>NC_090934.1:576839406-577142436 GCF_040938575.1 Ambystoma mexicanum
GGCGTGTCCCTTAAGAGGTGGGAATGGTGGGTGATTGGAAGGGGGAGGCTGCTTAAAGCTGCATGCTGTGGGGGACACTGACTAACTAATAGTTGTTGTTTAAATGCTGCATTTTCTTTCCTTGTGTTCTCTGTCTTAACAGTACTGTTGTAAACACAGCAGTGTGGGTGTGGTGCAGTGGAGAAAAGGAAGGTATGGTGTTTGCATTATTGGTGGTTAGGTATGGGGTCACTGAGAAGGAGTAGAAGGGGCAGGGGAACATAGTTCCGCTACTTTTTTTTTTACACTTCGACCACTGAGTAAAATTCATCACACTGAGGTATAAAACACAAAACTCATTTTTTTTTAAACAACAGTACAGAAGTGAGGACATTGAACCCCGAGAAATGGCACTTTTAAGTGCAAATGCAAACCAGCAATGCCATTTCATGACACACTGCACTCCTCCACAAACCCAAACAATCCATGCTCTAATCCACAGACACACTTTCATAATCATTAAGCAATCTGTGACTCAGGTGACCCATCCCATCTCCATACGCAAGAAGGCAAACTGGTCGGGCCACTTTAAGCTCTGCCACTCTGTGAAATGCCAATGGCCCGAAACTGACATTTTAGTTGGACTATTGAATTGAGCTTTTACTTGGAACTTTTGAAGTGAAAAAGTGGGTGTTTCTCGGCCAAATGCTTATACCCACACTCTGCAAGATTTCCCTTTGCTTGAGGTGAAAAATATTGCTAAAAAGCTCAGTGGGGGCATATGTTGTGCTACTTATTGCAGTGAATTATTTTTTACTAACTTTGTTAGTTGTTTCTAAAAACCCTAAAATATGTGGTTTATTAAAACTTATTCAATGGAAGGTAGTATATAACGCCAGACGCCTCAGATTTCCATGTTAAAGAAATAACCAACAAATTAAATAAAACCAGATATTTAGCATTTTTCTTTGTGAGTTACAGCACAGATAGGTATGCACATTCAATGAACATTACTTTTTATTTTTAGTTGCCTTGCACAAGTAAATGTAAAACCTTTTTTGTTACGGACAAAGGAAAGCACTAGTGCATTCTCCTGATTTGGACTAGAAAAAGTTGCACACTATGTGCAAAGAAAATCAAAAAGCCTGATTCTGAAATGCATGGAAAAATAGAAGAGTGTTGTTCCACAGAGGAGCAACACTTTTCATAGAAGCACCACATTCCATTAAACTAATGTGGCGGCAAGGCATCAAAGCCTTGGCTTTTGCATGTGCCTGATTTATGGCCTGGCAACGGCCCTAGTGAGCATCATTAATTGAGGGCAGACAATGCAAGGGCAATCTCCTTGGCAGTGCCCTTTTTTTGCATGTTTAAAATACAATACCTGTGAGGTGGTAACATTTCTCCACAAGTTTTTCCTTTAATAGCTAGGCTTTGCCCTGGAAAGCAGCACTGTGTTGTGATTAACTTTGCATTCATCTGGTGCAAGTGACTAGAATCTTGAGATGGAATGCAGGGCTTAGAATGTTTATCTATGAGTGAGTTCCAGGTTTGTTAGTTGCAAGGATGTAAGCCCTGAGAGAGGATGCCGGTGGGTGTCCTATGTCCCCTTTTACTTACCTGACTCTAAGAACTGTATTTGATGTACCTGAACTTAAGTAAATAAGTTAACAGTTCACTGAGTGTCAGAGTCATTTGTGGCCGGACCCTGAATCCAACACTGGCGACGAGGATGGGACTACAAGCTATTGGTCATAGTGAAGGCAGCTGAGATCACTGACAAAGTTATCCGATGTCAGCGCTTACCTTTGACTGGAACCGAAGGTTGCTGCGGTTGGCTTGAGTGGAGTCCTGGAGTTCGGCATGAGTGCTGCAGCGGGAGGCCTGACTCAGTTATGAAGTTTGATGGGGATGGGAGCTCTGTGTTCCTCCGTTACTCTCGATGCAATGGTGAAGTAGGAGAGAATGCAGAGGTGCTGGCGATTAGAGTTGAGATACTAGAGCTGATATATATATTAGTTTATTAGAGTGATGTTGTAGGTACATGTCTCTCTCTTTAATTGAGTTATGTAGTTTAACATAGTTCTCTCCACAGGCGGACTACTGTCCATTACATGTGTTGCATGTGTAAAAAGGTGCAATGGTTGAGGTGAACCGTTGAGCGGACTACTGTCCATTACATGTGTTGCATGTGTAAAAAGGTGCAATGGTTGAGGTGAACCGTTGAGCGGACTACTGTCCATTACATGTGTTGCATGTGTAAAAAGGTGCAATGGTTGAGGTGAACCGTTGAGCGGACTACTGTCCATTACATGTGTTGCATGTGTAAAAAGGTGCAATGGTTGAGGTGAACCGTTGAGCGGACTACTGTCCATTACATGTGTTGCATGTGTAAAAAGGTGCAATGGTTGAGGTGAACCGTTGAGCGGACTACTGTCCATTACATGTGTTGCATGTGTGAAAAGGTGCAATGGTTGTGGTGAACCATTGAGCGGACTACTGTCCATTACACTGTCTGTATAAAAAGGGAAATGTTGTTCCTAGACTTTGGTGCCATTGTTTTGGCATATGTTGGTAGACATGTATGCGGTGATGTGTGAGTGAAATAAGATATTAAAGTTTTGAGTGTTTATTAAATCTTCATTAGAGTTATTAAGTTGATAACAGTGTTCATCATTAGCTGTTCTATGTAGGCATATTAATATGTTCTCTCCACAAGTGGACTTTTAATTTTAATCCACAGATGGACATTGATGTTAATGTTAATAGATTTTGAAGTGGTGACAGGGTCTAAACCTTTTGGAGTTGGTTGTGGTTATATATGAAATGCTTTGAATAATCTTTTGTTTTTCAGGTGGGACTTTACTGGACAAATCTTTTGATGAAATATTGATCTTGCCACCGATACTTTACTGTTCTTGTTGTTGTCCCTATAGGGGAAAGATGTGTTGTGATTAACTTTGCATTCATCTGGTGCAAGTGACTAGAATCTTGAGATGGAATGCAGGGCTTAGAATGTTTATCTATGAGTGAGTTCCAGGTTTGTTAGTTGCAAGGATGTAAGCCCTGAGAGAGGATGCCGGTGGGTGTCCTATGTCCCCTTTTACTTACCTGACTCTAAGAACTGTATTTGATGTACCTGAACTTAAGTAAATAAGTTAACAGTTCACTGAGTGTCAGAGTCATTTGTGGCCGGACCCTGAATCCAACACACCCCTGTACTAATTTACTGAAGGTTGGACGAGACTTTAGTAAGTAAAGAAAAGCGGCCGCCGACTTTTTAGAAATACTTGTAGCGACACTGGTCCACATGTTTATCCCACAATGAAAACTGTTATGAGCTTGTGCATCTGGAAAGCACGATGGCTCCCCTCCAATCCTTCCAACCACCTCCTAATGGCGGTGCTGGAAACTGAAGGGGAGAATCAGGCCCAGAATATAGCATCATGGCGGTGGTAGGATAGCTCAAGGCCAACGTGCTCGCCTTGGAAACAAGACGACAAGGAGCAACACAGGTTCGATCCCCGGGTCAGCGCTTAGAAACGTCTGGGTATGAAATGTGTTATAAATAACCTATCATAATACCATATCTTGCTCAGATACCCATCTCCGCTTGTGGGAAAGTACTCACATTAAGGAGGAGGTGGGGGGTTTGCTTGCATTTGAGTGTATATCAAGAATTGAAAAAATAGATTTACTCTTAAGTATGAGCATTGAGCAAAAAATGAACACCCCCGGCACCTGTTTAGTGGAAGGGAATGCAGAATGCACGAGAGTGTCACTTCTGACCGATTTATAATTTTCATAGTGCAAGGGTAATGTTTTGCACTGCTTCTGTCAGTCTTGAATTGCTATTCTTCAATCAATAACAGAAAGGTCTTTTCTAATTCATTTTTGTAGCTTTTCACAATGACAGGTTCTTTAAGAGCCTGTGTCTGTGACATGCGTTCCCAGCACACAAAACGGAGCGGTCCGAGAGCATGTCATGAATTGGGGTCGGAAGCATGTTCCAAACACTAGTGTATGCAGCAGACACAGCCCACGAGAAATGTGTAGGTTCCCGTTTGGAATTAAAGCATCCTGCAAATGTCTTAGAATAAGGCAAGTAAGAAGAAAGTGCATCCTCTGTGTTTTTTGAACATGCATGATTCGGTTGAGTCTGGCCCGGTATGCAGAAAAAGAGCAACCGAGAGGTTTGAAGCACGGAATGCACACAATTGACAATTACACACAGGGAGTCAGTTAGATCAGGGTCCGCTTTGGACAACACAGATTATGTCGGATTCCTTTTTTATAGATGAGGCATAAAGTGAAAAGGTTTCAACTGTCTCTATAATTCAAGGTTCTAGGAGGGGGTCGAAAGGAGTGGGGAAGCATTGATGTTCCTTGAACAATTTGGAAATTGGCCAAGCTGTGGTTTGCTGTTTTGTGTTCGCCAAATTATAGGCACAAGTGGGTCAGGCTATGTTGACCCTTGGCCTCTACTTGGCTTGGCTCTTTAATGACAAAGGCACCTTTCAGAGAAGTATGTTGGCTCTTGTAAGGAAGGCATGGTATCAAACAGTGAAGACAGACACAAGTGATCTCAGTTCAAGGGTGTTTATTGAACTTCAATGTGTTGGTTGAACACCTATCTAACCTAAATCTAAGGATGGCAGCAACCTACAACCATCAAATAATAATGCAGTCCTAGTCGAGTCTCTGTCAAAATAAAAGGGGCTATACTAATGAACTTATTGCAAATCCTTACTTCTAAATACAAAAGGGTGTGGGACAATAATGTATACAACAAAGACGAGTGTTCGAGAAATATGTCAGGGCGGTTGAGTAGTTGGCTTCCCTTCCCGACGTTTTCAGCACAGGGCAAGGCAGCATGTTGGAGCTTCGCACACACTCTGGCTTCTCTGCCATGAGGACACAGTTCAAAGCATAGACATCAGGGCCTTCTGCCAAAGTCTCTTTTCCAATAACAGTCTCTTACTGCAGATGGCCTGTCATAACAAAGAAATATCAAAGTACCATTTGTATTATGATCTTCACATGCACAAGTTCTTGCTTCCAGTATTTATCATGGGTCTCCCTCCTTCAGGCATGGACTCCTTTGTATCACAATGTTTACTTTTAGTCTCCATCGTTTGGGCTCAGACCATGGATCTCCCTTGTTCGGGCTCGGATCCGCTTGATATCAATATCGAAGACTTTCGAATGTGCGATGGATTTTGCTTAAAACATCGCAGGACCACTGCGATTCACTTCATACAATATTCTCATCAATATTTTGGCTTTCATTTCTCTTGGTGGGATACCTTACAGAGACCTTCGATTTGGCATACTCACGGTATCGGACCACCCTGTTAACGGTATTGCATCTTTTCTTCTCAAGTTCAAACATTCATCAGCAGTTTAGCTTTACTCGCGTCTTTCATCACACGTTTGTAACAATGTTTGTTCCAGCGCTCGTTATACAATGTTGCCACTTGCAACCTTGATTTCAACACAGACCGGTCTTGCATCGGTTTCCCTTACTCAACGGCTGTGTTGATCTCTCTAATGCTTATTTGTTCTTGGAAACAAGGATGACACCCGGCGGCTGCTGCTCCTCCCCATCTTGGTTGGTTACGCGTGAGGGCCTTCGGTGTCTCCGACACACAATGCAGGAGTCTTCAGTCTGGTTTCCTGGCTTTATGCTTTCTGCTTTGAAGGTTTCTGGAAAGTAACAGTTTCTTGCTGAAAGATTAAGGGTATTTCCCTCCTTGCAAAACCTTCTTGGTTTCACGTCTTTCTTCCCTCGTTCAGCTGCTGACTCGAAACTGCTGGTCCTTTGTGTGCTTTGCCTTACTCAGAGTGTGCTCTCGTGTTCCATCTTTTATACATGTGGGGAAGTTAGATGAAAATCAGGTGTGAGTGATTGCCAGTAATTGCCTGACTTTGCCTGACCATAGTAGCGGGACATGCCAGTACACTGCTCAGGTGTGAGTCTGTGTTCCACGAGAGCAGTCTGTCCGTATGAAAGTGTTTGTGACGGGAAAGTGGGTTGGGGCTACAGTTCCCATGTATCCTACCTGGTAGGATGGGGTAATGGTGTTACAGGGGGATGGATATCGCGTCTCGCCATCCGGTGTTCCACTCCCCAAAGGTCGCTCACCTAGGTTATCCTCCTGCACTGGTGCACCCTCAGGGTCTGGATCCAAATGCTATCGCCTTACCATAGACACCTAGAGAGAGATCCCCGGGGACTGGCGGGTGAGACACCTTCTGGTTTCTCACACTCTCCTTAAAAGGCTCACTTGCAACTCTACAATTAGTTTATGCCAATCTAGTTCACCAAGTCTTCTTGCAAATCAGCAACAGTATATTGAGTGAAAACTCTAATCAACTGCAATAGGTGACCAATTCCATCACCCCTCTTTCTGTACAAGAAGGGGAACTAGCCGGTCTGATGTGAGCATTAGTTCTCCTTTGTCATTTGAGTGATGGTCACATTTCTCATTTTTTTTGGCGAGTGTAATTAAAATTTTCTTTTTGCAAAGTTGGATCCCAAAACATTGGGAAGTTTATTCCAGTTCTTGGATTACAGGCCTAAATAGTTATCATGGCCCTTCATACTACTATGCCATGCAACTTCCGGAAAGCCTGATATGGAAACCGTTATGTGCTGTAGAGATAAAAGTGGGAGTAGGCCTATGTGGAGTCACTCAAATAAGCACAGCATTGGGAGAAACTATTGATGTGGTTCTCATTCTGCAGGTGGGAGCTAGGCCACAGGATACTTGGCTCTGACTTCTGTTCCCACAGTTGAGGCGCAGCAAGCCTTTCAACATTTGAGAGGGCTCATAAGACAATGGATATGGGTGCAATGGTGCAGGACCCAGATGTATGGATTGGCGAGAGCCCACAAACATGAGCCCTCACCTTCTGGCAACTCTATGGCGGTATGCAGAAAGCTGCATGGAACTTTTGATAGGTGCTGACACAAATTACGTGAATTTAGCTAATCTGTGCATACCAACACAGTGCCAGGGCTGTTGGACACCCGGCGAGCTGGCAGACAGCTGAAGGAGCCTTAAGAGGAAGACAGACATCACAATGGTTCCAGGTAGTGGGCCCCGATGCCTAAATATCGAGCTCTTTTACAACGGCTTTAACTTGAAAGTGAAAGCCCCCCTTTTCTCTTTCCCTATATCAGGCTTATTTTGAAATCCTACATGGTAGCTAGGGTTTATCAAACCCAGTGAACTCTGCCTCTGTGAGATGAACAAAAGAAATGGTATAAATGAGATGGAAGTTGGACCATGCCGCTTCCCAGACCTTTTAAAAAAATGAAATAAATAAATATTATCTTTTCGAATAAAGAAAGAAAATACGTCTAACCGATGGAACTCCAGCTTTATCAGGTACATTGCTGGGATGGGATCCTGAGGTTATATAAGTGGGTGTAGCTGGCGTCACTGGGGTTCTCACTAGCCTGCTTCTCCATTACAGTGACTGACCCAAGGATATCTATAATGCAAGAAAGAAGGAACCTGGAAGGCATACGAACCTCTACTCACTTTTCAGGATATTCTGGATCCTGCATGCTCAGAAATACAGAACTTTGACCCCCTGAGGTTGAGAGGCCCCTTGGTTCAGTCTACAATGGCCTTGTATTCTGGGCAATACTTTAAGAAACTCTGTGATGAAACACAGGTTTTACATCATCTTGTATATATACTGCGCATTTTGGAAATTAAAGAGTCTGCTACCACTCTACCTGTCCTAGTCTTTTGTTATGCTGTGGAGGCTCCATTCGCTTACTAGACAGAAGATTAATTATGGCAGCAGATAGATTCAATGGGATAGGTGATACCCCCTGTACAGCAGAGGGGGCTGTGCTCTAAACTTGGCTAAAAGCAGAGAAATAGCTTTCCTGTTTAAGGGCACATGTGGTTCTCATCTGGACAAAACTGCCTCTATAAACCTCAACACAAAACACATAGAAACAGACCTTTATACAGCAAAGCAACGGCAAAGCTATTTAGCATTCTCCCCCTCTTCCCACAAACCTAACCCATGCACCCATTTCTCAGATGTGCCAGCTAATAGCAGTAGTGGGTGGTTAAAATCCCAGAAACATAACATAACATCAAGGGATGACTACTAAGGTAATAAAAGACTAGTGACTGTGTAATTATTTTTTTACACACATTCCAACATTCCAACAAGGAAATTGTTTAAGAAAAATTATAAGAAACAAAAATCCATCAGACAATAGCCCTTATCCCCCCTACCCCTAGAGAGCACTGAGTAGACTGTAATCAAATATTCTGGCACTCCATTGTGCATTCTGTATTTAACACATACCAGCAGTTTCTGTGACCCTTTGTCTCCATTTCCACCCGGGGAAGACTTGCCAAGACTCTGCTAAGGTAATATTGTCCGATAACTATTCCCTCCCACTCCCCCCGATCTGTTTTTGGCTTTAGTGGCTGACTGGGTCACTTTAATCCCTTTTGCTACAAAAACATATCATTTTCAAAGAACAGTGTGGTTTTTCTTGCCCTGTCTCATTATCCAGAGTGCTGCATCTTTCTATCCTGCATGCTGTGCTCTTTCTAAATAGGTGGGGTTTTACAGTACTTTCTACTTAGTTATTATTGCATATGGTGTATTTAATATATATTCATATATATATATATTATAGGGTGATGATAGCCGCCCTATAGTTAAGGTGAGTCGCAGACACATAGGAACCCCTCAAAATGTATTGTTAATAACTTTTTATTTGAGTAACGGATTTGACCAAAAATTCGAAAGTGATTAAAAGTCTGTGGGCCCTCCAGAATGAGAAGTGTCGTAAAGATTCATTAAAAAATAAAAAAGTTATTAAGCGTCCCAAAAAATGTTTGGCCAAAAGTGCAGCCTACTTCCCATTCATTTTCCCATGGACAAAAAGGGTAAATGTTTTCCAAAGCACCCAGCCCAAACCGCTGGACGGATTTGGATAAGGTCTGAAATAACTTGGGAACGAATCGTTGACTCACACGTCATGCATGGTTTGGGTTATTCTGTGAAGTAGTTATTTGACGGAGAAGTGGGTGCCCTCTCCCCCAAAAATAGAGATATTTCCCATGGAGCATTGCAGGATCATGATTTTCAGAAATAAAACAACCGACATCTTGTTTTTCTCTTTATGCGAGAGATATTCGCGGCTATAACCAAGGTTATGGGAAAATGAAATGCTGTAAAAAGCTATAGGCAGGTCGAAAAACATACAAATGCCATCAGGGTAGAGGTGGGGGGATGGCTGAAATTTGAAATTTGGGAGTTGGGGTGGTCCAGGGAACAAGTTTGCAACACAAAGCTTTCTGTAGCCTCGGCTATAGCTGCAAATAGCCGACATCCGAAAGCAAACTGCGTTGCAGAAGCTGCATGTGTTTTGGGGTTAAAGGGAGAGGGTAGGGGAGGTGAAGAGGCTGTCGGGGTAGTGGGGGCAGCTGGCACAGATGAGGGGGGCACATGGTGGTGACCTGGGGGGGCAGGGAAGCATTTTTTTCCTGTCGTATTGCCGATATTCGCGGCTATATCCGAGGCCACGAAGGACTACATATTCTCGCAGGTAAGAGTAGTTCTGTATTTGCGGCTATACTTTTGGGGGTGTCTGTGTTTCATATATTTTCAAAAGTTATTTGTATAGGTATAGTGACGTCAGGGGTGAAAAATCACTGGCCATGGTCAGGGACATGGTAGGTATTACAGAGTCTATTTTATTTTGGATGTGTGTTTTCAGACTTTGAGCATGTGAGACATTGGAGAAAAATTGAAGTAAATAGTTTAACAAAATTAATATAAAAAGGAGCAATTGTAGTCTAGTTTTAGATGTGTCATACAATGTATTTTAGGTTGTGTATTCTCACTTATGGGATTATATAGTGTGGCTGTGAAATGTTTGCCAATCTAGACTATTGTTATGTATTTTTCTGTGCTTTCTTATTTTTCAGTTACTTTACATAGGTACATCAGTAGTGTTGTACTGTATTGATCATTTAAGTTGGATTGTAGTATAAAACGTGAAGCCAGTCCCCCTTTTAACTGACTTTTTGTAATGGCAGTTATGGTAAAAGTCACTGAACTGTAGCCATGGGTATTCTAAAAAATGTTTTTGTTATTGTTTATTGTATTTGTGTACTTATGTATGATGAGTAGTCCTTTAAAGGACTGTTTTGGGGTACACTGAGTGTAGAACATTAGCACATCAGGAGTACTGTTTTGATGATATGAAGGAACACTGCATTTCCTTCATCGGTTAGGCGTACTCCATCAAGTCTATAGAAATTGGCCATGTTGACCTGTATGTTGTTGTTCGAAATCCATAATTGGTTGTGGTCTATCATGAATGCTGAAACTGCTTTATTAACATTTCACCAGGATTTTTCACTTTCACCATTAAATATGGTGGTCCAACTCAATTTTTATCTTTGAGTGAGATTGGAAAAGATGAAGATGGTGGGAGGAAATCGTTCCAATAGTTTTTCCATGTCTTGTTTTATCATTAAAATAAGGGACACCCCTCGTACATTCCTGAAATTATTGCCTCCACCATGAATTAGTATGACATCTGGGTGCCCTCTACTTCTCAGTCTCATACGCATGGATGCCATCAAACGTCATGGGCATAGCCCTGTTAATATATCACAACTTTTGATTGGCTTATTCGTTCACGCACATAAAAGTCACATGTAGATGCAGAGCTGTAGCGTGTGATTTCATTGATTGGTGGATCATACGTGAAGATTGGTAAACACGTCAAGGGAGTTTGACGCACTATTTGCTCATTTCGCATGCATGTGTCATGCAGACCACATGGCAGTATTTGAGTGAATACATCGCAACGTTTGATTGAATTGTTCGTTGACACATATAAATAATGTGTAGGTGCGGAGCCGCAGCGCATGATTTCTTTGGTTGGTGGATCATGTGCAAAGATTGGTAAACACGTCAAGGGAGTTTGACGCACTATTTGCTCATTTCGCATGCATGTGTCATGCAGACCGCATGGCAGTATTTGAGTGAATACATCGTAACGTTTGATTGAATTGTTCGTTGACACACATAAATAATGTGTAGGTGCGGAGCCGCAGCGCATGATTTCATTGGTTGGTGGATCATGTGCAAAGATTGGTAGATGGGTTAAAGGAGGTCGACATCCTATAGGCTCATTACACACACGCGGGTTACGTCACACGGCATGGGCGTATTCGTGTGAATACATCCCAATGTTTCATTGGATCCTTTGTTAATGTGCATAAATGTCACGTGTGTCTGTGGAGCCGCAGCGCGTGATATGGCGTATTAGGCGCTAAGATACGAAAGCGGCGTTGAAGGTTGCCGACGTCTATTGGCTCATTTTGCACAAGCGGATAATCCCCCAGTCGTTGCAGCATGTAGGCACGCATGCATCCTTAGTAGAAGCAGCTATAAACCCACAAAAAAAAAATGTATATATATATATATATATGTATGGACAGTAGTCTTGTGCATAGTGCATATTTATTTAACAATATATTTACTGTAGTCGTTCTACACAGTTACTGTAACACTTTAATAACTATTCATGAACAGTACATATACATGTAAATACTTTAAAAAGTTAAGTCCATATGCAAGCACATTTTTTGTAACAGCAGGATTATTTGGGGGGAATGGGGTTGCACAATTGCTTTTTATTTTACTTTCAAGACATAATACATTGTTTTGATTAGCCGAATTGTCTGTATTATTAATGTTAATTATGTATGGAATAACAAAACCCTTGAAATTCAAGGCCAACACTTTAGTTACAGGGACATTAAAGTGAGCAATACATTGTCATAAAACCCTTGAAATTCAAGAAAAAATCTTTAGTTGCAAGGATGTTAAAGTGAGAACTTAATTCAACAAAACCTTGGAAATTCAGCTAAAGCTACCTTAACTTCACGCCCCATGTTGCACAGAGTATGACCACAATGATGACATCACATCACTGATGACATCACTAATTACATGTTGTATGGGAACAATGATGACATTAGAAATCACATCATGGATGCCATCACTGTTGATAACACTAATTGCATTGTATATAACTGATTGCTTCAATAATAGAATTAGACATAATGGGCCTCATTACGACCCTGGCGCTAAGGGGTCTGCGCCAGCGTTAGCTGCGCGGACCCCTTACCGCCAACTACGAGTTCCTGGAGCGCCATGGTCATTTTTCCGCCCGCTTTTTGCGGGCGGAAAAATCCATGGCGCTCTGGGACCTTGGTGTTAATTACGCCACCGTATTTTACGGTGGCGTAATTAACTCCTTCCCCACTCCCATTGAGCCCTATGGGGCCGAAATGGGAATGGGGAAGGGTAAATGGGTCAATGGGGACTTACCGCCCCGCCGACCTCGGAATGGGGCGGTAAGTCCGCCATCCGCCATGGCGTAAAGGGACTTTGCGCCATGGCCGGAAAGTCCGTCGATGGCGGAAAAAATCCGCCAGGGTCGTAATGAGGGCCAATGTCATTTATAAGTTAGCTCATGAAAATCTTGATAACCTTAACAACAATTTAGGCCGTGGACTTGGCCATGACAAAAACTGAGGTCACTGGCCAGCACCAAAGGCCATAGCTAGTGGTCGGTTAGTGTTTAAAAATACTGATGTGCATGGTTAAAAGCCATGCCTAGTGGCCCATCACTGTTTTAAATTATACAGTGGGCACCGTTGAAGGCTGTAGTCAGTGGCATGGCTAAAGGACATTGGTAGTGCCCATTAATATGTCAGAATATACAGTTGGCACAGTCAAAGACCGTGGCCACTGGCTAGTATTGTGTTGAAGACCGTGCTGGTTAGTGTATATAATATACAGTGGGCATGGTCGAAAGTCATAGTTAGTGGCTGGTTAGTGTTGTGTACTACACAGTGGGCACAGCCGAAGGTCATCGCTTAATGCATTTTATTATTTTAAAATATACAGTGGACATGGCCAGAAGATATGCAAACTGCTCAAGGTCAAATGCCATGGCTAGTGGCCCATTTATATGCTAGAATATATAGTGGGCACAGCCAAAGATTATGGCCAGTGGTCATATTGTGCTAAAGTCCTTGACTAGTGCCTAATCCGATTGAAAGCTGTATCCACTGGTAAAGACCCAAATCTATGGTTGCTAGCCTGTTAGTGCACATGGATGAAGGTTGTGACCACTGTCCATAGTTGAAGGCCATGACAAGTACCCATTCAAGTGTCAAAATATAGTTGGCCATGCACACTGACCATGGCTGAAGGCCATGCTTAATGCCAGTTATTGTTGTAATGTAATTAGTGATGTCATCATTGCGGTCATAATCTGTGCAACAGGGGGCACGAAGTTAAAATGGCTTTAGCTGAATTTCCAGGGTTTTCATGCATTAAGTTCTCACCTTAACGTCCTTGCAACTAAAGTTTTTTCCTTCAATATATATATACATATTTATCTATTACACAGGCTGTGATAGCTGGCGTGTAGCTATGGTTAAATGGTTAAATTGCTCAACCCATAGAAAGAGCATTTTTTGGGTGGTGTATAACCTTGCCTCTTCTGGACATATCCTCACCAAACTTTGCAAACACAGTATATTCCCCCCTCAGATTGACTATGTGAAGTTTGGTGAGGTTCCATCCAGGGGGGGCAAAGTTGTAGGGGGGGCACACAATGTGTGGTTTTCCTCATAGACGGAGTGGAAAATGTTTTTTGCTCATGTCTACAGCCCAAACCACTGGATGGATTTTCACCAAATTTGCTGCAGGAGCGGCGGCTTGGTCCTGAAAGCACATTTTTGTAAATTTGGTGTAAATCTGTCCAGTAGTTTGTTTTAAAATGGCCAAAAAGTAGGTCCAAACAAATGTGTGATATCTGGGTTCGGTTCTTGGACCCACTTGCCTATTCGGTCCATGGACAGGGTTCTGATTGGTGCCGGGGGCACCGTGACGTTCGCAGATATTGGACACACCTGCTGATAGGATGGTGAAAAGCGTGAGGTGAGTCATATTTGTTTTAACGGTTGCCATGTTGGATCCGCGCACATCACAGTAAAAACATATTAAAAAACACAACATTGCACTTGTCAAACTAATGAAACAATCTCTGGGGAGGTGAGAGGCGATGAGGATGGGATTGGATATGGACATAAAAAGCCACAAAATGGGTGTTGTTCATCTTCAAAGTCTTCGAACAGTCTGGATGTTCGGGGGCAGCCTGTGATGTTCGTGAGCACTTCAGATGTCCGGGGACATCCATACATATTTCTGAACTACAGGGTTGGTAAAAAGCAGTTTTTGGATGGTTTATTAGTTTGGTGCCACTCAATGAAACTGTATGAAATCTTGCAACGTCATGTTGGACCTGACACTGAATTGTTCTGCAAAGTTTGGTACTGTATCGCCAAGAGGGAAAATAATTAGAGGGGGGGTGTGTCTCAAATTATTTGAAAGGTTTATACATTTGGTGCTGTTTGGCAAATCTGCACAAACGATTGCAAAAAGATTTTAGACCCCCAATGTTTTTGCAAAGTTTGGTGGGATTGTGTCAAGAGGGGACAAACTTAGAAGGGATTCTCAACATTTATATGGCTCATAACTTTGTTGCCGTTTACTGAATCTGCAGAAATGTTAGCAGAAAGATTATAGTCTGAATGGATTTTGTCAAGATATGGCTAAATTATATGACTATTTTTTGTACATACATTTTGTAAATTTAAATTAAATAAATGGATGGATTTGCAGCAAACTTGTGCAAGGAGCATTGCCAAGGATACAAAAACATGGTTTCGCAAAGGTGTCTGTGTTTTATTTTTTGAAAAGTGTTATAACGTAGGTACAAAAAATACCGATATACCTTTGGTCACTGAGGTATAGCCTGTGGCCATGGGCAGTGGCCAGATTGTCCGGATCATGGATCAAGGCCATGACCCAGACAATCTGGCTAGTGGCCATAACCACAAGGGACTGGTTATGGGGTTAAAGTGGGCATGGCCCACATAGACTGGCTATGTGGTAAAGTATTTCAAAATCGGGATAGGTTTGAATGGAAAAAAAAAACCTGCTCCTGGCTACAGGTTGAATTGCTGGATGGGATTCCAGTAAATATGCACGAGGAGGATCAGCAAGAACTTCAGAGTATGGATTTGAAAATATGTCCTGTGTTTTATTTTTTTGCACGTATGAAAATGTAAGTACACAAAACAGTGACATAACATTGGTGTATGGGCAATGGGCCGCGCCGTCAGCAAGGAGAAATGTGTATTGTCATTTGCTTATTGGGGCATGCAGCGTGGTAGGTTTGAATGGGAACAAATATTATGCTTGTGGTTACAGCCTGAAGTGGTGGACTAGATTACAACAAACTTGCGTGACAAGCATCAGCAAGGACCTAAAATGCATGTCATGTTTTTAGAAATATGTCTTGTGTTTTATTTTTCCAAAGTATAAGAATGTAAGTAGAAAAACTAGTGATATAAATGTGATGTCTGGGTAGTGGGCCTGGACCTCGGCAAATGCAAATGTGTACTCTGATTTTCTTATTTGGGAATACGGCATGGTTGAAGCCCATGCCACATGGATATGGAGACTGGCCATGGCTGCATGCTATGAGCACTGGCCATTGGCCACATTATTAGGGTATAGTGGACACTAAGCTAGGATGCAGAGTAGGTGCATTGAATAATAGAGGTGTTTTGGTAGGGCTGGGGTCATGGTCGAGTCTTAGGTCATAGGCAATTGAACAATGATTTGCATTTGCATCCGCAGTACACGCTGCTGATAACGACAGACATAGGTATGTGCTGCAAAAATATGTTTCTTAATGGAGGTTTATAGTTCTTTGAAATATATGAAAAGAGAATGTATTAATAACATACACAGTGATGCAACATCATGAAACATTTTCACTTATAAAAACCTATAACATGGACAGAAAAAACGTAGTTAAAAGGACGTTACAATTAAGATGCACCCCACCCTTGGGACTACTCTGTTCCAGTAGTTAGCCAGTGGCGTCCCACCTTGACAATGCTTGGCACTTCTCTCCTGGGTTCTCATGAGCACTTGCCCATCCATACTGCCCTTTCTATTTATGCACTTCTCTCACTGCACAACGCATATGTGCATTTATAGGAGCAATGTGTGCACTTTTTTGTATAAGTAAGGGAAATGCAGATGCAAAAGATTTGTAGAAAAATGTTAAGTGGTAGTTGGTGTGTGGAAGCTTAATATGGTCATAGGGTTATATGTACAGTTTTTGCAAGTGATTGGTGGATGGATGTATGACAGTTTGAAAGCAGAAATTGAGAGAGTCTTACAAATATAAAATTAAAAACGGTAGAAGGGCTGCCCTGTGCGATGGTGAGCATGTGCCATCTGGGTCTTTATATGATCCATGGTCTGGAAAGGGGACTGTGGAGACCGTGGATAGTTATAAAGGTCCAATCGATTATGGTTCTTATTGTATGCTAGAGAAAAGTGTTTGGGACAGAAAATTGTTCCTGTCCTTTTATATTTTTCTCTAGTATACAATTGTCTGTTATTGCCAATAGCACAATACACAATGCTAATGGAAATGTTGACGAATCTTATTGAGTCTAACTACTTTACTGAGAAATGTAAAGTAGATGGAGTCTACGATAATTTCTTTGGCCTATTTTTTAACTGTGAAAGGTGGTTCCTAAATAAACCTTTTTTGGGGTGTTTTTTTTGCATGAGAGATCAGAAAGTAAGGTGGGGAGGGAAGAGGAACCAACCTCAAATACAGAGGGGCAGGTGGACATCTGAAGATGTTGCGCATGTATTACATCTAAGGTAGGGGGCAGTATTTTTCATGTTCCTTGATTACTGCTTCAAAAGCACTTAAAAATCTCTGACCCCTACAGAGTGGTATGTTGCAGTATATACAGAGCGCTGTTGTCTTCGAAAGATATCTCTTGCAAGTTAGCTGGTGGGATTGTGTGTCCCACAGAAGCATGCTGTGTGGCTACAGTATTGGTTGAGGAAGATGAGGTAGAGGAAGACAGCACACTACTTCCTAAGAAAGGAACAGCCTTCCTTAGATCATTGCAGAGGTTGGATTGTGTGTGGCAGCGCATGGGGGCGGTCCAGCAGGAGTACTGCCCAGGTAATACACGACTGAATACAATGTTGCATTCAGTGCATTTCACTTTGTTAGCTTTAGCATTTGGTACATTCCCAACAGTGGTAAAGAACTGCCACACTCATGATTCTTTCTGGGCGCTAGAGGTAGGCACTTCCTCTACATCATCTTCTCGGTCATCTTCATGGTGTTTTGAAGTATTACACTTATTGTGTTGTGTAGGTCCTTCAGCTGGTGGTGGTGGTGGCTCTTGTCGAGGAGGGATGGCAATAGCTGATTCCATTTTTAAGATAAATAGCAATTTTGCTAATATTGTTCGAAGTATGTGTTGTGTGCTAGATTGTTAACGTATAATGTGTAAGAATAGGTGTAGGAGCTGTGCAAGGGTACATTTTGAGCTTCAAAGTTCCTAGATAAGCTGGAAAATGCAGTTCCGAACGGTTCGGGAAACACGGAACCATTTGTGAAATGCGGACGAGTTCGCATACACGTCATCAGGCCACGCACGTATGCACGTTCATGTGACACTGTTTGGAATGTCCGCAATGATGTCAGAGGTACGCGAACATCGACGAACACAAAAACAGTGCAGAAAATTGCTAAAAGTTTATAGAAGTGTTAACAATGATGCAAGAAGGTGGGGGATGGCAGAGTTTTAAAGTGAAACTTTGTAAAATTGCTATACGATATTAGTAAGTTGTAGGAAATTAGGGTGCACTGTTAAAACCCCATGAAATTCACTGGAAAAACATTGTAAAAGGGACATTATGGTTAGGTAGCACTAATTAAAACCTATAAAATTCAATGAAAAAATGTTGTTAATGGGACGTTATGGTTACAACTAAAACTGGAAAAAACTACAGAAATCCATCAGTTATGGTAAGCTAAGCAACCATAACTTGCGCCACCACCTTGCACTGCTAAAACTAACACCACCCAGGACATGTGAGCATCTCAACGACACGGCATACCCACGAAATGCCCTTGGAAGTGGCAGTTAGGCTCACAATGCACACAGCTTCCCACAGCAAATTCATTATTCCAATTCTGCATAGCATAGGAGCTTCTATAGATTACGCCAGAGTCCTTCGGTTTGAGAACCAGATAGCCACAGAGTTAATAAAATGCATGGATGAGAGTGGAGGATCTTATGGTCCCTCATAGCTGATCAGAGGCCGATTTGCCTATTGTGCTGCTGACCTCCTCAAGGATATTCCATATGCTAAAGGATCTTTGCACGGTACAGTTATTGTGGTCTGTCAGGAGAAGGAGGTGTCAGATGTACTAACCCCAATTGAAATATCAGGATCATCTTCACTTCGATCACTGCATGGGATTCCTCAGTCCCAAAGGGTGTAGACCACATAATCCTGTGTGCAGTCAAATCATGGATTACACCAAGAGGAATAAGGTTATTCTAGATTCCAACAGGCTTTAGGACTTACTTTGGATGATGGCATACGTCTTGCTATTGAGTGATTTTTAAGAATGTTTTGATGAAGAGTTGCTGGATGCACATTTTAATCTCACAGAAGAAACAGAGACTGATGAATGTGAGAAAGAGTCAGAACCACTCAGTACAGTTCCGACTTGGCCAGCTTACAATTCCATTATAAGTGATCCTCCAATGAAAGAAACACAAGTCTGTGTACTCTCACTGAAAGCCAGCCTAGCAAACACATAAACACAACTCACATTCTTGAAGAGATTGGAGAAGATAACATCTGTTGTCACCCCAGAATCAAAAACAGTTGTAACATTGGCTCTAGGCTTTTACAAATTAGCTATGGCTAAAAAAGACTTGACAAAGAACTGGATGCTTAGACCAAGTGAGCTACATATAATAATGTTGATGCTTGGAGATATTGGTTCTTTCTTGGATGGTAGAGGCATTGAGGCCACTTTCACTGTAGTTTATGATGCAAATATGTCGAAGAATCTATCAGCGAAGTGCGTACGGAGAGCCGTTGAAGCACACACATCACTAAGGATTGCACTTTGCAAATGCATCATCGATAAATTCTACAAAGTGCATGTTGAAATCAAGGAAAGTATGGAACATGAGTTTTAGAAGTTACTTAAACCTTTGCAAGTTGATGATTCATAAGAAACAAAATCAGTCCATAAATACATTGTGACAGTTCTGACAAAATTGAATGTGATGGCAGAAATGGAAGCATTTGAGACAAAAGAATCTCAAGAAAAAACAGCACTCAGAGTTGCTCTTCAGTACATTCATAAAGTGGACACAATGCTTTTATTTATCAGATCGGTCCAGACTGCAAACTGGGATTTACACCTTGCATCACTTTAAGAGTTTGCCAAGTACTTTTTCACCCTCAATTTGATAAACTACGCAAGTATGATAGCATGGTACCTAGCATAAATTAAACAGCTTGAAAGCAAACACACCGACTTGTGGAGTGCATTTCAAAAAGGCAATTGGGTAGTAAGCAAGACAAAAGTACCCTTTTGTGCTTTCGGTTCAGATAAAGATCTGGAATATCAAGATAGGGCAATGAAAGTACTTAGTTGTGTGGTTAATATTACTCAAAACAGGCTCTAGCACAATTCTTTTTAGTCTGTCTTGAGCTGTCAAGACTTTCTACCGAAGTAGAATAAATTGTAGGAATCACAGATTACGAACGGTCAAAACATTACCACCAAACAGCATCCAAAGCAACATGCCAAAAGGAAGATGCTCAACAAATCTACAACACGATCATGACATTGACTAATCCTGTGAATTATGATGGAAAAGATATCATCAACATCTGAACAAGGGCAGTGTTTGCGGAAAAAGATCAGAAGGACACATAAAGAATGACAGAAAAGGTTGCCAAATGTACAACAGCTTTAATGATGACTGGATTGAATTAGACAGTTGTAGCCTGTGGGCACCAACGAAGAAAGAGAACCTTCAGCTGTGTAAAAGTGCACACAATGTTTTTAGGACAACGGTATCAGACACAATAGTGCAGTTGAAGGCAGATCATTCTTTGTTCACACATTTGCTGATTGCTTCACGAAGATGAACTGACATTGATCTACAGGAATGCTTCAGTAATTACAATTTCTCGGCAGTACCTCTTTCAATGTTGAATTTAGATGGTACACTGCTTTTAGCTGCAAACAAAAGCAAGCTGATGACGATACTGGAAGAGGAATACCATATAAAGGTTTCTAACAACAGGGCAGAGGTCTCTTCATTTTCTACTGAAGACAGATTATCAGTACCAGAGTAACATATGCAGCAGCTGTCCTTGACGGAATGGCAGAATTGCAAGCACTGCAGAAACCATTATATGTGACGACATGCCATAACCTTGCAATTGAATTAAATAAGAAAATAGAACCTTATCTGCTTAAGTATGATGAAACTCCTTTAGTATTTGATACCTACTTAGAAAATTCACTCAAGAACTCTATGCAAATGAAAACAGCAGGAAAAGCAACGCCTGCTGAATTCAAAGATTCTACAAATACTGAAAAAATGTGCATGGGAACCCTCCTATAGCATTCTAAAACTAAAGATGAGTTTACAGCTTACCTCTCATACAGCAATTCTGCATGCAGAGAGGAAAGAAAGAAGCCGGTAGCCATTTTTAGAAATGAAGCCAAGTCATCAGATGGACATAATGTTGGAGACATTGAAAGCACACATGAGGAGGCAGACACAAAAAGAATACTTCGCTCCCTTTATGTATCACGTCGTCATGCTGCTACCCTGCACATTCTTTTTACCTGATACCGATGTGTTTGTCCTTTCACTGTGGTGGTCACTGTTTTTTCCACCTGACATCATGTTTGTCAAAGGAGGTAGAACTAATAGAATATTTATAGATCTCAAATGTGTGAGCTCCTGCTTAGGGCTTACAAAAGTGCAGGCATTATTCAGCCTTCATGCTCTTTCAGGGTGTGATGTTAATGTGGGTGCTTTACAAAGAAAGGAAAACTATCTTTCTGGACTTCAGAAAAAGAAATCCTTGATGCTTTGGGAAGACTTGGATGTGAGAAGAATTTAAATAGGAGGATGAACGATTGATAGAGCTGTTCATTTTTCAGGTCTAATCGCCAGAAACAAAGATCTTAGACATTGGTCAACTGCGTTGGTGGATGTTCACAAAACAAGAGTTGCAAAGTGAAAACCTGTCGCCAACAAGATCCTCTCTAATACCATACATCTTAAGGACTAATTACCAGGTGATGGAGTGGCAACACACTGATCAACAACACCCGAATCTCCCAGAGCCATCATTATTTGGGTGGGAGAAGGTAGAAAATCAATACTCTCCTACTATATTTACGCTTCCATGTTCATCATAATCAATCATACAGCTGGTAAGGGGTGCATGCCTCAAAGGACAGTGTGCTGTGCATTGCAAATGCCATGCTCAATCTCTAAGGTGCACAGAACTGTGTAAGTGTGGTGGCAGCGAAAAGTGCCCTCTGATAACTCAGAAGATGTAATGTAAAACTATTTTTTCTCTCTCCAAATGTAAATAACTATTGTAGTTTTAATAAATAGTATATTTCAATGAGAAAGTTGCAAATTATTTCAAACTTCTAATTTAGTGAGCATACAGTCGAAGGTGTGCAATGAAGTAGCAATATATTAAGAGGCTATAGCCCAAAAAAGGATAAAAGATATTTTAAAAAAAATCCTTATATTAACTTTTCTATTCCTTTGATCATGTTTAACAAAAAGCCTACCTGGCAAACTTTTCATAGAACCACTCTAAAAGTAATTACAGCTCACTCACTTCAATAAACAGGAGGAGGTGCTGCTTTAAACCTTCAGAGTCAATCATGTGAGTTAAATGGTCTTTTATACTTGGTGTATTCAGCGACTTGGCGAAATTGAAGGCTGAAATGGTTCTAGACTCTTCACTTCTTTGCCTCTTCGCTGTGCTCGCCCTCCACCTGCCACAGGTCTCTCCTCACTGGCCTGTACTTCCTTCTTTGCACCTGATTTGCCTGTGCCTATCTTGCTGCTAGGCGTCCTGGAACAGCGTGGGGTCCCTGCTTCCTCTGAATCCTGGCACTTCGCATCTTCCCTTACCATGCTTGGCCTTTGGGGAATTTGTCCTCTCGTTTCTGGAGCAGCGTATCATCCTGTTTTCGGTGACCTGAGATGTCTCGTACACCTGACTTGCTTGCAACTGTCTTGCTGCTAGGCCACCTCGTGAGTTCCTCATGCTTTGTGCAGTTGCTCTGTCTCTCTCTCTCCCCCTTGCCATCACTCTGCTCTCTCCCTCCATGGTGCTATCCGTCCCTCCTATTTACTCTAACTGCTACTCTTTCATCCCTACCTCTCTCGAGAAGCCTGGAAGGAAAACGTTCAAAAAAGATCTCCTGGTCTCCAATCCAGGCCTGCCCGTCGCTAACACCTACATCAATACTTCTTCCAGGCAGACTGTCACAGACATCCTGTTTATCACTCCCTCTTCGGATCTATGGACTCCCACATGCTCTCTGTCCTTTCTCTGTTCTCTTCATCACCCATTAACTGTGGCACCAGATGGGAAGTACTCTTGGCATGCTTCCCATCCTCTAGGTTCATCATTAATGTCCATCGGAATGGCACAGTCATGGTCCATGTCTCTCAGCCCAACCTCCTCCTTCTTGATAAGCAGTTTCGGTCTCTGATCAAATTCCTCCCTTCTCCTGTCTCTCCTCCGTCTGCCACCGATCTTGACCCTTCTCCACCACAAATGGGTGTACCACACCCCTGTTCCCCTCCTTAGAAGACCTTCAAAGGTGGCAACCAGCTTCACCTAGCTACCCTCAACTCTCGCTCTGCTGTTAAACACTACCCTGATATCTGTCTCCTTCTCGAAGACTTTTATCTTGACGTTCTCACTCTCACTGTGGCACGGTTCACTGCCAGCTCTGTCTCTGCTTTTGACACACTCCTCCCTGAGGGCTACAAGATCCTCTCTAAGCCCAGGCTTAACCGGTCCGAAGGCGGAGTGGCCTTGATCTTCCCTAAATGGGTACCTACTACTTTCATTCCCACTCAGACCTGCTCTTCATTTGAATGCCTCGTCTGCAAGCTTGGTGTCTCTCCAACCTTCATGTTGACTCTCGCCATCATCTACAGGACCTCTGGTCCGGTCTCCCTCTTCCTCTCAAATTAGTCTGTCCTCACCTCTTCTCGACTTCATCTCCAAGCTTCCCCTACTCTGAGAATTCAATATTCACCTTGACTCTTCTGATTCGGTCACTGGACTCTTCCGCAATCTATGTGACTTTCTTTCCGTCACCATTCTTCAATCCAGTCCGACACACTCAGCCGGACATATCTTGAATGCTGTCATCCCAGCAGACATCCCCATCTCCAACACTCACTACACCTTTCTCCTGGTCTGACCATGCTCTCCTGCCCTCCCACCTGGACCTTTTAGGTGCCCTGGGTAAGCCTCTGCCTGCACAGCCAGTCTCCTTTTCCATCATTTGATCGATGAAGCGAGTATCCATTGCTGCTTTTCCAGGCACTTTCATTCCTACTCCCACTCCTGCCACGGGCTCTGACACTTACTCTGCCCTTGCTAATCTTCACCTCTCTATCACCAACACCCTGGACATCTTTGCCCCTGTCATGAGTATCTGCTTGAAGCCTGCCTCCAAGCACAACACCTAATGTGACTACGACTTAGCTGCTCTGAACGCAAGTGTAGAGTTGCAGAGCCGAAGTGGCAGGCATCAGGTACATCCTCAGACAGAGTGGCCTACCGCCTGATCCAAAGGCAATACAAACTCTCTATCCACACGAAGAAGAGGGCCCATATCCAAGCCTTCATTTCTGGGGCCACTAACAACATGGATGAACTGTTTAAGATCTGCAAGTAACTCTCCAATCCTACCACAGTCACCACTTCTCCCCAGCCATTCCTGATTCTCTGTACTTCACTGGCCTCCCACTTCTTAACCAAAACTCAGGACACCCTGTCCTCACTCTCCTCTATACCCCTACCTCCTCCCGTCCCAGATCTCAGGCCTGCCTTGGCCTCCTTCCCCCCCTTTCCAATTCACTCCTACTCTCCTCTTTCTCGCCCATAGCACCGGATGAGGTCTCTAGACAAGTCCTTTCTATGAAAGACTCCTCAGAACAGGTGGTCCCCTGCTCCTCCAGAACTATCAAGGACAACATTGCCTCCCTTGTGCCAGCCTTGGCCAATTTCTGTAATCACTAATTTGCCACTGACTCCTTCCCGCTACCTCTCAAGCACTCCCTTGAGCATCCTCTCATCAAGAAGTCCTCTGCCGACCCCTCCTGCCTGGCAAACTACCACCCCAGCTCCATTACCCCTTTCCTGAACAAACATCTGGAGAAGATGGCCATCTCCCAATTGATCCAACAGACTGAATCTGTCGGTTGTTTTCACAACCACCAGTAAGACTTCAGAGCCACCAGAAGCACAGAAACGGCTCTACAGAACACCTGTGAAGACTTGCTCTCAAATCTCAATTCCAACTCTCCATCCATTCTTATCCTTATGGATCTTTCCTCTGCCTTTGACATAATAAATCATGCCACCCTGACTAATCGGCTCCGTGACACTGTGACAAATCAACTTCCAGGGCACCAGTGGTCCAGGGATGAATATCAGTTTCTAAACCATCGATCATACCCACACCTCTAGTACACCGGAAGGCATCTGAACAGATTGGAAAAACAAACAAATTATAAACCTCTTTGTCCAACTTTGGTAATGTGGACTGAACGCAGGCTTATCTCTGCAAGGCCATGGATTGTTGGTCAATAGCAACAGAGCGAAAATACAATTATTACCCAATGATAAAAAGGACTGTCCAGTCAAAGTTGTATAAAATGATCTACTTTAATATTATCACAACAGACAGTTCTAGAACACTACAAAATACAACCCATCCTATAAAGGAATGCAGAGGACAGACAGTTCCAAGAAGGAAAAGACATGCACTCTGGATACTGACAGGAGGGTAGTTGGTAAAGTAACTAATCGCAATAGTCCAAGGATACTTGGTTTCAACACATAGAGAGCAATGGGTCATAAAATGTCACTCGGGGCCTTCGAGGGAAAGGACCAGTGGGACAGAACCACAGTGTGCCTGGTGCCTGTAGAAGTTCTTGGTGCTTGGCAGTGTAGAGTTGGGTTCACAGCGCTTTGCAGCTTCTGTGAGAGAGTAGAAGATGGGAGACAGCTGCGGGAATCAGGCGGCAGGCAGTTTGGCGAGAGAGGCTGGACGGACGGCTGCAGGCTGTCCTACACTGTGGCTCAGGGTCAGGAATCGGTGTCTCAGTGCTAGTCGGGGGGTCTGAAGCACTGGTTGAGGCATCCTGGACGGCGTGAGTGACTGCGGAGTGACAACAGTCAGCGGTGCAGTCAGTTGCAGCTCAAGGGTCTCAACTGGCTCAAAATTGTCCTTTTAGACAGATGCCGGTTGATGCTTGTTGATGCACTCCTCCTAGCTTCTTCAGTGTGCTTGTGTTGTCCTTTGAGGTGGATGGCCCAAAGCTGAGGAAATTGTTGCAGGCAACGGCCTTGTCCATGGTTTGGTTCAGAGACTCTCCGGTACTTCCCACCTAGGAATCTTGCTTGCAGAGCCTAGCAGGGCATGCTGTGTGCTGGCTGGGTATCATTTCTGGAGCTGCTGGAGGGTCCTCTGGATTCAGTATCTCCCTCTGTTCCTGGGGATCTTGCTTCCCTCTTTAGAAATCCTGGCCTTCCTTCACTGGTGGAAGCTGTAAGGCAGACTGTACCTTCAGCCAGGGTCCAAATGAGTTCTTGTT
This sequence comes from Ambystoma mexicanum, assembly GCF_040938575.1. Lineage (NCBI taxonomy): Eukaryota > Metazoa > Chordata > Amphibia > Caudata > Ambystomatidae > Ambystoma > Ambystoma mexicanum. Next base: position 576,865,287 of record NC_090934.1, read on the forward strand.
ACTCCTTGCAAAGTCTTCATATGATCTGCCAAAAGAGGGGCTCAATCCTCTTTTAAAGCCAGATTGGTCCCAGTGATTTGTGTAAGCTAGGCTTACCTTAATGGACCAATCATGGGTCCCCACAAACAATCTCCTGTATGCGTGAGGTCATAACCAGAGTGCTTTGCAACAGAAAAGGTAACAGGGTGAAAACATGTAATGCTAAGTCCTACCCATCTTCATTTCTGTTTTGGATCAAAGGGTCTCTCTGGTTAATTGAGCTCTCTTTGGTTCCAGGTTAAAGCGGCATGACTCCCTTGAAGCTGTGGCGAGTCAAGACATATACTTGTACCTTCTGAATGGGGTCCCCCTGTGGGGGTTGCCTACTGTAAACACATGTGCCAGACACGGCAAGTCACTGCCCTTGATACTGAGAGGCAGGAGCTGGCTTCAGGTTGACACAGTGCATATCAAAGGTTGTTGGGGTTTTCCTGTCCTTTGTTAGTTCTACGACCAGGCCTCCCATGGCCTGTTTGAACTAACTCTGATTAGTATGCAAAGGTGCCACCAGCAGCTAACAAAGGATAGGGAGGATCCATGGAGTCTTTGTTAGTTAATTAGGCTGGCCATGGCAGGAGGAAGCATTTGCTTTCCCCCTTTTGGGATGCCTTGATGTACTCTTGGCTGTCATATTCCAACTAAATATGACAGGGGGATGGCACCTGTAGGCTGTGTGAACCCAGGGTACACCGGTCTATCTGTATGTCATGTGGTGAGCATGGGAAAATGTGTGCAGATTAGCCCTACACATATGCCGGAGGTTGATCTACCATCATTCAATTTCATTCAAAATTTCAAAAAATCTCATGCGAGCGCACACGCATGGTGCAGATGGTCGAATTCCTCATAGAATAACTTGGCATCACGGGCCTGGCACTGGACTGTTTGACCTCATTCCTCATCGATTGATCTTCCCAAGTTCAACTGGGCCCTATTCTCTCCCCTATCACACTTGCCACCTGTGGTGTCCCTCAAGGCTCTATCCTCTCAACGTGGATCTTCAACATCTAGCTTGTCTCTCTGGCCCACCTGATCTCCTCCTTCTCTCCTCACTTTCAGTGTTATGCAGATGACACACAGCACTCCTTCAAGCTTCCCTCCACTGCCTTCTCTTTGATCCTTGACTGTCTGATTGCTATTCAGGCATGGGGTTCTGCCAATGGTATCTGCCTTAATGTCAAGATTCGTTGAGACTTGAAGCTTGTGAGGAGTATGAATACCTCCGTCCCTAAGCAACAAACAGCAAGATACAAAATATACTTGCTCTTCGAGGATTAGGGCCACAGGTGGTAGAAACGGGAACACCAGGACCTCCAAATGGTTGCTGAAAGAGAATCAAGGTTATGGTAAGTACAGTGTATTCCTAATGTGAAATATAGGTCTTGGTGTAATAAAGAAAGGTATCACCTACCAGGATCTTGAATACAGTAAGCTCGAATAGGTGTGGGGGTCTGGTGTGAAATTAGGAGTAAAGCCAGTTCCCTCAGGAGGGTCCTAAGTGACTGGCAGGTGGTTATCAAAGGGCCAGAAGGAGGACCCAGCTGGAGACACCTGGACTTGAAACAGGAAGGCAGATACTTGATGTACTTGAATCCAAGGGTTGGAGCATTCAGGAATCACTAGCGCCAAAACCAAAAAGGAAAAACCAAAGAAGTCCAAAAACAATCCGAGGTCAGCGCCTAAAACCAAGAGGGTAAATCCAGAGCAGTCCATGAAACAATCTGAGGTCAGCTGGAGAAAAGCAGAATCCAATGCGTTGCCGGTAAGGTAGAAGCAAGAACTGTCCATGAAACGGAGTCCGAGGTCGAAAGAAGCAAAACAGGATACGAGAAAGCCAAGACGCCAAACGCTGTAAACAGCTGGGATGCACTGAATCCGGAACGCTCAGCTGATTTAAGCGTCCCACTAAGGCGTCCGGACACGTGACGTTACATGCGTGCATCACGTTTTGACAGTCGTGTTACTTGATTGGCTGTAAGCCTCGTACCACGTTCTGTATTGGGTGTCACATGACCTGGAAACAAGGACGGCCTCTAATCACGGTGGTGAAGAACAGCGAGCAAACTGTGATGCACGTTGACAGGTGACAGTGGCTGGGCCGCTCTTCTCCTCCGGGAGTATTTTCTTGCTGAGATGGTATGGCTACCACTTCCGACCAAACACTAAGGCAAGCGCAACTTATTATACAGCAAATGCCATTTTTTTAAGTTAACGGTATTTTCACTCCTGAGGACAGACCATTGGTGTAATCTTGGAGCAGTGACCAACCGTGATGGGGCTGGCGTAACATGAGTGTTACTAGCGTATATGGGCCTTGTGTCTCTTGTGTGTGTGGATCCTGTTGGGACAGTTGATAAGCCTGATGGTGCATGCATGACACTTAATGCCAGTAAGACTACGATCCTTCTTGTGTGGACCCCTGCTCCCCCCTTCCCGCCTACACTCTGTCGCTCTCTACGAGTCCCCTCCCCTCACCCTCTTGTAAGGCCAAAAACCTTGGTGTCATCTTTGACTCCTCCCTCTCCTTACATTGCGGACCTTGCCTAGAAGGCCCACTATCAGCTGCACCTCCTCAGAGGCGGTGGAGTAACTTTGCTGAAAATGTTGGGGGGGGCATGACATCTGAAGAAAAGGTGCCCCAGCCAAATGAATGGGGACAAAATGGTGTGCCATGCAATTTGGGGGGGACAAACACCACTGTCCCCCCCCTAAAATTACGCAGAAACTCAATGTCTCCAATGTCTACTGAAACAGCCTCTTCTTCAATCTTCCTTCATCCTCCCTTTGTCCTCTTCAAGTAATCGAGAATAGGACTGCAAGACTTATCCTTCGCCTCAAGCCCAGGAACTGCATCTCTCCAACACTAATATCTCTCCACTGGCTCCCTGTGGCTGGTAGGATCAAGTTCAAGAACCTCTGCATCATTCAAAAGGCTTTCTGAGGCTACAGCCAACTCTCTCTCCCTAAATACCCCCCTGCTAGAACCCTTCAGTCTTCTAGCTCCAACTCTTTGCAGATCAGACGTTTCACTAAGCAGAGAGTGGTGGGTAGATCTCTCTTCTCGGCAGGAGCCTCCATCTGGAATGGTCTCTGTGCCCCTCTCAGGCATGAGCTGTATCTCCTTAAATTCTGGAAGCCCCGCAAGACCCTCCTTTTCTCGTCATTCTTCCCTTCCCCCCACCCTGCAAATGCCCCCATCTGCTGAAGTGACTGGCTGCCTGGTTCCCTCTGAGTTCTACAGGGCACCAGGCCCCCCACCCAGTCCTCCCCCTTTTCTTGCACTTATCATGTTGACCTGCACTCCCTGCAGCTCATGCAATCTCTGCCACATGCCCACCTGACCTCCCTTTAGCGCTCACCTAGCCCTTGTTGCACTCCTCCCCCCTCCTGCACCTCTCTTTCACTTGCTCTCTCTCCTCTTTGCCCTGCATTTCCGTTCCCACCATTGCACTTTGCATGTTGTGCAGATTGCCACTTCCCCTCCCTCTCACATCTTGTTATTCCACTTGCATGATCTGAATGTCACAAGGCCTAGTAGGACTGTTATTGTTTTCTTTCTCCCTTGTCCCCCCGCCCCCCCTTTTGACATTTGTTGTATAGGTGCCTTACAAATATCCAATAAATAAATAAAAACGATTAATGATGTCACAGAGTACCTCTGCCACAAATTCATACAAAACACCTGGCAGTACTTTTTTGCATGCTTCACTATCAATACATCCCCGGTAGGCATACCTTCCCTTCATTCAAAATCTGACAGACTAGGTTATTGTAACAGATGCCCCTCAACTATTTGCCCAAGCTGCATCTGGAAGGGGACTACAAGGGGAAGGGCATATGTATACAACCAAGCTCCCAGCTCCATCCAAGACCAGAGGATCAAGGCAAGGACAGTGGGGAGAGCGGGGGTAAGATCAGCAATGCAGGAAAGTGGAGGCCGGAGGTGGGGGAGTGTCTTGAGTTGCCAGAAACCTCATTTATCAGCATCCCAGATATTAGTGCTTCCCCCAAAAGCACAGTAGTCTCTCATACACCATTATACATGCCTTACTGGCCCCCATTACACTTGATAACAGAAACTCACTATAAAAGAATAATTTCAAATGGCTTCGTTTTCTAAGAAAATTCCCTGCATTTTGTTTTGTTAGTTCTTGGACGTCTCTTTGGCAGAATGCGCCATTTGTTCCTGAAGCCAACGGGCAAGCTTATTATAAACATTCCTCTGTAGAGTGCTGAGGTGCTACATGTAACTTTGTGCGAGTTTACTATTCGCCTTCCCATTGAGTCACACCAAGTGAACTATACTGGTTAGTTCACCACTGAGCAACGTAACTGGACAAAGCCCACACTCACGAATTAGCAACACACAGCAGCTGGTTCATGCCAGATTGGTATCCCTAATGCAACATCCCTTAAGGCATAGATGGTATGTGAATTATGAGTCAAAATGAAAGGTGACATGAGGGTCTCAAATATGGCAACAGTTTGGTTTAGTTCAGCGCTCTTGCCAAAGCTGGTGAACAGGAATGAGGAGCTTGTGCTAAGTGAACCACTTCCTGATCAATTCCTACTGGCCACAAAGTTCCATGCATAAGTCTCCACTGAGCACATATAATTTATAATATTAATACTTGTATACAGGCCCGTCAACCTTGCTAAAGTGCAGGTTTTCATTGATTCATTAGGACGTCTAAATATCCTAAGCAACATCTCCCTTTAGTGGTGACAACAGGTGAAGCTACTGCATCGGACAAACATAAAGGGGCAAACAAACATCTGGCCTTTTATTATATTGGCAGATTGCCTTGTAAAAGAGCAACATTGAGTAGTTGGCATCATCCAAGACATACTCTGTGACATCATCAAATGGACGAAGGACTTCCCGAAGCAGCTATGTGTGGCACTGGGTACGCTGTTTTTTCTTTTACTTTTTAAAAAAGGAGACCATTAACACCTGTGTAAGGAACTCCCGTGTGCTAAATGGTGAAGGGGGGCATGGAAGGGAAGCAACCCAACACCAATACCAATATTCGGAGGTTGGCTTTCCTTGGTGAATACAGCCCACGTTCCAAGCATTCTCATTGGTGGACAGCGCCTCCCAGGTTGCTAATGCCTTGTAAAAGAGCAACAATGACCAGTCGGCATCATCCAAGACAGGCTCTGACCCAGCGCGCTACTAGAGCTCATCCATGTACTATGGAAAGATACATTTACACCATGTGCAGGGTTGTTTTCAGCATGTGCAACTCTGCACCTGCTTGCTTGAAATGCATGACTCAAGGGACAGAAATCACAATCATCCGCCAACACGCTAGAGCTGATGAGAAAACACCATTTTATTTTTACAGAAAAACAACTTCTACATAGGAAAAGCTGTGCCAAATGCAAATGTTTTGCCCACGACAACTTTCACGAGCCAGTGGCTGCCTGCAGACCCTGATCCCATTGGCTCTGCAACGGCTCGATAATAGGCACATGGAGAGCGTAGAGAAGCTGCAAGCTAGACCTGCCAAGCAATCTTCCTGAAATTATTTGGGTGGAGCAGTAAATCATGGGGCACCCGCTGTCACAGAAGTGCCCGGGAATCACTGGGTGGTAAAATAGCTCCGAAAGAGATGTACCCAGTCGTTGGGCAGCAGCTCAAAGAGACCTGATGCAGAATCATCTAGGAATCACTGGCCATTACAGCAGCTCAAATAGACCTGAAACTGTATTGAAGCGAGGGTCCCTGGAATGCCCGGCTTGACCCCTTTATAGGCCGAAGAGTCAGAGATGCACGATGCCACTCACTGTTTGGACAGCCCCCAGTAGGGCCAGTGACAACTACACATGCAGACACATGTTCTCTCATACAGCCATTCAAACCTTATCCAGCTAACGTCATCTTGGATACAGGGGCCCCAACACTCATCATAAAGTCAGATGCCTCAATGGGCATGATCAACTAATAACAAATATCCTGCTAGTGACACCTCTGCAAAGCAACGTTAGCCATGGAGCAAACTAGCATTCATGCAAGAAGTTACACGGACATGCACATGCAGACAAGAAGAACATGCTTACACAGTTCTACAGAGGACAGATACATATACATACTGCCGAAAGCCTTTATTATTTTTTCATTAGCCAAATGCAGATACACGGAAACACTAGGAAGCAAGAGATGCAGAGCAAGCTTGCAGCAGCTTATTGCAACTAACCATATGGAATTGCACGATCATATAAGGAACTTGGAAGAACCAAAATACTACTAACCTACAAGAAGAATAGCACAATATAGACATATAGCAATTATAGCATAACTATAGTAGAATTACATGAAGCCACACGCCTCAGGACGAGAGATGAAGCAGAGCAGAATTAGGCTGCATGCAGCACCAGGCCAGGGCTCACAGCCAAGGTCAGAGATGAGGAGCACATTCCTATGCTCAGAGACAAGGTGCCACCTGCAAAACAGCAGAATAAATCCTCACTAATTGCAGACCAGAGAGCTTAATTTTGCATTCTGCACCCACATGGTGCAACTGAACCGAACAATGGCCATTTACCCATGCTAAGAAGAAGAGAAGTTCCCAGCGAAACAGACACAAAATGATACATACATTGTTTTACAACACTGCAACCCTGCAAGCACTCTCAAAGGTAAAGTGGTAATACTGATGGCAAAACTGGGAACACATAGGGCCTCATTACACGGTATGCGGTAAGGGTTTACCGGTACCGGTAAGGGCACTGGTACCGGTAAACCCTTACTGCCTTACTATGAGGTCCCTTTGCCGGACCCGACCTCAACGGCTGGTTTTCCCAGCCGTTAAGAAACAGGCCCGCAAAGGGACCTTGGTGCTAATTACGGTACCGCAATTTGCGGTACCGTAATTACCTCCTTCCCCATTCCCATTGAGCCCTATGGGGGCAAAAATGGGAATGGGGAAGTGCCTTGGTGAATGGGGAATTATCGGCCCCGCTCACCTTGGAGTAGGCCAGTAATTCGGCCATCCACCAAGGCGGACACAGTAAATTACCGGCGGCAACCATGGCGCTAATAGCGCCATGGTTACCGCATACCGTGTAATGAGGCCCATAGTCTTTCTCATCACGATGAGAAGGTGCACTGAGTGCTGAGAACAGAGCTGGGTCCCAGGCGTGGGCAGATCAGCTCCAGCCAATCAGGGAACACAAATCCAGGGGTGGGTGGCAGACGGCAAGGGCCAATGGTAATCCTGCGACCCAGAAACAATGTAATAGATAGCTTTTGGGGAAGGGTCAGGCAAGCCACCTGACATGCAAGGGTCAGTAGAATAACCTGTATATGTTCCAGCTATAGGTGATAACACAGCAATCACCAAATCAGGCGGGCTCTTAGGTTTTGGGGGAGGAGCCATGATTTGTGATGTCAGAATGCAACAAAAGCCCCTGACACAGGCTCAGGAGCTGCGATCACCGGATAATTATTTCCTGTAGGATCCCTGTCTGTTAAGGAAAACGAAGGACAGTTCTAACTTGCCCTTGACTGAGTCCTCTGTCTGTATGCCGGGGGAGGGTTCAGTGGGCCCTGAGTGCTCTGAACAGTGAATGCAAGGTGTGAACCCAGATCCTCTCTGGCAACCTCAAAGAGACCTACCACTGTATCCTCCAGGAGTCACTGCCAGTACAGTAGCTCTGAAAGAGATGTGCCCAGTAACTGGGCAGCAGCTGAAAGAGACGTGAAACTGTATCCTCCAGGAATCAGTGGTCAGTACACTGCCTCAGAAAGAGACCTGCCCAATATCTGGACAGCAGTTCGAAGAGACCTGCTGCAGAATACTCTAGGAATCACTGGACAGTGGTGCAGTAGCTCCAAAATAGATCTGCCCATTGGCTGGGCAGCAGCTCAAAGAGACCTGAAACTGTATCCTCCAGGAATCACTGGTTAAGTACAGTACCTCTGAAAGAGATGTGCCCACTAGCTGGGCAGCTGCTCAAAGAGACCTGCCACTGTATCCTCTAGGAATCACTGGCCAGTACAGTAGTTCCAAAAGAGATGTGCTCAGTAGCTGGGCAGCAGCTCAATGAGACCTAAAGCTGTATCCTCCAGGAATCACTGCACAGTACAGTAGTTCTTAAAGAGATGTGCCCGGCAGCTGGGCAGCAGCTCACAGAGACCTGCCGCAGAATCCTTCGGGAATTACTGACCAGTACAGTAGCTCCAAAAGTGATGTGTCCAGCAGCTGGGCAGCAGCTCAAGGAGACCTGCCACTGTATCCTCCAGGAATCACTGGCCAGTACACTAGCTCTGAAAGAGATCTGCCCAGCAGCTAGGCAGCAGGTCAAAGAGACCTGCCACAGAATCCTCCTGGAATCACCCACCAGTACAGTAGCTCTGAAAGAGATGTGCCCAGTAACTGGGCAGCAGCTCAAAGAGACCTCAAACTGTATCCTCCAGGAATCACCGGCCAGTACAGTAGCTCTGAAAGAGATGTGTAAAGTAGCTGGGCAGCAGCTCAAAGAGACCTGTCGCAGAATCCTTCAGGAATGATTTGGCAATGCATTAGCCCTTGTACATATTTTTTTTTATTTTTTTACTTACGAGTTTATAATCACCGAAGTGATTTTTACAAGAGAGATGAAAAAGCTTCAAGTTTCTCAAAATCGTTACAGAAGTGTTACATAATGTAGTGTTAAAGTCACTGAAGAAAAAAAAAAAAGAAGAAAGAAGCAGAAAAATCTGTAATTTCAGCCGGAGCTCATTGTTCGAAGATTAGGTCCAGGATTTTGGTGGCTGCTATTGTCCACGAAGGTCTAAGACCCCCTATTAATCGGTCCCACCAAAGTGCTTCATCAGTCAAATAAGCTTTCTCTAAATGGTGAAGCAAATAAGGAGTTCTGTATTTAGATGTTCCTGGGCACAGTAGGAGAAGGCGCCGTAGTGTTTCTCTTTGTAGAGTGTCTTTACAGAAGTGTTAGTTGCAGAAAGGCCTCTTGTATACAAGATTCCGTTCTTTCGTAGGTAATAAGTTCAGTCTAGCACGCAGGAGTGTGTTACGTGTTTTTCTGCATGGATGTCTTATCAAAACGGTTGGACTCCATTTAGTTTTCTGCATATTGGGGGCAGATGACTGGTCAGTTTGTACACAGATGCCTTCTCTAGCGAATTTATCCAATCCATTTCTTCTATGCGTGTTTTGGTTTTTGTTGGATTGCCTAGTAGCTCTTCCATCGAGCTGCCGCAGGTTTCCAACTGTGATTTACACATTGGGCCTCAATACACGGATGGCGGAGAACCGTGGCGCTATTAGCGCCATGGTTCATGCCGGTAAAATACCGGCACCGTCTTGGCGGAAAGGGGAATTACCGGCCCATTCCAAGGTTGGCGGGGCGGTAATTCCCCCTTCCACCATTGCCCTTCCACATTCCCATTTTTGGCCCATAGGGCTCAATGGGAATGGGGAAGGTACTAATTACGGTACCGCAAATTGCGGTACCGTAATTAGCTCCCTGGGTCCCTTTGTGGGTTGGTTTTTAATGCCTGCAAAAAGCAGGCGTTAAATCCCCCAACCCGCAAAGGGACCTTGTAGTAAGGCGGTAAGGATTTACCGGTACTGGTACTTTACCGGTACTGGTAAATCCTTACCGCCATCCGTGTAATGAGGCCCATTGACTCCCATTTGGTCAACAGTTTATTTTTGCCTGAATTCATCTCGTCTCGTACCATGGAGAAGATTGTCGGCGAAGAAGGATCTTTCATCTTCCGATATAACATGACAGAGGCTCTCATTACTGTTGACTCTAGAGACGACAGAGAAAGTTCTTGTCTAATCAAGACTAGCGGGGTGGAAGTAGGACGATTCAAAACTGAACGCCAAAAAAGACTCTCTAGTCTGGGCCACAGGGAGTTGGGAAGAGATGGCATGGCGTCTCTCCGTAAGTAATAGTTGGAATAACTTTGCCCCTGTAGAATTTTAGTAGGGGCATCAGAGAGAAGCGGCCATATTTTCTGTCCAGAATTTTTGCTTGTGAGATGAGGGTTTTCATTTTTGCGAAAAGGTGTTGGTGCATCGCTGAGTCTTTAGCTGTAGAATCAATGATCACCCCGAGATATTTAAATTCTGCCACCTGTTCTATTTTTTTCCCAGCCAGAAACCATGAGTTGATGTTCTTCTTTTTTTTTAAGGCTTTTTCCGAAGACCATGATCTTTGTTTTTTGTTTGTTCACTTCTAGGTCGTTGGCAGCCGTATATTCCGTCAGTGAGGCCAGCTGGCGTTGTAGGCCAATCGGGCTCTGATCAAGTTGGATGAGGTCACCTGCGTACAAGAGTCTTGGAATTTTCGTATGGCCCAGTTCTGGGGGGAAGGCTCGTATCAAGCTGTTGGTTAATTTGTAGTCCCCGAAATATGAAAGAAAAAGGGCCGGGGCAAGAGGGCAGCCCTGTTTGACCCCTCGGTTGGTTGGAATTACTCCCGAAAGAAGACCACTTGAGTTTAGACGAACCTGAACAGTGGTAGAGGCGTGTAAAGCTTGAATTGGATTTAGGATCTCCGGTGGGCATTTCCAGTTGGCTAGTTTTCCCCAGAGTTTCCTTATGTTGACTAGATCAAAAGCCTGGGTAAGGTCTATAAATGCTAAATACAGATTCTGGTTTATTTCCTGGGCTTTTGCTTTTAGTATACTGAGAATGAAGATGTTGATGCTGGTTCCAACTCCCTTTTTGAACCCAGAATGAAGAGGATCGTCACAGGGTGAATTTTTTGCCCATAAGTTGAAGTGTTCCAAAAGTAGGGATCCGTAGACCTTCCCTATGACGTCCAGTAAAGCCACCGGACGGAGGTTCCCAGGGTCGTCTTTCCTACCTTTTTTGAATATGGGAATGATGACCACTGAGGTCCAAGTGGGCGGGATTGTGTTGTAAGTTGTGCATTTATGGAAGATCATGCTCAGCAAGTTTGTCCAGTCTTCTGGTGCAGATTTTAAGTTTGCATTGGAGAGGCCATCAGGCCCCGGTGCCCTCGAGTTCTTCAGCTTGGATATTATGCGCCAGATATCTGCTTTGTCACATAGGTCGACCCAAGGTTCAGTTGCTGGTGGTAGCAGAGGGCAAGAAGATGGATCTGGGGAACTAAACAATGTTGAATAGAACCTGATCCATGATGCCTTCGGAATAGAATTTGACATCGTTGAGTCTGCCTCTTTGGCCCGTGGATTGATCAGTTTCCAGAACTCTCTAGAGTTGCTGTTCTTGATATGCTCTAGCATAGCTTCAGAGTCTTTTTGATAGAGTGCTAAATGGTGAGAACATAGCCAACTTTTATAGGATCTCGTTGCCTCAATTGCATTGGTTCTTTTGGTAGCCGTGTTATATTTTGCGGCAGTTCTTTTAGCTCTACGGAGTATATTTCGCTTCGCCACCAGTAGAGCGTCAAAATTGTGTGCATGGCCTGATGACTTCGAATTTTGGAGCTGTGCACGTTTCTTTGTAGCTCTATAGGGTTCCAGAAGTGGTCTATAGTCGACCTCAAGATGGGACCCGCTGCTTCCATAAGAAAATGTGATCTCTCGGATGTTAGCCCGGGTGATCCTCACCTGGTTTCCTTTGCCTTCTGGTTCAATTCTTCCCGAATAATGGGCAGATGATGGATTTGTTGATGCCCATTTAATAGCCAGATGATTATGATCACTTTGTGTTGACTGATGAACGCTGTATTCGGTCAGGCGCGCAAGGAGAAATTCTGAGGCAAAAATATAATCTATAGTTGAGTGAGTCAGACCACGCTTCCATGTTGGTAAGTTATTGACGTCGGATAGTATAGTCGCTGTGTTAAAAAGTTGTCTTGCAGTCATCAGTTTAAGCCAGGCTGTTCCTCGTTGGCAAGGTTTGTTCTGTGAGGGCTCTGTAAGTTCAGAGACCACCATAGTACATTTAATGTTCAGATCTCCACAAACAATGACCTCACAAGCTCCTTGGCCTAAGTATACAGAGTCCAAAGTAGATGATACTGGATCGAACAGTGGGGTCTTTTGAATTGCTTTAGGTTTCCAATAAATGGATATAACCAGCAGGTAGGTATGCACAAAATGTTCTTCGCCGGCCTCTTTGTGCAACCAGGAGATGAGTACCGCCAGGACAAAAGTAGACTTCAAGATGATCTTGACTATTTCTAAGCCAATTCCCATCCGGACTGTAATAATCAATCCTGAAGAAGGCCTACCTTTGTCTCCTGTCAATGCCTCTGAAAAGGCTATCTCAAATCCGTCAAGTGATAGTTTTGTTTCCAGCCAAACCTCTTGTAGGCATAAAATGTTGTGTTCCCCTAAGTTGATGTCGCCAGGGGTTGTTAAATGTAGGAACCCTCTTGTGTTCCAGCTCGCCAAGGAAAGTAGCTGTTTGTCTTTAGCCGTATTGGCTTGTAATGGTGGCTATTTATGGAGCCGAGTGGACAAAGCTTTCGGTAACCACGACCATGTTGGAGACTTGAAGTTTGGTCTATCCAGAGTCGTTTTATGATCCTCCTCTTGTTCTCTGGTGGATTTTGTGCTGCTTGTTGGTTGAGGAGTAGGGGCTTTCCTGTGAGGCGATGACTGAACCGTATCAGACCTGATGACTGGCAATGATCTTGAGAGAAGGTCTTCTCTTGATTTAGTGGGGGGCTTTTGTCCAGTTGAGTGTGTGGACTCCATGGCCCAGTCCTTTACGGCATCATGATCGTTTTTGTTTGTTTTGAGCGAAGTTAAGTCAAAGCCTTGTTTGTAGAGTACATCCGTTGCCTGTGACAGCAAGGTGGCCACTCTGTCTGATGTTATATAAAGAAAACAAGAGGCCTTTTGTCCCTCATGAGAAGGTTCCACCATTTTAAAGTCTTCTGATTTAAGGTTTCTTAAAGTTGAAATACTGTGTAGCAGGCTCAACACCGTGCGTCTGTTTAGTACTAAGTATTTATGGTTACCAGTACGTTGCCGTATTTTGAAAGAGGGACTCAGCCTCTGCCTATGGTGGTCTTGATACGACTTCTTCTGGTGGTGAAAGTTATGAGGAGTCGTTGCATGCTGGTTATTGTCCTGGTGGTGAGTTCTCTGCTGAGATTGCAAGTTATTGTTAGTCTTATCCGGAAATTCTCGAGGTATATTTCGACGGTGGTCGACGAAGTAGTGAATCTGAATGGAGATCGTGTTGTATGTGATCTTCATTAGGCTTGTTGGGCCGAGACTCTTTATTTCCCCGTACGTCTTTAAAGCGATCACTCAAAGAGGTGAATTTTGAGAGATCTCTGGTGACGGTCTGTTGAAGGGGCGTCACACTGGATGAGTGGGGATTCTCCCCATCCGGTTGGCAGTCAATGCTGGAATCTAGGTGTTGGCTTAAGTCCATCAGTTCTTTATGATTGAGAAAGTCCTTTACCGATTTTGGTGACTGAGGGGCGGCTTCTTGTAATTTGTGATGGTTTAAGGAGTTGTTTGGATCTATGTCATTTTCCCCAGCCTTTTGATTTTTCTGTTGTAGAATCCCCTCAGATCGCTGTTCGGGTTTTTGTATCGCAGAAGTTGGCTTAAACATAGGAGCTGTTTTGAGGCATACTTGTTGGGTGGAGACTTGGTTTTTGTTTCTCGTGTTCAAACTAGAGTCGAATGTCACCCCTAGAGCCAATGGTTTAGCTGTTTTTCCCTGGTTAGGACTTACTTCTATGTGTTCTTTATGCAAGGGCATATCATCTAAACACATCACATGGTTGTCTCTGAGCTTGTTAACGAAGAAACAGGTCTGGTTAGCGATGAGGTGTAAAGGCCTGCCGAGCTTTTTGAGCCAGATTCAGGTCTTGACCCACAGTCCACATGAGAGGCCTCACGCCAAAGTGTGTCATGTGTTGTTGTTTGTGAGCTTGCGTCTGCCTTTAGGTCATCCTTGTTGGTTTTTCTGGAGTCAGTTAAGGATTCCATGAGATCCAGTTGGTACATGTGGGAAATAATACCTGGCTCATTTCTCCGTCTCTCCAGAGCGTTGATATACCCTTCTAGGTATATAAGCTTTGAGTTCATCATCGCAAATATAGATGAGTGGTCTTTTAAGGAGTCGTTGATCGACTCATATAGCTTGCAAAAGGGTGCTAATGCAATAGATACAGCAGACATGATGTACATAAAGTCCGCTTTCTTGGATGGGGTATTCTTTGGAATGTTATAAGATGAATCACTTAGTCTCCTGTTAGTCGAAGATCTTGGTGGTGAGGACGGCGGCCAGAGCCGCGGAATCTGTTGAGATTTGTGCTGGGGCGGCCGTCCGGGGGAATGTGCCCTCATGGGGTTCCTGCACAAACTCCTTCCTTTGGTCTGGACTTTGAGAGACAATACTAGCATGATCTGCCAGATCGGTGGGCGTAATCGCCAAGTTCTTTTGATCACAAGTTTGGAGCAGTAGAATTGCAGAGCCCTGGGGGCCGGAATTATTTTTGAGCGATGGGCCTGATAAAGCTGTTGGCAGGCTTGTGGAGTCAAACTGAGGACAAGTTATCGGGCTTCCCAGTGGAAATTGGGTTGGATGGTCGACCCCATAAGGATTTGGATCTTCAATAGAGGGTTCATTTTGTAAAGGCAAGGTTGATGAGGGAGGGGCTAGCCCGAGCCGATTTTCCTGTATTTCTGCAATAGGTGGTAAAACCACTGGCGCAAGATTGGGGGTTTCTTCAACTTGCTCTTTTTGGTGTTGTGGGGAAGCTTGAATCCCACTGCTTGGGATGCTCCTCGGGTGGCCTGATGATGCTGTAAGCAAGGGTTCGAGGAGCGCTTCCAACAGATCTGCATCCGAAATTTCACCTGGGTCAGTTTGTTGCTTTTTTTTTTTGCTTGTCTTTGAAAAAGGTTTTCAGGGAATTTTCCAGGTGCATACTTGCCGATGGGATTGACGTGGTGGTCGTTTTGTTAGAATTTTTTGCTTTGCTGTTGATCTCTTATTAGACGAAGGGAGGTTGAATTTCTTGGTGATCAACCTTAAGGGGATGCCATGGAGATGGTGAGTATGAGTACCTTGCCTGTCCCCCTCCCTCAGATCTATGATCGACTGGGCTTCACTTATAGAGTTCTGAGGCTGTAGGGGATGCGAGGGGGGAGGAGTTGTTACAGGCAAAGTTGTGATTGGCAAAAAAAAACATACCGGAACCTTAGGATCCCCTTCAGGGACCTGTACTTTGCTCGCTCCAATTTGCTCAGTTTGTGCAATTTCGGCAGATGACAGTGCTGAATTATTGTGGATCTGTGCACTTGTGACTGTAATAGAACAAGCCGTTGCAATATCTTCAGCGGGCGCCCGATGGCGCTGTGGGGCGGCTGTGCTTGATGTCAGAGAGTTTAAGCACCTCGCCACCCCAGAGTCGCTGGTTTGATCCTGCGAAGGCTGCAGGGTGGACGCTTCCACAGAGCTCCGGTCCTCCGAGGGCCCGCGTTTATCCAGATTCACTGTGCCAGAGCCAGCAAAGCCCGCCCGCTGCCCCCCCCAGCTTCCGACATGGGTGACCCCCCCCCTTCCTTCGAGGGACGGCTCCTCTGTGTCTTCCACCCCACGAGGAGGGGCTGGGGCAAAGGTGTCGCAGCTCCGCTGCTTTCTGGGTTGCAGCCAGCTTCCAGCGTCGCTTCAGCAGGGCCCGCCATCTGGTCCTTGGTTATAGCGGCCTCCTCTAGCAAGATGGATTCAGACGTGGGCTCAAACCAGCCCGCAGGTAAAAGTTTTTGTTTTTGTATATGTTGACTGTGTTTCACGGAGTGTGGTTGGGTGGCTAATTTAGCCGCACTTTTTGGCGGCATATTTTGCAGTTTTCCTCCCGGCCGCTTTAGGGAGCCTGCATTAGATGGATTGCTTAATTGCAGTATTGAGTGTACATCACTGGAGAGTGACACTGTAGATGAAAGTGAGGAGGCACTGTCGAGGCGGGCAATCCGCAACCTGTGAGGCTCGTCGTCGCACCCAGATGTACTGAGTCTCGGGTCCAGAGATTCACTGCCATCCGCCCCAGCCGCCATTAGACTGCCTCAGACTGTCCACTCTCACACCACTCCACATATTTGCTAGAGACATACCCAGGAAAAAATGTCAGGCATCACATAGGCATAAGAGTACGTGCAGCAGTAACCTAACTGAACGATTGGGTGGGGCAGTAGCTCCAGGAAACAATTGCCTCAGATATTCTTAGGAATTACTAAGAAAAAGTATTGTTCCATGAGACATCTGAAAAATGATTTTTCTAGAGATCAATTTGCAACCTTGCTTCAGTAGAGATGTTCTACATACAGGTTCAGGGCAAGGGTCATTAGGAAGAACACCATCTTACATAGAGACCTGGAACAGAAAATAAACCCCTGGGAATGACCAGGTACTACTGTAGCTCTAGAAGAGAGCTGCAAAATAATTTTTTTACAATTCCTGGATAGTAGCAGAGTCCCAGAATAGAATCTTCCAGGATTAATTTGTCAGTGCAGCACCAAATGTCCCAGAAACCACTGAAAAGTACAATTTTACAGGAAAAGGCTGGAGCAGATACCACGGCTGACCTATCAGCAACTTCTTAAGGTAGTTTTATATGGAATGGCCAGGGAGAACTGTGGTAGTATAGAAGCTACAGGAGAGAGGTGACAGGTACATCTCTAGGAATCGCTGGGGTACTGCTGTAGCTCCATGATGAAGCCGTCACTGGAGCCTCCAGGAGTCTCTGTGCAGTACGTTAGCTCCACTAGAGCTCATCGAGGAAATGCCCAGAAATTCCTGCGGTAGCACAGTAGCTCATGAACAGAGAGGGTGCATCAACCTTGCACATTCACTGGGTTGTAAGTAGCTTATTATCCACCTGACAATATCGCAGCTGTGCAGTATATCCTAGAAGAATACTGCCGGGAACCTCAATGGACGCTGTGTAACCCAGGGAGAAAGCTGCCCCAGGTGACCAAGAACACCCTCGATGGTGTAATAACTTCAAGGGAGGTGTCATGAAAACATCAAGGAACTCCTGGGGAAAGACCACTTGGGCAGTCAAATAGCTTGAGAATAGAGCTGCCACCAAAATGTGCATGCATCACTGTCCTGTACTATTGTTCTGGGAGAGTAGTGCCAGGGAGATGGCGGGACCACATGAGGCTGCATATTAGTGCCGGCATAGATGTGTGATTTAGTAGACGCAGGAGAGCCTTGCAACAGAAAGATAGAATATTTACAGGTGTATTGGAGGACCTCCAGCAGAGTACCGCCACTGAAATCTGCAAGACCCAAACCAGATAGGACTTGCAGGATAGAGGTGCCACAAAACCACCTTTGAAATGTGGGAGCAGTGCAGAGGCAGCAGAAGTGTGTTGCCACAGAAAGTTCCAGGGGTCACTTGAACCAATGCAGTTACTTCTCTGCAGAAGGTAGAGCAGACCGCTGCCACAGTAAATATCTCGAAATTATTAGGAGTACGCTGTTACTCCAGCAGAGTGGTGAGCTACCACAGATGCTGCCAGCAAGCATTAAAGCTATGGCCTAGATTATTCGGGGTGCTAAACCATGGCCTCCTGGAGCTGTTGAGGAATTATAGTAGCCTCAGAAAAGGCCTACTGTCTATTGGCGGCCTTTGTAATAGTGCTGCCTTCAAGTTGCATTCTAGGAGAATGGCGGCGGCCATTACTAAGATCAGTAGTTTGGAAGCGGTTAGAGCCCCTGTCTCATGTTGGGTGCAGGATCAAATTCAGCACAGGCGGTTGAGTGGCAAATGAGTTGGTGGCCCTAGTCCAGCTGCTGTCCGGCGAGTGGTGTCTTAATTTCTAACCACCAGCACAATGTCCGGGAGTTGTGTTGGGAGTCTCATGTAGAAGGTCCGAAATGGCACACTCATCTGAAAAACAGTCAAGCCACTGGAGCTAGCGCCTGGACAGCCAGATGGAGACAGATCGCAGGGGGCGCGACATTGCCGTGTTGTTGGCTACAGCAAGGTCTTCCATTCCCAGAATGCTCTGGCAAGCCCTTCAAAAGCCAATAACTGCACAAGTGCATTAAGCATTTTGAGAGGATTCATTCTCGTGCATCAGTACTAACACATACACCATAAGGGATGTTATGTGCGCCTGTGTTGACGAATCCTTTAAAACTATCTAGGCACATACTCTGAAATGGCAGTGCCATAGCAACAGCAGCAGGTGCCGTATTTACCCGTTGAAATAATACGTGGGAAGAGCAGGTCTTGGAAGACCGTCAGACGTGTGTGACTTGGCAACGTCGCGCGCGAATCATCTTACGCGCGTCTTGAAACACAGTGTTGACTCCGTTCACAGTCAACTCTGAAAAAGTGCAGCCCACCTCTACACCGAGCAGGCAATAGCCCATCGGATGGCGACTCTTTATAGTCCCTGCTGGTTAATGCATCTTTCCAACGTTGTCATTCCATCTGCTATGCTATGTTGGTAATGTGTTATACTGCGCCAAATCACCATTATAGTGGTTTCCTAACTTGGCGCCTTGTGCTCCTGCCCAGCAGGGCTGTCCAACTCCAGGTCTCGAGGGCTGGAAGGAAACAGCATAGCCCTCGTTAACATTCATGAGATCATTTTGCCTATAATGATTCTAAATCGCTGCACATTTCTTCGTATGAATATTAATGAGGGATGTCCTGCAAACCTGCCAGGTTTCCGGCCCTCAAGGCCATGAGTTGGACAACCCTGATCTAGATCATAATCTGCGGAGGGAAGGAAAAGAGGTGTGAAGAGGTGGGGGAACGAGGGTGCAGAAATGCATGGCCATTGTACATTGCAATTCGGATTTGGAATCCAAATAAGAAACTTGATAAAAACGTTGTGACTGTGCTCACTTAACGTACTCTTAACTGTATTACGTACATTTTGCACACACAAAAGTGACATTTTGCAAGGTGTTAGCACTAGGGACAAAAATGCACTCATGCAAACAACTTCTTTAAATGCATTTTCACAACAGCACAATGTTTGCTCTAGCAGTAATACAGTAGGGCATTAGCACGTGGGCAAACATTTCTCTCATGCAAAAATGCTTTCAAAGAACGTGTATTCGCAAAGGGCCTTTTTTGACCTAATGCTAATACCATCTTGGAAGTTGCACCTCTCTAAGCAGAATGAGCAAGGGCTCCACGTCTGGATTACTCTAAGTTACCCAGGGTAACTGACGAGGCCCAACTAGGCCGAAACACGTGTCTGGGGTTGTTGTTAGTACTCTTGTTCAGAGGAAAATTGCCTAGCATTTAGGTGCTGGACTGCCCAAATGGGTGGCACCGGACTGAAATGCAAATGGATATATGTCCTATGTGAAATGTACAGTGAGCTAAAACGTGGTTGTAGACCATCCAAAGTGGGCACCTTCTCAGAGAACATGTTATCTGTCTGTGTTCGTTCTCGGTAGAGGGACTCCCAGACCTTTTTTTCAGTTTCTAGGAACCTGGGGTTTCACCCTATGTTACCTCTTGCTCACTGTGCTTACAGAGGCACCACTTCACCTCACTGATGAGGCTGACTATGCCTAAACACATGTCTGGGGTTGCTCTTAGTACTCTTGTTCAGAAGGAAATTGCCAAGCATTTTGATGCTGGATTGCCTAAGTGGATGGCACCAGACTGAAATGCAAATGGATCTCGGTAGAGGGGCTACCAGAACGTTTTTCAATCTTTAAGTTTCTCCTCCACCAACCAAGGTCCAGAGCTATACCAGGCCGTATTTGCCAGGCAGAGACATAAGAAGTGGGTCCAGCTCTCCATAGGTAGATAATTTAGTGCAGAGAGCTGGTGTCACATGATCAAACGAATGCAGCTGCATCAAAAACCATGCTGCAGTGTCTTGCAATCTTTGCAATCATCCTATAAAACATTTTGTTAACCTGAGATAAGCACTATTGCAATATGCTAAAATAGTGACGACCAAAGATGGGGTGGCTTGGATCGTACATAGAAAAGTAGGTAAGGGAAAAAAGTATTGTTAGAGTGCTTAGAGTAAGTAAGCCTTTTTTAACAACAACTCCTACTTGCAGGACCATAGTTAAGCCATGAGTCGTGTTGGCTTAACCACGGACTCCTGTGTTCCTTGTATGGTGTTCATTTGGAAAAATATTTCTAATTGTGGGGTGTCACAAATTTGCGCAAAATCAACAGAGTGGCGACCCAGAGGCTTTAGCCAAAACATGCAAGTGTTTGTATTTGCAAGGGTTTTTATAAAGTGCAAACAATCACCAACAGGCATCATTGCTCCATAAAAAGTATGCAAAAATAACAAACAATAAATAGCAGGGACATATCTAGAAAAAGATTAAATAAATGTATAATAAAAAAGAAGAGAGCAGTTGTAGATTCAAGGCAACAAGATCATTCTGGATCTTCATGGACAACACAGAAATAGCACACCCATCAATTCTGTTTTCATGGACGTCCAGGAAAGTAAAGGATCAGGATGAGTGAAATCTGAGAGATCTAGTTGGACAAATGTTGATCTGGCGTTTCCCCTTTTCCTTAGCAGATCCATGTACAAACGTACTGATGTGACGATCAATTGTTGTCTAATGGGGAGCCAGTGTAATGATCTGAATCCTGGTGAGATGTCTTCAGCCTTCCTCAGACTGAGCATGAGTCGTGCTGCTGCATTCTGTACCCTTTGCAGCGTGCTCTGAGCCATTGCAGGAAGGCCCTAACAGATGTTATTGCCATAGTCCATACATGATGAGACAAAAGCATTCATGATTGTAACCGAATGAGGAAAAGAGAGGGCGTAGCCATCGTAGTTTTCTTAATTGAAATAACCAGGGTTTGGTCATTGAGGAAACTTAATGGTTTAATGTTAAATCATATATAAGATTCAGGCCAAAAGTTCGAGTTATAGGGTTTGAAGTTGACAACGATTGCTAAAATCTGTGTCTTCCCAGGATGTGTCTTGAAATAGTTGGCATCCATCCAACTTTTAATAGAGACCTAACAGTCTTTTAACATATTGGCTGCCCGTCCTCTATTGTCGGATGTCTTCACAGATATGTGGGTATTGTCAGCATACTTATGAAAAATATACGCCATTGTGAAGCATATGTCAGTTAGTGGACACAGATGCATATTACAAAGCATGGGAGAGAGTGCCGTGCCCGGGGGGATGCTGCAGAACAATTAGTTACATTGTTTATGAAAGTGTATTGGGGATTTGATGCACACATGGGCCAATTTAAGAGAAAATAGAGCTGTGCAATATGATTATTTTTTTCTTGGGGTTCACGAACAAAATGCTTCTGGGTTCCAGTTCTCGCTCTGTGGCCTTACCACAATAAGTCTCTGAAGCACCCACAGTCCTGCGGCTTTAAGTGTCCCCAGACTTCTTCCTTCCAGAGCCACAGGCCCTCTGCTTCTCGTCATTGCCTACCATAAGAGACTACTCTTTTGGAGTCTCAAGGTCTTTTGTGGGCCAACACACTAGGCCAGTGTAACAGCCAAGTAAGGTCTGGGAGGACGAGCTCCACAACATCCACCATGAGGCTGACCATGTGGGCTTCTCTGTAGGTATAGGTAAGCTGACCTGCTCCTTCCCCTGACCTGGGCTCCTAGTGTTACTCCCAATACCCCATCCACCTCTAACCCCTCGATGAGCCTCAACAATCTAAATCCTCAACACCGTCTGGTCTCCCCACCTCACTACCTCACTCCTTCACTCCTTTTATCCGCTGGAACATGCATGTACATCCATCCTTTCTCAATCTTGGTCACACAGGCTGACAGTGCACCCATTTATGTTCCTCTATCCCTTCAGCCTCATTGTCACTCTCCCCAATCCTCACTTCTTCTTTCTCCTGCTCTTCTCCTGTGTGCCTTTAACTCCCTTTGGGATGTCTTTTGCCTTCATGTTCTCCACCTCCTTCCACTTGATGTTACCGCAACCTTCTCTTTGGTGTCTTACCCTCCTTCAATATATTCCTCTTCTTCTCTCTTAACTCTTCCTCATGTCACCTCCTGACGTCTGCTGTCCAGTTCAACTCCACCTCCATATCCCCTTCTCATTCCTCCTTGCCCACACCTTGTCAAATCACTCCACCTGGCCCCCAGCTGATTCACCTACTCCTTGGTCTTCTAGCAACTCCCTCAAGTTCCATTTCCCCTTCTTCAATTGAACATACCATACCCACCAAATTCCTGCTTATATAGGAACTTGGAATAGCCCTTGGGACTGACACAGCCAAACCGTGTTCGGGTTTGGATATTAATTTTAGTGAAACTTGTTTTGGTTGTCTTGATCATGTTAATGGGCTCTCTGGCGCTTGCTTGGTCCCACTCCCAGTCCCATGGATACACAAGTAAATTCTTTATTAAGGCCAGCTGCCATCTTTATTCTAGATGCACCTGTTTCTGCAGAGCTCCTCAGTTCAAAACTGCATCTGACAGCCCAAACAGAGTGTGCATGTTCCTTCACAGTTGTAGCAGCAGTGGGGAAAGTAAGTTGGTTAAAGCGCAGCAGGGCTTCCTTGTGATTTAACATTTCTTCTTCTACAACTTAAGGATAATCCTTCTCCCCATCCCAGGCCTTTCTGACAGTGCACACTTGAAGTTATACACCCTTAGGTCCTGAGTTGAAGGCCCCTCAATGCCTTCAACAGACAGATATTTAGAATAACAAGGTCACAAGTTCCAGGTTGAGCCAAGTTCTCTTTGGGGTCTGCTTACAGCAACTTGCAGTAAATAGTGTATCAATGTGGCAAGACCCTGCTAAATGCTGGGGGCATGTTGGGTGGACCTGGGGAACCTCCCCATACTCTCCCACTTCTACCTACTGACACAGATCTGGCAGTTTCTCCATACACTATCACTACCTTCTCAAGTTTTTTCTCCTTGTCTACAAAGCTATCAATGGTCTTGCTTTTCAGTACTTTGCTAACTGTATGTCCATCTACTCATCATCTCGTTCTCTCCACTCCTCCGCTGCACTCAACCTCCCTGCCCCATGCCTTCCATGTGCCTCGCCTTGCTTCCACTCTTACACCCGACTTGGTGTGCTCCATTGGAACCTGCTGCCCATCTGTTAGGAAAGATTTCGTAATTGTAGGTAATTTTCCTTCCATGTGGCAACCCCTAAACTTTTTGCTGTTGTTTTTCACCTTGTTCTTGACTTTGCCAGAGAAATGCAGCCTTCTGCTGCACTCCTCTGGGCTTTCGCTCCTTTTCTTATGGGGAAACTGACATGCCCTTAAGACAATCAGTACCGGGGAACGCTGTTTCCCGTAGTTTCTTTTATCATGTTGCGGCTTTAGTGCAACATGACACAAGAGGGCACTGTAAGCTAAGTTACAGCTCTCTTGGGTCTCTAGCCTTCTACAGGCCCTAGATACTCGTTTAGGATTGTATTTGATCGGTGCAAGTCATTCAGGGACTGGAATGGTGGCAGCGATCGTTTTGTGTATTTTGAGCTCCTTTTGGCGTTCTAAGCGCATTTTTTGCGCTGAACCCAAAATGGTGGCCTGGCTCCCAAAATGGCCAGACCACGAGGCTCCTTTGTCCTGTCCATCGACCATCTTGCTCCCTTCACCTTCCCCAGGTCGAGCGACCCGGGGCCTTCCTTATTTGGGCATGTACTTTCCCGCGAAACACGGATGCTTTCGCGGGCTTCTACATGTCTTTTGTGTGCCTCCAGGGTGTGGGCTGGGATGTCTGGTCCCAATACACATGGTGGGTGCCAGAGAGTCTAGGGTGGTGTGAATGCCTGGGACCACCGTGGTCCGTGATTGGTCCACGAATGGTGTGTGTGTTGATGAGCGGATCTCCCATTGGCTCCCCTCCGTTTTGGCGCGAAGGGAACCGTGGATAAGAGGGGGCTGGAAACACCACTACCATGTCGATCTCCTGAGTTCTCACGAACGAAGGAATACAGGAGCCAAGTATCCTGCAACCAAGAGGCTGGACCGAGGAATCGCTGGTGACCCGCTGAAGGACTCCTCCTTTGCACTGCTGTCGTCCTGTGAAACCCCTTCCTCCTTTGATCGAACCAGAAGGCCTGTACTGGTGCTTCGACCTTTGGAATAGCAGGAACAGCTATTCCCGGCGACTTCATCATCTCCTGCCAGTAAGCCTTCGGAAGCGTCTCTGGGCCATCCAGTTGACTGGCCAGCTTACACGGGAGTCCTGCTCTGTAACCGCCGCCAGGTTGTGTTGTATTTCGAGTCCTGGTCACTCTCACACGCTTCGAACACTTGGCGTTTCCAAGTCTGAAGTGAGTAGTGTACATTTAGCTCGGATACACACGGCCGCTCCGTTGCCCTGCTGTGGTGACAAAACAGTGCAGGTTTCTTCGATTGGGACGTCTTTTTTCTCTACACGACGACAAGGCATTCCCGGCTCTTCTGAACCTGCCAGCTGCTGAAACTAACGTGGAGAAGCCTGGGTCTGCTTGCATCGGGGACCGGTGAGTAGTATAGCTAGGATCTGGTCGCCCTCCTGCAGTAGCCCATTGCTTTTCCCCGCTGTGTAAAAACAGCACCCTTTTGTCCGTACTCGCGCTCTGCTTCTGCTCACTGTGGAGGCTGCGCTTGAGTCGCGGAACCTGTTCTTCTTCTGTTGTGCACTAACCCGAACTGCCTGACTTCCTCCGAAGAGCTTCTCCTTTTGCCCGTTGGCACCAGCGTGTGCAGGTACTTTGAGCACAAGGCTCCACTCTTCGCAGGGCTCGGACTTCCATCTAGTTAGGTGCCTCTGAAGGCGAACTGAGTCTAAAGCATTATCGCACTGCCTGTTTTCCTTCCCTTTCAAGTGGACTACACATTTCGTGCATATAACGCTTGCGACTGTCGTATTTGTATATATATTGTGTTGATATGGTATGTGTTGGCTTAATATTGTGATATTGTGATTTTCTCGCTACGGTCATTATTTTAAAAGCCTTAAAATAAATGTGTATATATTTTTGATATAACAACTGCTTGGAGTAGTTTGTAAGCGCTCTTGCTTTGTGTGCTCATTGCGGGCTTTCAGTCACCCTGACCCCTCTTGAGACCTAGTCTTGACCGCCGCGATCGCTACCTTGATTGGTCTGGCTCGTCCAGAGGTTACCCTGTTCCAAGTAATTAGGTTGGCCTTCTGAACTTCTGCGCCACCAGGACAGAGTTCAGAAATCCGTCTTAACACCATCACACCCAAAGCCAGTCTGATTGTGGCTCTCTTTGCAGCTCATCTTAAACTTCACTTACTTGGCAAAGAGGGAGAACCCACTGCTGTCTCACCCACCTTCCTTACCTGACCACACCAGTCCCTCCAGTGCTGTGTAATAATGTAAAAATGTAATTTTGTATAATTGTACAGTACACCTTTTTACTTTGAATCACTTGCTCCACCTGGATTCATGTTACCTTTGTAAGTCACTGGTTTCTTATAATTTGTTCTTTGTTTTGTTTTTTCCTGGTCTTTGTAAGGCACTGGTTTCTTATAATGTGTTCTTTGTTTTGTTTTTTCCTGGTCTATTACCCTCTTGCTCATACCCTCCTAAACTGGCTCACCACCTGTTCGCAATGTGTTACCATTGTCCATGCCTTTGTTTGTTTTGTTTT
Source organism: Ambystoma mexicanum (assembly GCF_040938575.1). Taxonomy (NCBI): domain Eukaryota; kingdom Metazoa; phylum Chordata; class Amphibia; order Caudata; family Ambystomatidae; genus Ambystoma; species Ambystoma mexicanum. Next base: position 576,890,828 of record NC_090934.1, read on the forward strand.
GCTTTGTTCCTGGACGATGTCCTACTTGGTCCACAGCCTCCTAAACTGGCTCACCACGTGTTCTCATTGCGTACCATTGTCCAGGCCTTTGTTGTTTTGTTTTGCTTTGTTCCTGGACGATGTCCTACTTGGTCCACAGCCTCCTAAACTGGCTCACCACCTGTTCGCAATGTGTTACCATTGTCCAGGCCTTTGTTTGTTTTGTTTTGCTTTGTTCCTGGACGATGTCCTACTTGGTCCACAGCCTCCTAAACTGGCTCACCACGTGTTCTCATTGCGTTACCATTGTCCAGGCCTTTGTTGTTTTGTTTTGCTTTCTTCCTGGACGATGTCCTACTTGGTCCACAGCCTCCTAAACTGGCTCACCACCTGTTCGCAATGTGTTACCATTGTCCAGGCCTTTGTTTGTTTTGTTTTGCTTTGTTCCTGGACGATGTCCTACTTGGTCCACATCCTCCTAAACTGGCTCACCACGTGTTCTCATTGCGTTACCATTGTCCAGGCCTTTGTTGTTTTGCTTTGTTCCTGGACTATGTCCTACTTGGTCCACACCCTCCTAAACTGGCTCACCACTTGTCATCATTGTCCTATTGTACAGCCAGTCTTCTATGGGATGCCTCTGCTGCCAGTAAACATGATATTGTAAGTCATTTCTGATCTAAAATGACATCCTGGTACTTCAATTGAATACAAATAAAAATGAGTATTACTGTCACCGGGTCCAACTTCATGAAATAGGTTGTGGTACCAGTTCTTCTTGGCCACCCCACCCTAGTCTACACCGAATTCAAGGCCGGGAACTTCGTCACAGACGGCCAAAGGTCAAATGCCATTGGGCTATTGGTGTTCGTATGTCCACGATTTTCGGTGTTATTTAGGTTTATTTTAAAACTGTTCAGTTCCGTCCGTTTCCATTCACTCATGGGTTTTTATGAAGAGTGGGGAGTCATTAGACACATCAGAATTTAGAATGAAAATGAGCCGAGTGTCGTCAGCATAGCTATGCATTGCAATACCAAATTGTCCTAATTAATCTGAGGAGTGGACGGAAGTCAATGTAAAAGAACAGGGGATACATACACAGCAGAACCTTGCAGGGGCAGCATGGCCAATTGACGTCTCCTGGTCACAAAGGAGTTAATCCACCTAAGGAATTGTCCTTCACAATCTACTTCTGCTAACTTCGTCAGTAAAAATGTGTGCACGATCATGTCAAATGAGATGAGGGATTACCTGTGCCTAAGGCCTTCCAGATCTGCCTGCAGTCCAAAGCCATCTAGACAGACCATAGCAAACGAGTCTGCCTGTCCTATGGATCCGTCTAAAACCAGCCTGTAGACCACCCCGAATGTTATTGGTCTCCTCCCAATGCCGGGCCAGGCATGTTTGCAGAGCACATGCCCGTTATCTTTTGGTTATGGGCAGATGCAGTATTACACAGGGATGCACACATAGTCTAGATGGTTTACTATGTCCGTAACACGGACGTTTGGAAACGCCACAATTACTGAATCATGTTTATTGGTTTGTGGGAAGCAAACAATACATTGCATGGAGCGAGGGGTTAAAATTCCAAGCGACCACAATTTCATAAACCAGCATAACTCAGGCTCCTTGAGCTCGTAGTGAGTGCAGGGAGGCCTGGCTCCTGCTCCAATTCATTATCTCTTCCTCAGGAAATGCAAAATGAATGCATCAATGTTTTATATTGCCTGTAATGGACTGTAGCAGGAGCCGCCTATAGTGTGTGGCATTAAAGGGCCTGCCAACTTAAACCAGGAGTAATGAGCTCCAAGATTTAGCAGCCTGACCAAGAAGGCATAAAAATAGCCAGCTTTGGAAGTTGCAAGCACATCAACAGACATATATTGTGTAAACCCATAGCAGATGTAAAGTCTAAGGTCGTAAAAGTGTAGGAGCGCTAAAAAAAAGCAAAAGAGCATGCCAGAGTCGGCGGGTGAGAGCTGTGCTCTGTGGTTTAACGGTAGCTGTGGCGCGCGCATAGGCGTCAGGGTATCAGAGATCGGATACTCTGTCCACTTGGGGGGGGCTGGAATGCTGCTGAGGCACCCCTGTGGGACTGTGTGGACAAATGGGAAAGAGAAGTGCAGGGGATGATCCTGGGTGACAGGCATGGGCTGGCGTGGCCAAATGCCCTGTATTCTGCACTTCAAGTCAAATCAGTTAATCCGAATATTACAATCTTTTCTTCGTGAAGGTCCATCAAGATCGGGAAATTGACATGTGCCATCCCAGGTAAAGTTATACCGTGGACGATAGAGAAGTGCGTATTAATTTATGTGTCAAGTAACTTATCGATTGCTAGACAAATGCACCATTACATTTATTTTATTTTAATTTTATTGGACATTGGTATTTTCCTATACACAGGGTTATCGAGGTGTCACAAGACAAGACAGGGTCATGGTAAATCATAAGAATACAACAGAAAAGAAAATTATTATATTAGTCTTGGGAAAATCCTACCGTGCAAGTGCATGACAAGGTGATAAGGGGGATGGGGATAGAGGGAGAAGTGCGGATGTGGGGTACCCCCACGGATGGGGACAGGCAAGTGCTGGTCAGGCCAAGACTGCAAGTGCTAGGGGAAGGTGGGGGAAGGTGGGGAGAGGAGGAGTGTAGTGAACAGGGAAGACTAAGTTGGGATAGTCTGGGAAAGGGAGCCCAAGGGCAAGTGCTGGGGGATCTGGTGGGGGGTGGTCTGGCCCTTGTATGACTCTGAAGGGAACATGCCCCAGTCGCAGTGGCAGATGGAGAGTTTAGCACGGTAGGGAGAGATGGAAGGAAGAGGAGCAATTCATGTACTATACAGCTTCTCAATTACATCACTGGTGTTCTGATGAACAGTCGCGCAGCCCAAGCTGCCGCTTGCATCCAGGGATCTCCTTGACATCTTCCACAATGTTTGTCAATAGCTTTTGGCTCAAACCCAATTGGCGACAAGTTCAAACAGCCATCTGATATTTTGCATGCAAATGTAACCTTTACGCCCTGTACAGTAATCTTGCATCTGTCGCAGGGAGAGTCTGGGTGACGTTCCACCTGCTGTTTTTAATAGAATAATTATATATAAATGAGTGTCTTGTCACAAACCGACGTCGGCAGCAGAGACATATTTTGGAAGATGGAGTTGCCATACTCAGCAGAAATTGATTGCAGTGGGTCCAAAGCCATACAGAGAAATGCTGCAGAATATCTTTCCAACGTGTACATTGTAGCCTGATACAAAAATGGTAAAAAAGCGCACTCCAATTGACATCGAATTTCAGTATGAAATACTTTTAAAAGTGTTTAAATACAGTAAACACCACAGGGGCAGCAGATACGAGCAGTTAAAACAAGCGAGAGCTTTGCGAATGAATTAAAGTTTAGAATAGTTCTTGATTTGGATGCTACTGCTCTCAATGCATGTTATCACACCACTCAGAGAGAGCACGCACCCACTCCTCTGGCTAGAGGCGAGCATAAAACAACAGTTATTCAGCAACACAATACAAAGCTGTGCCAGTGTCTTGTAAAGCAAGTGGTCACTTTGTGAAACGTCTATGCTTTATCCAGGCACCGTAAATACGTTGTGCAGTTGGATGTTGAACTGACTCAAATACAGTAGAGTTCAGTGAAGCATAAACCATGACATATACTTGGTGTATTCTTATAATTTAAACAGACAAATAAATAGCTTTTCATAGTTTTAGGAGCTTCAATAGTATATAATCAGACCATTGAAAGAAACTGCAGATTCCTAGGTAGACGTCCATTTCCTACAAGTCGTCTAAGGATCAGCTGGATTGGTAGCAGGTAACCTGCATTTCGTGTACAATGTTCTAACTTCTAGTATGATCCAAAAGCAAGTCCTTGAACTTCTTTAGCTTTTGCATAACATACAACCATTGAGAAGTCCTTAAACTCATTCATTGCTTAATGTCCAACATGAGGCCAAACTCTCTCCTTGATCTGGGTCAACGTTTGTTGGAGCATATGTTTTGGACATTTCCCAAAAATGGAGTGGACCAACCACACACAAAACACTCTCTGCAACAGCAAATGCTTGTTAATCCAGATGTGTGCCACCCAGAAGAGGGTTTCAACTCCTCCATATGTTCCATCTTTATATATAAAGCTGAATGTATGTATGTGTGTGTGTGTATCATTGTCCGGCTATATAAATCTACACTGTTGAACCCACCTTAACCAAATTTAGCATGGATTCCTCTTTTGTCTGGGGCACGATCGTAGTCTATGTTTGGATGAAAAAATCTTATATGCAAAAACCTTTGTGTATGTGTGTGTGCTATACAAATCCACACTATTGAGCCCACTGCTACCAAATTTTTCATGGATTCCTAATTTGTCTGGGGCAAGATTGTAGTCTATGATTGGATGCAAAGAATGTACTCCGTAGACACCCTCATTTGCTGATGCTCACCCCTATTCATTACAGTAGGTACTAAAAGGAGGCAACATTTGGAGAAGTGTCTGAAGCAAAATGTTTGATATGTTGGTTATTCTTATTACTACTGTATACAGTTTGAAAGTGTTTATAAAAGCATTTTAAAAGGGAATAAAGAAAAAAAGAATGTTACATTATTTTTCATCACGCCACTTCAAATATGGGAAATGGCAAGGTTACAGTTTACTTAAGTTAATTCACGGGAAGAGAGCACACTCAATCTTTCTTGGTCATTTTCTCAAGGACAAGAGGAACTTTCTCCAGGCCAAATGAGATGCCAGAGCAAATTGAAGCAATACTTGCTGACATGAGGAGAAGAGCAATATCTTCCAGGGCACATGAGACACCAGAGCAAACTGAAGCAAGACTTACCGACGAGAGGACACGAGCAACATCCTCCAGTGCATATGAGACACCACTCGATCAGGACACGGGCAACGCCGGGTACCCAAGCTAGTTCATAACTAAAACAGGTTCATGAGCAGGTCAGTAGTTTGGGTGGGCGTTAATCCTCATTACCACATTGCAACATTTATTGTGCCTGAAGTTAAGTGAGGCACTGTTAACATGAACCCATACTACACAACCAAAATAGGCCACAGGGATGGTCCTGGCTTAGTGCATCTCCAATTTGGCTTCGGCCAAATTCTTGTTGAATGCATACTTAAATATCACAAGCACATCACGAATATTAAAAGCTTTGTGGGCAAGGTTATCCATTAAACCCACCTGACCCCAAGAATTTCCAGATTAAGGCTGTTTTAATTATGTTACTTACAGTATCTACCACCTCCTTGTAAGGGTACCTTGCAACTCACACATGCATCCAGGTCAAGTTACATATGTATAAAAAGGTTTGTTGGAATACTTCCCTGCTTCAGTCACGTATCGGCTCAACACTGTTTGCTGTGCATGTCATCCCATGTTTACCATCCATCATGCCTCATCCATACATGTAAATTCAGAAGGAAGGAGAGGAAAATCATGAGGCTTTCATAAATACATGTAAATTCAGAAGGAAGGAGAGGGAAATCATGAGTCTTTCATAACAAATCACTGCTTTATATGACCAATTCCATGTTAAAGGTTGCATGGAAACTCTCTGTATAAATAACAAGGACAATGTCATAGAACAAGCAGATCTTTACATTCTGGGATATTATTCTGCAGATAGGGGCACACACCCAGCAAAGCCTTACATTGTATTCAAACATTGGCTCTGCTGCCTAATGTTAACAAGGCAATTGTGAATATCTGGAAGCAAGATTGTGGTCCTAGTGAGAGAAGCCTCTTGGGCATGTGATTACATCAAGCGCCGTGCTCCCAGTCAATTAGGACAGTCCTTAGAGATGAAGGGGACATGTCACTGAACATGTGGGTAAAGGCCCTCATTGGGTGGATAGGTAGTGCTGGTCATTGTTATGGACACATGAATAGCTGGTAGTGCGTTCTTCCCTGATGCCCGATACTTCCTCCCTCCTAATCGCAGATCATTCTCTACAGTTAATGAGAACCATCCAGTACTGTAGGTGCCAAAGGGCAGTAAACATGAATGTGTTTCCTCTCTCCATTTTTGGATGCACTTATTCTAGATCTCTATTTATACACATTGGGCACGATTCATGGAAATGTGCGCAGAAATCCCGCCAGGGTCCCACACTCAGATGGATACTTAGGAGCTGAAACCCCCCTTTCACAGCACAAACACTTTCTCATGGACAGCTCGTTATAAGAGAAAACGGACTCTCACCCGAGCTGTATACGTGACATGTCCCAATACAATGGTCAGGCAGGGTCAGGCAAATACTGACCATCACGCACACCTGACTTCTATTACACTTCCCCACATGGATAAAAGGTGGAGCACGAGAGCACACTTTGAGCAAGGCAAAACACACAAGGAAATAGTAGTTCCAAGATGGCAGTTTGACACGAGGAGAAAGACGGCAAAACAGAAGGGGATCGCAAGGATGGAAAGTGCCCTTGACCTTTTCAATGAGGAATCGTTACTTTCACTAAGCCTCGAGAATGGAACGCGTAAGACCAGCAAACCAAGTTGAAGAATCCTGCATTGTGTATCAGAGGTACTGCAGGCCCATCCCACATCGATGATCAAGGTGGGGAGAATCGCCTGCTGCCGTAGTACGGTTTTTGGCTCCTACAACAAGGCAGCGTCAGTGAAATCAACACTGCTGGTGAATTGGGGAGACCGATACCAGACCGGTCTGTGTTGAAGCTAAGCTTGCAAGTGGCAAAATTGTATGGTGAGTGCTGCAGAAAACCGTGTATGAAACGCATGTAATAACCAACGTGAGTAAAATGGAACAACATATGAGTGATTGAACTTTGAAACCAAGATAAAATACCTTTTGACAGAGTGGTCTGGCACCGAGTGCGTGTTCATTGAAAGGTCTCTGCACAATATCCAACTTCCCCATTTTTGGTGTTCTGCCCCCTTCCCAGTCCTCTGCGCAAGCCACACCCATTCTATGCTTGGAGTTTCACACCAGGCCCTTGACGGCTCGCACAGATGTGCCGAGTCAGCGTGAACTCCAAGTAAGTCCATGAAAAGTACCACACATTCGATTCCATGAATCGACAAAGACAGTGTTGTGTGCAGTACCCTATTTTCCGTGCAGATAATTCCATGAATCAGGCCCATTATTTCCCATCACCAGGGATAGCAGAATGGAGCTTGTTGCATAGAACACCCACTATTCAACGCCCTGTCCTATTGGCTTAGTGATGAATACTTGGGCATCCTCACATTAATGAAATCATATTGTTTAAGGCAGCACATTTTCAGACTCAAGAAACATTTCAGCTTTGGGACCGCCCTTGCCATGCATATCAAGACTCTGCTCTCTGATAAAATTCCTTGATATGTGTGCAGTGATGCTTTAGATTGGGCAAACCCCTAACCTGTGGCCGGATAACAGAGCTCTAGTCTGCACCTGGAGCAGCACAGAGAAGCTGCATCAGGTACATCCCTGAGTTTTGCACCCAAATACTGGAAAGGAAAACGACTGCAGAGCCCCCAGTACAATGGAGACAGTGCTCCCATGCACTGTGGAGATCCCCAGGGGACTCCCACCAAAATGGTAGCTGAAGTCTGAGATGCTTAAGAATTGATGATAAGGCAGGCGTTCTGTTGCCAGTCAAGTTTTCCTGCATTAGCTTCTCCTCCAAACGCACATTTTCATGACTCCATCAATCTTCAGGGAGGCTGTGTCTCTTTGCTTTAGCGTATCTTCATTTCCTTTTCAGGTGTGGCAAGTTAATTGACTCTAAGGATTCTGGTACTTGTATTTTTCGCACTTAATTTTTCTTGCAGGTGGCTGGAAACAACTCCCTCCATAGCACAAATCTTCCCCTTGATGGGGGCAGGATGAAAGCCATGGTTGTGGCTCTCCATTGTAGGGCATGATGGCCCTGCTGCTGCTGCCCTTTGAGCCCGGGACTCCTGGAACAATGTTTAAGAATTGGTGACAAGGCAGGCGCTCTGTTGCCAGTCAAGTTTTACTGCATTAGCTTCTCTTCCAAAAGCACGTTTTCATGACTCCATCAATCTTCAGGGAGGCTGTGTTTCTTTGCTTTAGCGTATCTTCATTTCTTTTTCAGGTGTGGCAGGTTAATTGACTCTAAGGATTCTGGTACTTGTATTTTTCGCACTTAATTTTTCTTGCAGGTGGCTGGAAACAACTCCCTCCATAGCACAAATCTTCCCGTTGATGGGGGGAAGGGGAAAGCCATGGTTGTGGCTCTCCATTGTACGGCATGATGGCCCTGCTGCTGCCCTTTGAGCCCGGGACTCCTGGAACAATGTTTAAGAATTGGTGAGAAGGCAGGCGCTCTGTTGCCAGTCAAGTTTTCCTGCATTAGCTTCTCTTCCAAATGCACATTTTCATGACTCCATCAATCTTCAGGGAGGCTGTGTTTCTTTGCTTTAGCATATCTTCATTTCCTTTTCAGGTGTGGTAAGTTAAAGGACTCTAAGGATGCTGGTACTTGTATTTTTCGCACTTAAGTTTTCTTGCAGGTGGCTGGAAAAAACTCCCTCCATAGCACAAATCTTCCCATTGATGGGGGAAGGGGGAAAGCCATGGTTGTGGCTCTCCATTGTAAGGCATGATGGCCCTGCTGCTGCTGCCCTTTGAGCCTGGGACTCCTGGAACAATGTTTAAGAATTGGTGACAAGGCAGGCGCTCTGTTGCCAGTCAAGTTTTCCTGCATTACCTTCTCCTCCAAACCACGTTTTTATGACTCAATCAATCTTCAGGGAGGCTGTGTTTCTTTGATTTAGGGTATCTTCATTTCCTTTTCAGGTGTGGCAAGTTAATTGACTCTAAGGATTCTGGTACTTGTATTTTTCGCACTTATTTTTTCTTGCAGGTGGCTGGAAACAACTCCCTCCATAGCACAAATCTTCCCCTTGATGGATGATGCAGCTGAATCCCACTCCCAATGCCCAGTGGGGAACTGGCCTATCTGGGCACTCTCGAGATTTATCGGGGGGTCTCTGCAGCATGGGCCGCTTTTGTGTGGTTAACCTGTTTCCCTGCTCCTTTTACCCAGTCTCCCATGTACCCCGACCTTTGTTCTCCCTCTCCCAAACCCCCACAGCCTTTTGAATTCATTATAAAACTTCCAGTATGTTATTCCACACTCTTAACAAATGCTATTTGTCCGTGTATTATTATGTTATCCGCTTTCTAGCCCCTATAGAGGAGGGGCTTAACAATTCACTATTTGGACCATGTTTTCCAAATGTAATTGTGGGAGGAACTCCCAACCCTACTAAAAGGGTTTTCCTTTTTCTTTCTTTCTTCGGAAAATAATAATTTCCCTGAAAGAACATACAATATAAACACAATACAACAACAATGCATAAATAAAAACCTATGAGTATAATACATTAAAATTAGCAGCACAGAGAAAATGTAGTTCACAGTGATTGGCTATGCAACAAAAAAGCACTTTCGATTTAGGAGTAAATGCACTGTGCTGTGAACAAATCTCAGACTGCTAAAAAAAAGCCTAAGGGCCGATTGAACAACTAAGAGGGATTGTGTTTGCTTGCACAGTGTTATACGGAGCAAACCTCAAATAAAATTCCATAGTCACTAGTCGTTCCCAGTCCACCCGTGCCGATGCCAAGAAAGAGAGTAGGTGAGTGACTCAGCAGCTTTTGGGATGGGGCACTATTTCCACACCCGTCCTTTCCATCCGCTGTACACCGCATTGCTGGTTGAGGACCCTCGTGGACAATCGCCAGCAAGATTAAGTCAATGCTGCCTCAGAGACCGTGCAACAGTTGCATAGCACTGAATGCATTGTTGGAGAAACAGCCATAGTGTTAGCCCCTGTTAAAACATAGACTAAGCCATCATGTCCCAGAGAGATGACTAAGGGCTGGTTATTTGGGGGTGGAGTGGAACCTGAGCTCACATGATGTAAACACGCTGACACTAGCAGGTGGGAAATTGCAGACATCAATGGGGCATTCTCACAAGCTTCCCGCCAGTAGATGTGGCAGCCCTGCCCTCAGATCACATCCTGCTGAATCCAACAGAAGAACTATACCACTTCCTTGCAGCTTTTTCTAGCATTCGCCACATCTTGGAGACTCTCACTCTTTCACTTGCAAGTTGCCCACTCCTGTATAGGAGACAGGAATGAACAGTATCACATGACATCTGTGCTCATTCCAAATGAACATGTGTCCAAGCTTGAGCATTCACTGGATGCAGAGAAATAATGTTCATGTATCTCATTGGTTTCAGCTAAATATGGCAAAATAGATATTACCTCCCTGCTAACAGCTAATACAAAATACACACCTGCCCCTCCTTCTCCAAAAAGCAGAGATAACAATTTTAAGGTCAGTGACCAAAGATAGACCCAAGATGGGGGCAAGGAGATGTTGGGTCCAGAGGAGGTGATGTCAGGTAGGATTAGGAAGAGAGAAATTGTAGAAGACAGGAGTCAGCACATGTTTTTTCTTCTTTATGGAGTCGTAGAGTGAAGAGAGGCTGAAGACTGAGCAAAATCTACAAAATTCGAACATTTACTACATTGGACAATCAAAGAGGTCAATGTATGGGATCACATCTCATAAGTCAACACCTGCTGTGACCATGCAGCATCATTTTCTATCTTCATTGCTTCTTGAAGGGTCAACAAATTCTTCAGACTGCCAACGTGGCTGTCCATCTCATGGGCAGAAACTAAACTTTTTCTCATCAGTGTTTCTAGACGCAACAAGACAAGGGAGGAAAGACAGAAGGAGGACAAAACAAACGCCCTTACTAGGCCTTGTGACACATATTTATTTTATTTTATTTTATTGCATTTATAAAGCTCAGAGCTGCCCTGGGGCATTGTAGCGCTGTTATAGAGTGCTTACTTGGAACAGTGACAGACAAGAATGAGGACATTAAATAGCCAAGTAACAGAAGAGAAACATAGGAAACATACGTATGCTATGCTGTTGCTAGGTTTACAGTTGAACAGCATATTTATGCAAGGTGGTTAGGTCTACTAGCAGAACAGTAAAGTTTTTAACATTTTGCGGAAGGTAGTGTAAGATCTTTTGTTCCTAAGTGTGGTAGGCAGGGCATTCCAATTTTTTGGTGCCAGGCGTTGAAAGTTGGACCCTCCTGCTTTAGTTCTTTTGAAGGGGGGAACACAGTTCTGGTTGGAGAGGTAGGTGGGATCTGGTGGGTCTATTGGAGGAGTTGAGGGTAATTCGTTCTGATAGGTAGGGTGGGGCATCTGATGAGATTCATCTGTGTGTAATTGCCGGTGATTTGACGAGTATACGTTCCTTAACCGGTAGCCAGTGGGCATCTTTCATAGCTTGAGAGATGTGTTCCCTTCTAGGAATGCTCAGAGCTGGCCTGAGGGCATTATTTTGTGTGACTTGGAGTTTGTTGAGGTTTTTTGCAGAGGTGCCCAAGAATAGGGCATTGCAGTAGTCCAGTTTAGTGCCTACTGTAGCTCTGGTGATGGATAGGCAGTTTTTGGTAGAGAGAAAAGGCTTAACTGCATTAATCACCTTGGTGGTGAGTGCGGCAGAGGAAGCTATAGCATGACCTGGCGGGACATGGATAGAGAGGAGTCAAGGTAAACTCCTAGATATGACCAGTCAGTGAACACATCCACACATCCAACACATCCAACACATCCACATCCCACAATGTCCTGACCAAAACCACATGAGCTCTATTGTAACCAGTGTCCATAGTCTCAATGCCATTGCTATCTCAGTTGAATCCTTGTCTGACAATAACCCTACTACACTATGTTCATTCTATCCTCAATTATTATTTTTAGGCTTTTGGTTTAACATGAGGGTTGAACACCATTTCCTCGATCTACATAATTAATTGTCTGTGCACTCATGCTTCTGGGGACAAGAGAGCGGAACCTTACTGCTGATGCTGCCCTTGCTTGGTGCCTTTATGATTTCGCATTCTGAACATAGAGGAGCGCCAGGCTTCACTACACTGTGCTCTCTTTTATGTTTCAGCTGATCCAATTGAACTGCTAATATGGGAAATCATTCCCTTCAAGTCTGAAAGTGAACTCCAAACCCCACTTTTCACTTCAAGATACTGTAACTGGGTCTTCCTTTTTAGGGTCAGGGGCAATTGAAAACAAATGAGAAATTCTTCCTTTTAGCTCTATGTTTACAACTTGGTTTCATAGCAGGACTTCAATGGTCATGTTAGTCTGTGGCAGAATATCAGCTGGTTCCTCATACTGTCAGATTGGCAGCCTACCACAGCTATGCCATTCTGCAATAGAACATGGTGGCATCTACAGAGACATAAACAGATTTTTCAAAAGAAAATCTCTTCAGAACTAAAAGTGAAATAATGATTCTGCCAATATGCTGCAGGGGTAGTAGAGCGGTAAAATGGATCCAATTCACCCCTCCCCATAAGTGAAGCATGAAAGAGCTACAACGACTGTAAAAACTGAGAATCATGCCTAGTCCTCTCATTTTTAGTGACACCCCTTTTTGCATTTGGGATATCAATTCTTTCAAAATAACCTGCTTAAATTCTTAAAATGCCACTGCTTTTAAATGAAACTACAAAGTGTGCACCAATTGCCCTGTGTCTGATCTCACATACTGTCAGGCTTCGGCAGGAAATACACCCCCCTGCCCTCCGGCATAAAAACATGCCTGTCCGAATAACAGTGTTTCGAATGTACAGCTGGATTGCTGAAGTCTGTCTCTGGGGAACACATGTTTCTCTTTAAATGACAGACCTCACCGCCAAATTGTAGAATGTGTGAATTTGTTTAATGCGTGGCTGCAATTGCAAAATTAATTTGAGCTTGCTTGCTATTCAAACATTCAAATGTTTACTGTGCAATATGCCCAAGTAATACCCAAACCACATCTGCTACCTTTACAGGTGTTCATTCGTAAAGGATTATTTGCTCATCTGACGTCATGCACGCATGATTCATATTAGAAAACCCTGAGGACCGGGCAATCAGGCTCTTTGAGTGTGCACCACCCATCGAAACTGTGAACACACTATGCGCCACAAGTATTCTCTTTTACTCTCATGGAGTTTTTGTGGTGAAGCAAAAATTGGTACTTTAAGGATGAGTAAAGTAAATAGACAAGATGAGTTAGTAAATTAAATGTGGTTTTATTTTGTAATATTTAAATAACATATTTGGCTTCATTATTTAAGCGTTTTAATTACAGCTTGGTTGAACTTGAGCAGGTTTAACATGAGCATGCGTTAGGTAAAAGTAAACAGCATCTCTAGGAGAAAGTTAAAGAACTTTCCAATGTTTTTCCTTTCCCTTGAGTGGGTTAAATAGCATGTTGAAGCAAAAAAAAACTGTCATCCAAGAGATTGTTTTGTTGAATCAAAATCTTGCCTGAAAATGTTATTGTTGTTTCCCTGTCTGCTTCTAAAGACTGATTGTTCGATGTGCAGTCAATACTAGCAGTTATTGACTGTACTTTGAACATTCTGATTGGCTGAGAGGATGTCAAAAATGATTTCCATGTGCTAATAGGATTTAACATGGCTCACATGATTTCGTGGTCCATGGGTGTGAGATTTGAGCATTGTGGTCTCACTCTCAATAGCCAGGCACAGGAATTCTGTTCAATTTAGTGCCAAGGACGAGGTATCTCATCCTTGGGATTACCTCCCTGTTGCCAAGGACGAGATACCTTGTCCTTGGCACTTAAGGGGTTACTGAAGGAGAAAACGTTAGAAAGCATTGGATGGTGAAATACCAAAATCACCAAAAAAGGCCTTGGCACTGGGGGGGGAGGGGCATGGCAGTTAATTGTAAGGCTAATGACCACCCTTTGCTGAGGTCCTGATTGTTTCCCTCGTGTGCTTTGGAAGGACCAAATTCCAAAGAAAATCGGACACCATATGAAACACCTTTGTATAGCCAGAGAAGATGAACAAATATAGATGCCTAAAACCAGAAGGAGGCCAAGCACTGAGGAGATGGGAGACTAACAGGGGTTGAGGAGCAAGGGGACAATGAGGGCCACTTTTTTAAGGCATAAAAGTGACACCTAAATGCAATCCTGGACCAATTTTAACTCAGTGTCTAAAATGGATCATTTATAGATGCTCTGGAGGTCAAGTGTTATCTGATAGCTTGGAAGATCCATGCCTCCATTTTGCTTTAGTCATTGCCCAGTGCACTGTTCAGGGGTTAAATTCTTGGAGCGCCACAAACAGTAAAAGACCTTTAAAGTGATTGGCCAATTACCAAGCCTTACCTCCTTGTAATCCAATTCACGCAACGGCGTGCATCTCACACCGGAGCCAATCCGACTTACAAGTTCTAGAATTCGCCCCCATTTTCTTCCTTCCTGACTTTTTTTTCTTTCCATTTATCAATCCATTAATATGGAGCAACAGGAAGCTAAAATGGCACCCTGCTGCTCCATATCAATGAATCACAACGCGCAATCTAGTCTTTTTGTGACTAGCACGTCCTGCAACAGCCACTGTGAAAACCGCAAAGGCAGACAGCAGCTACAAATTCCATGCCATTAGTATCCTGGGGCTTTTAACCCTGCAATACTAATGTCAGTAAGCCCCGAGCCGCCGTGGGCATTACCGCATTAGGTAATGCCCTTGGTGCCCTCGTTAAGGCCCTCACAGTACTCTGGCCTATAACTATGGGCCCTGGGGGCATTACCTGATGCGGTAATTCCCCCACAGCTCTGGGCTTATTTCCGAAATATTGACTGGCCAACATGCATATATGCATCCCTTGAGAGCGGAGGATTATTGAAAGGTTATAGCAGGAATATCGCGCGTCCCGTGCCACTGAATAGCTTCAACAAGATGCCCAAATAGAGCCTGCTCTTAGTCAAAGAGGTTAAGTTTGGAAAAACAACACCAGGGAGAGCAAGTTAGAGATGTGGCGTTACCATTTTTACATGATGCATGAACAATATATTTTTTCATATTTTTTGTAAGTTTGCGCTAATTTTACTCAGAGATTGCAATACTAATATTTTTAATTGTGGCTTCTTTTCATTGTATCCATTTGAGCTTTGCGGCAAAGTGAGAACTTCCAAACGAATGTTAACGAGTCACAGAGATTCCTAAGGATTCTGTGAAAATCAGACTTTCTTTGTTGAGAGGGCTCCACTGAATACTCCGTTGTAGGCATCTGTTGTCTGCTCACACGCGCTAACCTGCAGAAACTCCTCTCCGAACACATGCTGTCGATGGCACCATATGCCCTGCGATAGCAAGGGCAGCGCAACATTAACGAGGATAGTGCAATGCATGCCAACTCTCACAGCTGAAAGGTGCTACCCAGGCTTCGCTCGCCGCCAGGGACCCAGAGCCAAAAGCAGCTCCAGTTCCCAGACAGTCAGCAGGCATCCCTGCCTTGAAGCCAACTGTTTTCGAGAGTCTGGACAGTACACAAGGCTCCTTGCACATCTCCCTTTATCGTTTTGAAATGTATCAAGGCTTAAACTCAGACATTGTATCATGTTTATTACTGATTAATGGGAGCCACAGACTGCCATTACACTGGCTTCCCCTCCACCTTCGTCTCAGCTCTAACACATCTCACACCCCATCATCATCAGTACAAACAAAAGCCCAACACAAAAACCGAAAGAGCAGCCAAATGGAAGGCAACTCACTTGGTAACTTTCATGCACTGTGCTGCTTAGCTGACTTTTACACAGGCAACATGACAGCACCTTGTCATGATTATAAGGGAAATATTGACTGCAGTTTTCTGGGCATAGTCTATGGCCTGGGCTGTGGCCTTGGACTATATTCTGACTGTGACCTTCCTCGGGGTCTGTAGATGCAAACTATATACCTCAACTGCAATTAGTACTTCAAATGTATGTATCGACACACACTGCCGGACCGGATCACATTATTTCTGTTGGTGCTATTTATTTTGTCTGTTAAAGTGGATGAACATTTATCACCTTACCACAGAACATGTATGTTCCACTGCTCTTCTTTTGAGCAGATCGAAGTTTTTTCAGAGGTCATTTTTTATCACATGCAAAAAGGTTGCCAACTGCCTCACCACCGGGTCACAGGTGGCAGAGGAGCTCAGACTGCGGACGTAGTCGCTGACTTTCCCTTCCTTTCTCCTATGTTTTTTCCCTCTTGGAAAAATCATCTAGTAAAAACCTGCTGCTTGTCCCGCCAACTCACTATGTTACTCAGGGGGATCGCTGTTTTTCCATCAGCGGCCCTTGTTTATGGAATTCCTTACCTGCTGATCTGCGAAATGTTACTTCTCTTGCTGTTTTCCACTTTGAGCTGAGAACGTATTTGTTTGATAGAACGTGTAACCTTTAAAGTTGACTAACTGAGTAAGTAAAGTTATCATCAACGCCTAGATGCAGTGTTTGCTGCTTGGTTCCGTAAAGGATATGCGCGTAATCAATTCTCAATATCAATATAAAAATAAGAAAGACAGAATGAGGATGGGGCAGAGAGAAGGAAATAAAGGCGAGCAGAAGGAGAGGGGTGGAGACTAATATAGACGTAAGGAGCGGGAGAAAAAGAAACAAAACAGAAGAGATAAAAATGTAAAGAAAGGCAAGACGCCTTTAAAAACAACGGTGAACATTTTTACTGCATTACTCTAATACTGGCTTAAACATGATCAGAATAAGAGCACTTGTAGTGCAAAATTAGCAGTGCCCAAAATTCTGTATAGGCACAGACTTTATGTGATCCGGATTGGCGCTAATCCATAGAATAACTATGTGCGAAACAGCAGTGTGACTTAACCAGTTTATACAATCTGGCCCACTCCTAGAGGTGTTAAGCTTACAAGACTCATTCGAGTCTAATAAAGCTGCCACCAACGTCTTTTATTATTGAGAATAAGTTATGACTTATTGCGGCCAAGGCCTGTCAACGTCCACACAGCCAAAGGGGCCGGTCTGGAGCGAGAGTGACTTTGAACGTGTGATTTTCACTCCCAGTAGCTGGCATATGCGTTTTCTGAAGGATCAACCCCATCAGACCTTTAATTCTAGAGAGAGCTGAGGCTTCTGCTTGATGACAGAGATCACACTCTAATCTAGTGGCTCCTTCTTTACAGCCGCGCCGTGAAAAAGGTTCAGTAGAGTCCCAGAACCGGTAACTGAAGGTTTTGCTGCCGAAGAATTGGTGGAATCCAATTTCATTGCTTTTTTGTAACGATTTTTGCTGCACATATATATATGGGGCGGGTTTAGGTGAAAAACGAATTTGGAGGGATTATGGTGGGGCTGCAGGAGGTCTCCCCGGCATATATTTGAGACAAAGTTAAAAGAAAAAGAAAAATTTGATGATAAGTTGTCGACTAAATAAAATCGACCAGATCACATAGAACCCGATAACCTACATTCACTTTAGAATATATCTTTTTATTTTCTGCAGTCCATGGCAGCTTGCACAACATGAACCCAAACTATCATAAAACATGCCGTTCTTCCTTCCCCTTCTTCACCTTGCCTTTCTGTATTGTTGTACCCGCACCCTCTTTCTCCCAGCCCTATCCTTCACCCTGCATCATTTCCTCCACATATCAAGGTCTGGATACCATCGGCTGGGGCACAATGCAACCCACTTCAGAAAAGCCTCTGCCCTGTGAGACCATGGCTTGGGGGAACGATTGAATATAAATGCTGAGTTCCCTAACACCATACTTGTTCCTATTGATTCTGAATGATATCTCCCAAGACCCTGCTGGGGGACGCCAAACATCTGTACTGGTCTCAGAGCCCATCTACGTACACCCTTGATTATGGCAATACCAGCTTCAGAGAATCCTGATGAGCCCAGGTATCTTATTTCTTTTCATAAAAAGGGAGTTACTCTATAAGATATCCCGCTTGAAAGATGGATTCCTTAGCCCTGACTTGTAGGCCCCAGGTGACTTCTTGATTTAGGAGTGTATTGTAGAGTGAATTATTTGGTGGTGTATGACAATGGTGCCATCCTCGTGTCCACCACAAACACACTGTGCCATTATTTTAGTAGGTATTACAGTCTTTCACTGATTTGTTGTTAAGGAGCAGAGGCATGCCACTCATGGAACAGTGACTCAGCTATTACTGGCAGAAGCATGAAGGGAGTCAGGCGGGGGGGGGGGCATTCTTTGAATCACTATATAGGGACTATCTTCTAGCAAGATAAAAATCAGGAACGTATGTGTTTGTTTAATATATGCATTGGGCTTCCAAGACAGTTTTGGAAGAATTATAGGTAAGAAATCAAGAATTGTTGCCTGCGATAGGAGTCAAGAGTGATATGAAATACATTCACTATAGTCCTGAAACGCAGTTTGGACCAGCTTAAATTTAGGAAATACCTCAAAGAAAACTGCTACTCACCAAATTAGCTGTAGAACAAGCATCAATGTGAACTCAATAACCCAAATTCAACACAAATAGGGAACTTGTGGTCAATGCTGTGCTTTGCAAACAGCAATTTATCAAATTAAAAGTGCTTCATGAACAGCTTTTTATGTTATGCTGGGAATTTATATAGCGCAAACATAGCTTAGATGCAGCAGAGAGCTAAGCAGCAGGGGCCATGTGATACATCAGAAGGGGTTTACCTGGGGTGGAGGTTGGGGGTTAGAATAATGGGTTGTCTGATTTCAGTTATTGGCCAGGTGCTGTTTGAATAGCAGAGTCTTACACGGGACTGTTTCACAGTCTGAGGGTGCAGTAGGGGGAATGCTTGTTTTCTGGTTCTCCCTTTTTTCAGCTCTTTGTTTCTAATCTGTCGATGGCTAGGATCCTTCTCCAGCATTGACCTCTAAAGGTGGTGAGTTTTTCTGTGGAATAGGAATGGCCATTGGTGGTCATGGCTTTGAAAGTGATGCCGTCGGTTTTGGATTTAATGCAGACTTAAGGGGAAAGCAGTGGAGCTCTTTTAGTTCGTGTGTTGATGTGGTCACATTCCTTCTGTTCTGCGATAAGGTGTGCTGCAGTGTGCTAAATGAGCTGAAGGAGAGGCAAGAAGGCTTGAAAGGTGGGAACTGCTGCAGTCTGATTGCTGCTCTTATTCTGATTGGGTTTCCCCAGCTACAGCAGTCAGCCTTACTTCGGCTCCCATTGGATGTGGTTGTCCATCCCTGGGCATGTCCCTCTTGTTTTCCTGGGACTCTCAGCGGCTCCTTGTGTCTCATTACCTGGGTTCCCTGGAATTTGCTTATTTGAGTGAGGCTGCAGAGTTTCTTTGTCCTGGGTCTTGGAATGCTGGTCTTCCTCTGATTCTGGATGACATGGCCCGTCATCAGTTCTTTTTGGCTCTGGTCACTATGTGGTTCTTCTAATGCTTTCTGCAGATGCCTTCAGTTTCAGACATACCCTAGACTTCCGCACTATTTGGGTTTCTCAGACTTGTGCATTCTTGACAGAAGGGTAGGGCTACCTGCATTTTGCCTCTATTCCCCTGTGCTGTACCTGGTGCCCACAACGTGACTGGTTCGCCGCAGGGTGCAGACGCAGACACCCTCCATTGGTTCTTCTGTTTTTAATTTTTTTATTTCCTGCAGTGCCCCGGGTTCAATCGCCTGATCATAGGGCTGAGAGGCAATGTTGCGGGCGGCTTGATCTGACTGCCTTGGTACATGATTCATTCCAGAAGGAAGAGAAAGATCAATA
The DNA here is from genome assembly GCF_040938575.1 of Ambystoma mexicanum. NCBI lineage: Eukaryota > Metazoa > Chordata > Amphibia > Caudata > Ambystomatidae > Ambystoma > Ambystoma mexicanum. The sequence continues at coordinate 576,910,465 of NC_090934.1, forward strand.
TATACTGCCTAATTCAAGTAGCCTGCAGGTCACAATAAAGGTCCAAGGAATTCCTAAAAAAGTCTAAGGGAACAGAGAGGTTATATATATGTGAGAACAGATCAAGATGCCAGCAATGTAGATTCCTTTAGAACTCTACTGATCAATTGAGGATGGCTAGAAGGGAGTCAATGCAACTATCCAAGCTGCTGATATCCGTAGCTCCCTCTTGATGCTGGCTGAATAATGTAGACTGCCTCTGCACATAAGAGCACATTTGTCAGACATGTGAATCCTAAAAGCTCTGCTGTTTTCAGTGTTTATTTGCAATTGACCACAATTAGAATTTCTAATGGGGTCCTGCTTGTCTGTTAGGCATAAGTGAACTTGCAGCTGACTTCGTCAGGCTGCTAGTGTGTTGTGAACAGTTGCAACCACTGTTGTGCAGGCACTTCACTCCAAATGCAGTGACAAATGGAGCAGCTAGCTTTGACAAGAGCTATAAGGCAGCAGTAGTAATTGGGATTTTACCATAAGCAGAAAAATATGAGCTAACATACGGAGAATTGAGGACACATTCCTTCCATTTTGCAAGGGCTTCTTTCCTGAAACAATAGAAGTCCTTGATCAAGAAGATGACATAGCCACCATGCTCAAAGTCCTGAACCAGCCTGTTCATTAGAAAGGAACAGTTAGAAATAGGCTTCATGTTTATAACTACATACCACTGTAAACTCCAGGGCTGGTTCATCCATAAGGTGTGAGAGGACAGAGCCCTGCCACTAGTTATGGAGGAGCTGGAGGAGGGCAGGGCCCCCAAAGCTGATTACTCCCTGAGATGCAGTGAGCAGCAGCATCAGACTGGGGCATAAACATATCTCGGGCAGCAATGGAAATGTGGCCCACAGTTGCAAATAGCAATTCATTCCTTTTGTGACAGACTGAATAGTACCCAAGGGGAAGTTTTTTTTATAAAATGTGATGCAAATTGTGCAATTTAAAGAATATTTATTCAGCAACAATGGTCAAATCTACTAGGCACATAGTGACGCAACTCATCAAACTGGCCCACATTGGCAAGTTTACTGGCCCACTGTGACCAAACGAACTAGCCCACACTAGCATTTTGTGTTTTTGGTTCAGGCATTGCCCTATTGCCCTATAGGCCAGTCCGAGCCTGGTGAGGAAGTATGGGAATACTCCTAAGCTGGTGTTGTGCCAGGTTTACTCATTCTATACCACCCCAAGTTGTGCATTCACAATGCATTATCCACCGGGTTTTGCTTCCCTACCCTGGTATGGACCATTAAGCATTTTGGTTGGGGTACTAGATTATACTTTTATAGTGAAGGGTACTCCAGTGCATGTCTCATAATTGAGGGTTTCCGTGGGCAATGGTTTTGTGCTGCCTGCGCACAAGCAGGAAGCAGGACTGGAGGTTGTCGGGGGAGGGGGTACCATGACACCTCTCCCTGCTTCCTGCCTGAAGGCATCAGAATGTGGAAGCTGAAGGGGTTTCCCATGGACTACTGAGGAGGCGATATGGAGAGCAGGCAAGTTAAAAAATATGTGTTTGCATATGAAGGTGGCCATGCATGCGAGGTCTTGTGTGTGTATGTACGCTTGTGTGTCTCTGGAAAAGGAGAGAGCAAGAATGTGTATATGTACATGTGTGCTGCGGGTGTGGGCAAGTGGCAGAGTTCGGGGGGGCTGTGGGCGATGAGGGTCAGGAGGGTGCTGGAAGATTTTTTTCTCCTGGCCGCAATAATTCACTTCTTAAAATTATGGTATGGCATTTATGCAGCAACACAAGCATGAGTAAGTGTTTTTATAGTGGCAATACTGCCACATTAGGCACATCCGCCACCAGGACTGTTGGCTAAGAAATTGGGAATGTTGTCATTATTAGGCCCAACCACCACAATCGTGCTCTGAAAGTGGCAATCCTGGCATTATTAGGCACAGCAACCTAAAATGAGGGTAACTCACCTTCAAACATTTCATGTAATAAAAGTACTGATTGGTGTCAAATGAGTCATGATGAATTTAATCACAAAGTTACTGGACATCAACATACAATTACTATTAAACAAAATAATCTTTGCTTAAATAGAAAGCCTAATTCTCATGTTACTGTAGATCAACTAGGCATAGGAGTGAGAGAGCAGCCAGCCCTGTTTTTTAATTTAGTCCCTGTCCGGAGGCTCAAGTTATAAAAATGGTGTCGGGTATGAAACCCACCACCTGCTTGGGGGAAGCTGCTCGGCTTGCATATTCAAGGAATGCATGGTTACCCTTGCTCCATGGGTTACCAAACTGGTCAACCTGTCCTTTGCAGAGGCTGTCATTCCTATTAGACTTTAGGAAGCATGGATTACTCCTCTCCTTAAGAAAAATAATCTTGATCCTAATAATGAAAAACATTATTGACCCATCACAAATGTACGGTACCTGCTAAGAATATTGGACTATGTCGCCTATATACAACTGAGGGATTTTATGGAGAAGAACAACCTCATTAATCCCAGTCAATCATGCTTTAGAGCTGGATATGGGAATGAGACAGCACCGTTGGACCTTAAGTCTAACATTGCAGGTATTGTGGACCAAGGCAAACTAGCGCTGCTTATGTTGCTGGATGTGTCTGCTATATTCGACCTGGTAGATCATCTGTTGCTGATCTCGAGGTTGAGCACCCAGACCCACTGTTCCAGCAGTGCCACCAAGTGGATTGCTTCTTTTTTAGGTCCACAAAATGCAAGAGTGGCTGTGGAAAACGTCAGCTCTTCTGTTACACTGATTACCTGCGGAGTCCCTCATGGATCCTGTATTTCGGCACTGCTCTTTAACATTTATATAATGTCCGTCCTCAAACTTCTGGATGACCTGGGCGTCCAGTATACAAATTATGCTGATGACACCTAGGTCGTCTTCGAATTGTCAGGCTGTTATGCCAAAGATGTTTCTGATATTAATATACTATATGAAGTAGTTCAAGAGTGGATGTGCATGAACTCCCTAGCGCTAAATACGGTCAAAACAGAGTTGCTGATTGTAGGTTCAGGGAAAACATTTAATAAACTATCATCAGAATATGAAAGCTTCTTCATAGTGGGTAATAAAATCAGCGTATCCGTGAAGGTGAAAACTCTGTGTATTATCCTAGATGCGGAACTGTCAATGAAACCACATGTGGCCCAGGTTTGTGCATCTTGTGGATATGTCATGAAACTCCTTCACCATATTCATCCATATATCTCCCAAATAAACAGCACTCTGCTAGCCTCGGCTTTGATTAATTCACGGCTAGACTATGGTAATAGTCTATTATTGGGTACAGCAAACACCAATATCAGAGTTTGCCAGTTACTCAAAATGGAGTGGTGAGAGCGGTCTGTGGCCTTTCTAGAAAAGGTCATCTTACAGAGGCCAAAAGAGGTTTACACTGGCTCCCAGTTAAACATCGGATCACGCATAAAGTACTCTCCATTGCTTTTAAGTATCACAATTGTGTGGCACCACAATATATGTCAAATCGTTTTACCACTCTCGTCCCTGATCATTGTCTACGATCCCATGATCCATCAAAGCTATCTCAGCCGAGATTTAAACTTAAAATCTTTGGAGGTACCACGCTTGACTGTCAGATGGCGACCTTATGGAACAAACTCTCACCCGAGCTTTGGCAAAAGAATTCTCTTACAGACATCAAAAGGGGTCTTAAGACCCTTCTGTTTAATAAAACTCCTGACTAGTCATTATAAGTCGACGGATAGGCTTCTCCTTTGACCTCCATGGAATCTATTTCTCTCTGTGCTGTGGCTACCCATTTTTGTTTTGTCTGGCTTGTTGACGTAGCGCTATACAAACATTAAATCAATCAATCAATCATGATGCACACACCAATATGGACAGTGTAGATGTTTATTGCATTTCATTGGTGTTTGTATGGCTATTACACTGCTAATCTTTTTTGTTTTTAATACAATATTACTATTATGGAAACCAGGATGGTGCTCCTCGTGATCTAGGGGCAAGCTGGCACTGTTGCCAACATCAGCTTCAAATAACCCTACAATGTGGGTAAATACACCATAGGCCTCATTACGACCCTGGCGCTAAGTGTTTAACAGCACCGTAAAAGGTTGCGGCGCCGTTAAACACTTAGCACCTTACTATGCGGTCCCTTTGCGGGACCCGACCTTAACGGCTGGTTTACACCAGCCGTTAAAGTAGGGACCCGCAAAGGGACCTTGGTGCTAAGTACGGTACCGCAATTTGCGGAACCGTACTTAGCGCCTTCCCCATTCCCATAGAGCCCTATAGGGCGAAAATTGGAATGGGGAAGGGCCATGGTTCAATGGGGATTTACCACCCTGCCAACCTTGGAATGGGGTGGTAATTCCCCATTGAACCATGGCGGACCCGTTACAACACCGGTACCAACCATGGTGCTAATAGCGCCATGGTTTAGCGCCGGTGTTGTAATGAGGGCCCATGTGTGCAAATAAGCAAAGATAACACCCCACACAATGTTTTTCCCATAAACCCTCCCTGACCATTATTTACAAGACTGAAATTAGGGGGTTTCCAGGTGGCATAGTTTGGGATGTTGAGAAATTGGAGGAGGGGAGATGAGAAGAGCTCAGGGCAGCAGGAGCTTTTAGCTGACTCGCAGGGGTGGTCTGGTGAACTGCATTTCTGCTTTCCGATGCAGGTGATGCATAGCATGGCCGCTATGATTGCAATGCACTCCCCCTTGAGAATTAAAAGGAGCCATTCTGGAACAGAAATACAGATTGGAAAATGACAACCCAATTCCCTGTTTACCCTTCAGCATTTCTCACACTCTTATTAGGAGAGGCAACAAGGGTTGGGATGGGTTCCACTTCCCTGTGGGGTGACTAAGACCTTGAACAGCACGTAAATATGTTGGTCTTGGAGTTGTGATGATGCCCATTGAAAACAGGAAAGCATGCAACAGTTAGTCCACCCGGGCTTATCCTAGAGGGATGCGTTTTTTTTTAAACTCCCACCAATTTTAAAGTGTGAAAATAAACAGTTACAGGAAAATATATTTGTTCCAGCTCAGCTGTGGTTTGAGTGGGGGCGCGTGGGTGTAACAGTTTATGTCGCAAAGAGTGCTCAACATATGCGCCAACTTACCATCAATGACACCCCTTTGCTATTATTGCAAGTGCCCACCCATCTACTATTAGTGATACCCTATTCTCCATAAGTGTCAATGCCCTTACTTGCGACTAATGCACTTACCATTGGTGGTTCCACTAATTTACAGTACCCTTAACTTGCTATCACCATCCATGCATGTGCCCCCCCCTCTCTACATCAGTCATCTCACTTCCCATAGGTGACATGTGTCAGCACATCAACAGAATCAGTCATGAGCTGAATAGGCTCACAGCACAGCATGTGCAGGGAAGCTGACAATAAGTATGATAAGTTATGCACCAGCCGTCTGCATCTGAGGAGATGTGAAATGTGGTGGTGTAACTGCAACCCTTTAGGCATGTGTACTTAGTGGCAGTTGTAGCAATATTAGGCAGATACATCATGAGTGTGTTCTTAAATTGACAATTCTGGAGTTATTAGGCACACCCCAGTACAAGTGCATGGCAAACCTGGCATCATTGGGGCCAGCCAACATGGGTATGACCATAAAGTGTGAACAATGGGATACATTGTAACAGACAACATTAGTATGTTCTTACAGTGGGAATACTTTCAAAGCCAGCAATACAATGTCTGCTTACAGTGGGTACAATAATGGCATGTATTGAGGACACAAGTAGCATGACATGTGTTTTAGTGACAAAGCTGAAATATATTGTGGGAAAAGGCACAATGAAATGTTGTACTGTTAGTGACGTGGCAGTTATTGGTTTTTCTCACTTATCCTACATAGCCTTCTTATCTTGATTATAACAAAAATGTGTGCTGCAAAATTTTTTAATCCATTCTTTAAAACACCTTTTCAGGGAATTCCCCTAAATCCTCCTTGGCAGGTTGTGTCTCCCGCGCTATTCTCAGTTGCTTGCAGTGTTTAGTGGAAAACATTTATTCTCCTCCAGTCCAAAAATGTACGAGCCGCCGCGTAACTGGCCTTGGAGGTATTTTTCTAAAGAACCTTAGGAGAATTGAATCTTCTCCATCAGCCTGTTCGTGCTGTCTTGTGAAGAATCTAGGGCAGCCTCCATGAATTGTACAGGATTTAGTCATCCCGAGTATTCGTTCCACTGATATTGAATGCATGAGTGTAATATGAAGTCAGGCCCACGGGGCCAACATATAAGGCTATTGGAGTAAGGCTCTCCTTCATGCAGAAGCTGGGTATGGAGGAATGGGCTGTTTTAATTCAGGATATCCGATCAGCTGCCATTCATGAGAGGGAATTCTGGACTCTTAACATTGCAACCCTATATGCTGCTATGAAAATTTGCTACAATGGGCCTCATTACATGGACAGCGGTAAGTGTTAACGGTCACCGTTAATGGTACCGGTGACCGTTAACCCTTACCCCCTTACTACGAGATCCCTTTGCGGGTTGGAGACTTTAACGTCTGCTTTTTGCAGGTGTTAAAAACCAACTCGCAAAGGGACCAGGGAGCTAATTGCAGTACCGCAATTTGCAGTGCCGTAATTAGCACTTTGCCTATTCCCATTATGCCCTATGGGGCAAAAATGGGAATGGGGAAGGGCAATGGGGGAAGGGGGAATTACCGCCCCACCAACCTTGGAATAGCTAATAGCATCTTGGTCCACCGCCGTCCGTGTAATGAGGCCCAATGGCTTTTTAAAACTCCCTAGATATAAAAACGAAATAAACAGAAGATGTTAAAAATAAAAGGTCAAATAAAAACAAACTCGAGAGCAATCGACTAGAGAGCACCAAAATGGTATATTTCTAGGCTTCCTGGTGGAGCGTGCCTATGCATCTGGCAGCAAGCAAAACACAATCAGCCTTGCAAGAAAAGGCAGATAAAGAGAGGGGACGTCTACCAGGGGTACACGCCCCACGCTCTAACACTGTCATCATTTTTAAACATACCCCAAAACAGATGCATTGCAATATCAAATATGTATCCTTCCACCGAACAATATCAGACATAAGCCTATATGAACAGTGTAGTACTCGAGACTACATTCTAAAATATAAGCACTAGTCAGTCCAGCCACTGTGCCTCTATCAGCGGTTGCTCAGACACAAGGGCATTTTATTGATTCCCCATTAAGTTTAATTAGGTATCTTTCCACCCAAGTATTGACCGTCATAAACACACACATGCAACACACTGCTCAATACTATGAGTTTCCTATGACTGTGATGAATCGATCGCTGGAAACAGGGACTGTACCTCACACTTTTAAAGCTGCCTGCATTGGATCATTTGTAAAGAATGACGCAGGAAGAGCGGATGACTCTGCTAACTACAGGCCTATATCCTCGACCATGTGGAATTGAATGGAATAATGGACCAATACCAGGCAGGTTTCAAGTCAATGAGAAGATCAGAATCAGCACTTCTATCAACATGGGACAACCTCAAAACCAACACTGAAGACAACACCACATCAGCCCTTATCTTACTGGACACAGCAGCAGCTTTCAACACCATCTCCCACACAAACTTAATGAAGAGACAGCAAGAAAATGGCATTCATGACTGCGCACTACAATGGATAATATCCCTCCTATCAGATAGAGCGGAAAAAAAACATCTAGTTCCTTTCTTCTCAAAAACAAGGACCACAAATTGTGGTGTCCCACAAGGTTCAAGTCTCTAATCCATCCTTTTTTTAAATATATGCATGGCACCACTTGGCTAACATGTTACAATTCTGCAGATAATACTCACCTAATCTTTCAGATAACTACTCACACCAACAAAGCAACCCCTTTAGCATCTGCCTCAAGGAGATGAATAAATAAGTGACCGAAAGCTACCTAATACTATAGCCAAACAAAATAGAAATCATGATCACTCGTCACATGCCCCGTGAAGCACAAACACTCTTCCCCTGGCTGATCGAAATGGGAATAAGACCGGAAGCATCAATAGTTATAAAACATCTAGTACTTCTTATAGTCCATGGACTCTCACTAGAAACACAAATAAACACAATGTTTATTGTATTTATATTTTATTTTGGGCACTGGTTACATTACAGATACAGGTACAGTTGATACAGACGATGGGTACAGACAGAGCTGGGAAAGGGTCGGTGGGGGCCCTTACGTAGGGGCGTGGTAAGGGGAAGCGCCCTAGCCTTGAGAGCTAAGGTTCTTGCGTGAAGAGCCATGTTTTGAGATTCTTAGAATGAAAATGCTTCAGCCACCTACGCTCAATCTGACGCAACCTCCCATCCCTCACTTTCCCACAGTGGACCACTGCAATAATCTCCTGGATACTGTCAAGAATAGACTAGACAAACAGCGTATACTGAGGAATGTCAAGAAAATACCCTGCATCCACAACATGGCGGTAAGACTTCTTCTATGAATGAACAGGAGAGAACACATCAACCCCAGCCTGAAGAAGCCTCTCTCGGTTACCAGTACCAAAAGAAAATCTGCTTCAAAGCACTCTGCATCAATCCTAGTGCACTGCATGAGCAAGGAGTGGAATTCCTTCAATCAGAACTCACCTTCTACAAACCACAAAGGATTCTTAAACCTAGCAGTGACATTCCCACAGAAACCAGACACTTTGAACAAACACATTTGGAGATACTGTTTTATCGGTCCTCATAGCAAAATTGTGGGACACAATCTCAAACGAAATCCAAACAACTGAAGACCATATGACTTTTAGAAAACTTCTAAACACCTGGCTTTTCAATACTCTGTGATGGAGAACTTGCCACGAGCTGAAGAAGGAAACCGACTTCAGCAGACTAACACAAGACTTCCATCACTGCTTGACTGGGACTCACTCAACAAGGATACACTAATATGAACTCAAGTGACTAAATACACATCAAGGAACAATCTAAAATCTTCCAAATCATGACAGCCCTGCAGAACTGGGTTAACATGCCAAACTGGCACTACCCCTGATAGCAGTTAAAAATGCAGCCAATTAAAAAACAATTGATTCAGACATATATTTAGAACACAACAAGAAACAAATGGACTACAGAATGCAACACAAGTTAACCGAAAAAGCCTAGCCTAGTAGATCAATGCAAAGTACCTAACCAACAAACAGTCTCACTTTTCACCCACTGGTTGCCCTCTGGTGCTTTGGCTCTGGCCCGTGTGAGCACCCTTTAAACTTACAACAGACCAGTAAAAGTCCACACTGGAATCACCCCACCATCCCAGACTAGCTGATCCATTGAGGCGCTGAACAACCTTCTATTTAAAGGTATTAGTACAGGAGATGGGGTGCAATCCTGGTTTCCTGATATTAAATAAGATACAGTACACTGGAGGGGGATGTTTGACCTTTGCAAGCATTTATATTATAAAACATAGAATATGCTTCAACATTCTTCCCGTCTCTGGTTGCCCGTTTCATTGTCTCCATTCACTGTTTGTTTTATTTGTATTGGGTAGAGGATACCCATCTAAATAAACCCCTCCTCATATGAGCCTTTAGCAGGTTCCCCAATCGCAACCCCTGGGCTCTCCATTCATTGATGCACAACCTCTCACTTCCCTCAATATACATCTTACTTGGGCTTGTGCAGGCCTGTTCTTTCCTCCATGGTGGTGCTTATTTGTTTTTTTTCATTCTCTAACCTTTGCTGGGACTAAGCGGGTGTGTCCTTTGCGGCACTTGTTTCTCAGCCACGCCCTGCATTGAGCCTGAGCGGGTGTGTCTGTTGTTGGGCTCTCCCAGGTCGGCAGGACCTGGATGGTTCCTGCAACGAACCACTGCACTCCCATGATGAGCCCCTTCCATGTCGGGTACAGCGACTGGGCTCCAGGTAAATCCTGCACTGCACACGCACACCACTCTCCCTGTCTGGCCCCAGGGAGAGCATATGCCTATGAAGCCCCTTGGTGGCTGACATAGCCCCATGTTTGCCATGCAGCTACTGCAGTACTCGGTCTTCACCACCATCCATGTATGGCCCCGGGGTGGGTGGGCTTGCCTCCCATGGCTATACTGCAGTCTTCACCGGGGCCACCACACACATTGCAGCCAGGTCATCCACTCTCATCCAGTCATCCTAGTCTGGCCCTGTGCGGACTGTAGCTCAACGGCTGTGATCTCGTTGAGGGATGCTCCTGCATGTGGCCCTGGGCTGGGACACCATTCTATTTACGGGGGCGCCACACACAATGTGGCCAGGCTTTCCATTGTTCCCAGCATTCCTGAACTGGCCCTGGGTGGGTGTTGCCTCCCAGGCAATGCTGCTTGACTCAGGCTCGTCCTGCACACGCAGCACTGGGCTGGGGAATTATATTTACCATTATATTCACTCAGGCTGTACCTCACCAGTGGCTTCGGGCTTCGGATCCATGCTGGGCTGCAGTTGGCATATGCAGCCCAGCCAATCTCCTTCTTGATGCCCTGAGGGGCGCTCAAGGCCACAGCCCCGCAGCAAGTGCAAATTGTTGTTCTTCTCTTTCTTATTTCTCGCTCTCTTTGTCTGCCTTCTTCTAGTTACTGCTTCTTCCAACTGTCACTTCTAACTGTTTTTATCTTCAATAAATTGCCTTTTGGAATTCTCAGGTAAGTCCTTTCTTACTAGCAGGGGAGACCTGCCAATTGTCCATTGTCTTCAGGACAGCTGTTTACTTTTCTTCGAAACAGATGTATGCCCTGATGATGGGCTAGTCAAGTCCAAAACCCATTGGCCAATACTGACTGCCTTAAAAAAGTCTCTGAAGAAAATGGACTCATAATAAACCAACCTAAATGTTATTGTGTACAATCTGTTTGCAGGCATTAGAGATGCTGTAGTTCAAACAAAGGCCATTTTCCATCATCCAGATATGAATATTTCATTATGTGGACGTGATCAGTTATGTATCTTTTTCGTAGTCTTTGCTTAATCTGAACAGAAGCTGAGTATTGTCAGCATAATTAGTAAAATATAGTCACATGGACTCTAGTAGGTCAAACAGGAATCTACAAAATACGTTAAAAAGAGTGGGAGACAAGCAGGCTACCTGTGGTACTGCACATGTAATTTGTTCTGAATCTCAGGATGCATTTTGCCAGGTGATTTTAGATTTCCTGTTACTTAAAAATGATCGAAACCATTTCACTGAGTTGGAAGAACAATTTCCACTTTCCTAAATACATTTTAACTGTTTAGAATGATCTACAAGATCAAACGCCACCACGAGATCTAAAAGCATCAACAGACCGGCTTTGCCATCATCCACTATATCCAGCATTTCCGTTTGTAAACCTAACATGGCGGTTTCTGTCCCATGTGTGGTCCTAAAACCGGTCTGCCTCTGATGTAGAATATTTGATTTCTTGACGTATTGCTGGAATTGAATGGCTGCAACCTTATCGACTATCTTCAATCGACATTGCGCATTGGTAATTGGTCTGTAGTTGGAAAATATTGTGGGCTTGAGGCTGGATTCTTTTTAGCAGCGGGGTAACTGTGACACTTTTCAATAAGTCTGGCACTTCAGTATCTAAAGAGGAAGCATTTATAAAACGGGTTAAACACAGCGCAGAGATCTCTAAGTGTTGTAAAACAATTTTAGAGGGTACAATTTCCATTTGACAGGTGTTCGGATGCTTTAACCGAAAAGTGCATAGTAATAAGTTCAAATGAAAAAGGTGGATTGACGGGAATTTTCAGTTGACTGGTAGAGTTCTGAGCCTCACAGTCATTATATATTTTTCTTGCACTCGCAAATGAGGATTGAGCTTTATATACTTTGTCTGAATAAGCTTTTTGTACCGCTTCACAATCCGCGTTCTTTGCGTTAAATTGTTGTATTTGAGCTTTCGGTTTTTCTAATGATTTAACAATCTCCAACAATTTTTTGGTGTCGTTAGTTGAGTTGGAAATAGGGGCATCATTAAAGCCTTTTTTTCTTGGAAGGTTTGTAGTCGATAACTTTTTTTTAATACTTTCCATTTATTTTTTTCTGCTAACAATTGAGTTTTTATACACAATCGTTCCACTTTTCTCTTCTCTTGTTTTAGAGTGGTACGTTGCAGTGTGTACTATTTCTGGTTATTTTCTGTAATTCAAATGTTCTTCTCTTTTAAAGGTGCTACTTGATCCATTAGTTCACGGATATTTTCTGTATACTTGGATACTAATGAAGTGGGAGTATCCTTGTCAGATGTAGAGGCCAACAGCCCGTGGATGAAAGTCTGTAATTTATCAGATAGGAGTTTATCAAAATCACTACTCATAACTGATTGTATTTTGTTAGACTTATGAGGTTCCCTTATAGGATGCATTAATTCAAAAGTTACCATGTGGTGGTCTGACCAGATACACGGTTTAATACCAATGGATTATGTACTCAGATTTCTGACTGCACTCCAGTCAAGCGCATTTCCCTGATTGTGTGTAGGATCTTTATTCAAAATGGTGAAGTCGTAGCTACACAGTAACTGTTCTAATTCTATGGCTTCAGGGTCTTTGGGATTACCCAGACATTTATTAAAGTCTCCTAATATGACCGTGTGGCTGTTAGGTGTGTTTAATTTGGACAAAAAGCCTGATATTTTGTCTAAAAACAAAGGTAATTCAGACAGAGGGCGATAGACCAAAATAAAGTTAATGCAATCATTTGGGGAGCTTATGACTTTTAAAAGTATGATTTCACAACCACTACATCATATAAGTATTTGGAAAAAATCAATTTCTTTCCTGGCAATAATCAACACCTCCCCACCCCCCCTCCTTAGCCCTTTTCTCTATGCTGGGCATAAAAATGGTAGCGTTCTGGGGTGGCCAAAACAATATTTGAGCCACTTGAGTCCCTAAGCCATGTCTCGGTAATGCACATTACATCAATGTGCTATTCCTGAATGTGATCTGCCACACTAATTGCATGTCTATCAAGCGATCTAGTATTTAGTAAACATATTTTGAGGGATTTTTTATCTTTGATTTGTGTTTGACGTGTTTTAACAGGGTCCACCATATTGGTGACTCAACAAGGCAAAAAAGTGACAGAGAAGACCAACAATCAGTAAACTTCTAAGTAAGTGCGACATAAAGTCTATGTTTTCTCTGCAAAAGATAGCCTCTTTTCTGAAGGTTTGTTTCTGATGCGAATTACTCACTCTTGAGAACAGGGATGGTGGGCTAATGGGCAGTGAAGGTCCGTGGCTTAACACAATAATCAATGCGTAATGCGTTTAGCGCAGACTAGCACAGACTGGCACCTCTCAGATGCCCCGGCGCTGACACGCCTGCCGGGAAAAGAAATAGAGCCCATAAACTACAAAACTGCTGGGATTTGTAGTTTCCTTTATCTAGTTTCAACACAGTATGTGTTTTCAGTAAAATAAACACTGCGATACAAAGTAAAAGCAAATGTAGATGTTGGCACACTGTCTAGCTTAGCAAAAAGAACACTTCACTTCGATAAAAACAAAATGTTACTGAATTAAAAAGATATTTCAAGAACAAATAAAGGCTAAAATCTGCTAAAATAATGACACAAAGTTGCTTCCAGTTGCTTTCGTTTCAGTGGATGGACCCCTTAAAGGGCCTTTTAATTGCTTTTCATGTCGGAACCAGGGAATGGTATATTTGTATTCACTTCTGTCTAGAGCGGTGTAAAAATTATGATTATATTTAACAAACAAGCTTAAAGTAAAGAATTTGAAAACCATGCACCCGTTTTTCAAATCAGCCCTACTTTTAGGATTACAATTCAGGTGGTAGGAATTGGGTTCATAGGGTGTGTGTTATGCAAAAAAACGATGTTGTTTGAAAGTGAATGGAAATATGTGAGAATTCTTTTCGTCTTTGAGAATATCCGTTTTCATGATAAAAAAAAAACATTTAATTTTCTTAACACCTGTCAACAGCACAATATCAGAAACCAAAAGATGAGTGGAAATTAGCTTCTGGCGTAAACGCGTGGTAAACACACCACATTACATTATAGCAACCTTCACAGATTGCAAAACAGCAGATGCCTCCCTATTCTCGTGCCAATGTGTCACAATGGGCGTTCTCCTACACAGACATTCCAGGCTGCTTTGCTATGTAAGGACGGGTCTTAGGATGTGCACGGAGCTCAAGAACGGGCCTACCAGTGCAGTAGTTGTTAACATCGTACGCGATTGCACACATTATTGCAGAAATAAGCTATAGGATCCCCCAGACCAGATCCATGTGAAGGTCAACGCCTTATTTATTTTTTGTTGGCAAGTATTGCATGAAAAACTTAAAAAAGCATAACTTGCAGATATCGGGCCAGACCTGCAAGTGGGCGCCTTACAGCATTTGGTAATGTGTGAATGTAACAGTTGAAGAGTGGCAAGCGCAGAACAGGACATGTGGATGATAGAGACAGGGGACAGACAGGAGTGTGTACAGCAGGTACTGAGCATGTACACACCCACGCCTACATACACACATACCAAAGCGTTAGTCAAAGTATACCTTTACTGGACTAAGGTGGTGAGGGTTTGGAGGGAGACAATGGGCCTCATTACAAGTCCTGCGGTAGCCATGCCGGTACAACCGGCAGGCTGCCACCGGATTTGTGAATTTTTCTGGCGCCTGGCTATAGGGAAACACCGGGGCAGTGCAGCCCCGGTGGTCCATGAAATCAGGCGCCGGAAAATATTAATCCCCATTCCCATTTGAGTCACGTAGGACTCAATGGGAATGGGGAACACGGCGGCACCGGCACAATTAATAACGGTGACGGTGCTTCTGGGTAGGATTACTTACCATGGCCACTGTGCCCGGCAGGGTCTCACCAGCCGGGCACAGCAACTTCGGCAAGCAGGCGGTACTGGTAGGCTTTCCGGCACCCTTGTTACCAGACCGGCACACTTATAATGAGGCTCAATGTGCGAGGACAACACAGGAGCACCTTCCTGGGAAAGGAGATGGAGTTTGAAGGTGGCCGAGAATGAAAAGATGTTATTGATTTCTGGTGGTCGGTATTCCATTGGTGGGGGGCAATGCGGAAAAAGGAGCAGAAGGGAGAGGATGCACTGTGTGGGTGGGCTTCACAAAGATTGAGAAGGGGCAATTCCTTCGTTAAAAATTCCTTCGTTGACAATGCCAACCATTTGGGCTTTTGAGTAGGCAGGGGAAAGGCATTTTCCAGGCACTGCCATAGTGGTATTAACTGACTATCGAAGGTGGTAGTTGCAAAATGGTGCGAGTACCTGGCATTTAATAGCAGTGCCTGATAAATGTCTACTCCTTCTACACAAACCAGAACTGTTGGTTTTGCCAATGTTTGTTTGCAACAGGACTTAATTGAAGGATATGCATAGTGCTTATAAATCGAGTGGTTGAAGGCAAACCTGGTTAAGACATTTATATTTGCACCTGAGAAGGGTGAGACAACCAATCAAGTGGGTGGAACAGCAGGCGAAAATACACAATCCCCGCCAGCTGTTCCAGCTACCCGAGGCCCATCCTGGGGTGGTACTTTTATTTTCCTTTTTTTTCTAACGTGGCCCGGCAACAGGCAGCCTCTCCATGTTGCCTCCCCAAATCACCTGATTCCTCTTGCCACCTCCCACTTACCAGTAGGATCAGAGTCTTGCAATCTGGTACCTCTGCTCCTCCCGTCTGGCCACCACCATTGAAATTGAAACGGGACTAGGTCCTTTTTCGGATGACAGCAGCCATTTTGGATCATGTTTTCCATGGCCGCCGTCATCCGACAAGTGTACTAGTCCCTTTTCCAATTGAGTGGCGGTGCCCATTTAAAAAAAAAAAAATGTCTCAGATGGGAGATGGCTTGCGTTAAATGTTGGGGTGCAAATAGCTTTCATGCCCCAGGCTGGGGGGTCATGGGCTTTAACAGCCCGCAGCCCGAGCTCGGGCTGGTGGATTGTTAAAACCCATGCTGCCTCCCCCCTCCCCCTGTTGGGGCGTGGAAGCTATATTACACCAGCAACACATTTACAGCTTCAATTAGGCCATTAACTCGCAGAAGACTGCTTTGAAAAAACACTGGCAGGCTCTTTGAGCACAAGGTTTGATAGTAAAGTTGATAGAGCTAGCTCAAAGAGATCCCAGCTGGATGTATTTTGGTCAGGGTGGGTGCAGCAATGGGTGGGAATTGCCACAGAGATTAGTATGACCATTGGCAGTCAATGGGTGGGTAAATAAGTAAACAACACCTACACGCTTTGTGCCCCTCGTCATTTGCCATTTCTCCCTAGCTGTACTGTAATGTAATAGTTGTGGCTTAGAGGTGGCAATTTAGCCACTCATGCTCCCATGATGAGAGGGAGAACTGCAGTGAGAGCTGTGCTGCCAGTGCAGCAACCTCGGGTGAATGGCCAATGGCTGGACCAATTTAGGGCTATACGGACGTTACTAGTCATACCGGCTCATGTAGCCTGGAAATTGCCACGTCACTCCCTCAGGATATAATATTCCATGCATGGAGATGACCTTAACTATGACTACACATGCTTTAGCTGCACTGCAATATCCTATAAACAAGGTTGAGCTCAACCATGATAGCACAAATACCAGCATGACATGTAGTGTAATATGCCAAACAGTTGAGTTCACCTGTAATAGAACTGCCAAATGTATTTTTGAAATTATCTTTATTAGACATTAACTTACTAGTGAACTACCAACAATATCTTCCAAATTATATTTAAAGTGTACAATTTATCTCTCCGAGCACTGCGTATTCCATTTGAAATTAATCCTACTTGTTAACTCAAGCTCGGAAGTCAATTCTCGTTTTATTAAAAAGGGCAGACATAGAAACTGTGGCATGACAAGCCAGCATACACAAGGATAGGTATGTCAGAAAAATAACTCAATGACATTTAAACACTATTTCCACTTATCCATATAGCTCAACAAAAGAGCCCCATATAACCTGACTTATTTGATTTTATTTCTCACCAGTGACTTTACCGCCACCCAATAATCAAAACTGAAAAGAGGGAAGGGGCAAGTCCATTGACTTATTTAGTAGAGGGAATTTGAAGAGGGACCAGTTAAGCAATAAGCCCTGAGCCGGGGAGGCCATTACTGCTTCAGGTAATGCCCCAGGGCCCATAGTTGTAGGCTGAGTGAAGCGAGGGCCTTAACACAGTGGCCGGGGCATTACCTGAAGCCGTAATGCCCCCTGTGCGAGGGGCTTATTGCTATTAGTACCCCAGCCATAAGACAAGGGTACTAAAAGCATTTTTTTGTTCATTTGCGTAACGCTCCAGCATTTCGCAAACTGAAAAAAGATTAATGAAAAAATGGACTCCAAGGAAGGGGGAACATAGTCCGTTCTCCCTTTCCCATGGTGGACATTGTAAATAATAAAAAAAAAAGGTAAACAAACAAAATGGAAACTATAGAAGGGACTACACAGAGTCCATTCTTCCTTTCCATGATGGCCATTGAAAAAATATGAAAAAAGTAAACAAAAAATGGTTGCCATGGAAAGGACACAAGGGACTACACGTAGTCTGTTCTTCCTTTCCATGACAGCGTGTTGCAGATCGGGATCGGATGCGCTGGAGACAGAAGTATTCCCAGTGCATCCGCTCCCGAAAAGCAGGTAAGTGTGGTATGGGAGGGAGGGAAGGAACAGAAATCTTGAAGGGGGGTTGGAGGAGGTGGGAGGGGAGCACTTACCTCATTCCCCGGCGGGGGAGATGGCGGCCTCCAGCCCTGAGGAGGCTCAGGGCAGCTGTATGATAGTCTGTTAATCCCCCATTCTGTGCCTCCTCATTGGCTGGTAGGCTGTCACCCCTCCCCACCGGGTACTAAAGTGTCATAGAGACCCGGGCAGCAGGGAGAGGTGGGAGGTGAGCAGGGGAGTTTGCACAGAGTCCAAGTTGCAAAGTTCGTAAATATTAAGCGGGAAAAGCAGTAAATATGAAGGCACATGAGAATGCATGGCTGATCTGCACTTTAAAATCCCCTAGACAAGGATGAGCAGCACTGTAATCTCCTATATATATATATGGATAAACTGAACTGTAATATCTGCTACCCAAGGGTGA
Source organism: Ambystoma mexicanum (assembly GCF_040938575.1). Classification (NCBI taxonomy): domain Eukaryota; kingdom Metazoa; phylum Chordata; class Amphibia; order Caudata; family Ambystomatidae; genus Ambystoma; species Ambystoma mexicanum. Next base: position 576,928,582 of record NC_090934.1, read on the forward strand.
GTTAGGGTGCACTGTAACATCCTTTACACAGGGCCACCAAACTACTCCATACACACTGGTAAACTGCATTGCAATAGCCTAAGTGCACAGTTGAGCTGTAATGCAATGTCATGAATACCAGAATAGGCTGCATTGTAAAATTCTATACACGAGGGTCATACATAGCCAAGGATGTCTGTGGCAATTGGTTGAATGAGTACACTTTCCCCATTGGATTGCAGTCATCTGTATATTTATTTTCAGTGTCCAGGCTCTGCTATCACCCCTTCACGGATGCATATTAACCCACTTGCCACCTCACCACACGTTTTTGAAACAACTAATCAGTTTGGAGAGAGTGTATGCCGCGTGTATGCGCGAGTAATGTTTTCACAGCCAGCTGTTGACATAGAGAGTAGCTTGTATAAGTAGTGAAACGCAATGTCACAGTTAGATGACGTACTTGGGCAGCATATTACATGCCAGGAGAGGCAGAGAGAACCGTGTTCACTGGGTCAGTCGCCAGTGCACGGTAAGTAAAACACACACACACACACACACTCTTGGTGTCAGCCAGCGAGAGGACTTTCACATCATTCCACTCAGGAAGCCCCCTCTGCCGCTACTCCAGAACCCACACAAAGCTACCTCTGCCACCCTGCAGACAGACAGGCAAACAGACTCCGCACACGCTAGCTCGGCCCACAATGGCCTTTACACTACCAAGTATGGAAAAGCAGTACAACCAGTTTTCCCAGTTTCACCAAGTTTCGATCAATGCAGAGTGTTTCATTAATAACTTTATGGAAATGCTAGAACAGCATATGTTACACCATGGAGAGCAGATATGATATACACCAGGTTGTGCTGAATGCAAACAGCACAAACACAAGGATGAGCTCCACTGTGATATTCTACACAAACAAATTAGCTAAACCATAGCACTTCAAACAAAAGGGTAAGATAAAATGAATTGCCCTGTAATCTCCAATGCACACGGTTGAGACGAATGGTAACAGTCTAACACCATGGCTACATTGCACTGTACCCCTAAAAGCACAGTTGAGCTGACCTGCAATATCCTAAACAGAAGGATGCACTGTGCTGTAATATTCAATGCACAAGTTTGAGCTAAACGAACACCAATTCCAAAAGACCCCAAAATGACATTCTTGGGTATCTGGGGGAGGTCGACCTCACCGAACATGAAAAGTCGTTCCTTACGGGGGCATTGGGAGCCGGGAAACGGTTGATCGCTGCAACTTGGGGCTTGGCAGACTTAATATGCTTGAACCACTGGATCAACGAACTAAACAGGTGCGCATCCGCGGAACGCCGCATCAACAATGCTAGGGGCTGCCCCCGAAAATTTTGAAAGATATGGGGGAAATGACAAATGGCTAGACGTGTCCCTTCCCCTACCCTCCTCCCCCACCCCCTTCCCTCTTTCCTCCCCCCCTCCTTACCCAGGGACATAACACATAGCCAGAACTGCCACCCGTTCTCTGACTAGCGAATGTACCTAATGTACCCTTATAACTTTGCTACCTACCATTGCCAATATTGTCATAATTTTCTCTTCGTGATGAATGCCTATGTTTATGATGTTTTGTTGTTAAACCCAAAATAAACAGTCATTAAAAAATAAAAAGTTTGAGCTAAACCATAAATAATCTTTACAGACCTAGCCGAGGGCCGTGTCAGGAGCTATGGGCCATGAAGATCAAGTTAAAGGCAATCTGCCTGCAGTGGTTGCTAGGAACTGGCGAGTTCCTAGCAACTATGTCCAAGCTTGATGTAGGGGTGAGGGGCAAGGCTTAAAAACCAGCCAGGCCACATCTACCAGGTGCGGCCCGGCAAAGACTGCAGGCAGCAAGTGGCCATCCCCACCCTTACAAGGTAAGTAGAGATGATAGAGGGGTGGGGGTTTTCCCTGTGCCCAGGCAGCATATGTCTGGCACAACCGGGGCAAGAAGGCGAGCAGTGCTGGCAAGGGAGCATAGACCATCAAACCTATGATGGTAAGGAGCAGGGGAAGGGGTTGGATGATTCAGGTGCTACGCTGCGCCTGTCATTTGCGAACCGGTTGAGGAGGAAAACTGCGCTGACAGCATGACTGTCAGCTCAGCGCCCCTGTCATGAGAGGGCGCGACACGCTAAGAAACGCCACGCCAGTGCAGCGACCCAGGGGGAATGGCAAGGCCTCCCTCAATGGCAAATTTACGGGCTATATGGAGTTTCCAAGCCATATCAGCTCGTCTAGCCTGGAAATTGGCCAATGGGGGAGTGCCACATCACTCTCCCGGGATATAATATTCCATACATAAAGATGGGCTTAACTGCAGTTACACATACGTTAGCTGAATTTCAATATTCTATAAACAAGATTGAGCTCAACCATAATAGTACATATGCCAGGATAAGTTGTACTGTAATATCCTGGGCAAACAGTTGAGCTGTACTCTATACCGAATACATACAGTTGAGCTCACCTGTAATCAGTACTGCCATATGTATTTTTGTAATTACCTTTATTAGAGATTAACTTAGAAGTGAATTACCAACAATATCTTCCAAATCATATTTAAAGCTTACAACGTATTTCCTAGAGCAGGGTGTGCTCCACTTCAAATGAACACCAGCTGTTAACCTGTGTTAAACTCTGAAGTTAAATCTCATTTCATTAGAAAGAGACAGACATAGGGGGTCATTACGAGTTGAGCGGTAAGGGTTAGCGGTCACCGGTAATGATTCTGGTGCCGGTAAACCCTTACCGCCCTATTCTGAGGTCCCTTTACGGGTCCCAGAAGGAACGGTGGGTCCCGTTAAGGGACCTTAGAGCTAATAACGGGCCCGCAATTTGCGGGCCCATTATTAGCGCCTTCCCCATTTCCATTGAGCCCTATGGGGGCTCAAATGGGAATGGGGAATGGTAAACTGAATGGGGATTTACCGGATCCGCATAGGTCGGAATGTCCCAGTAAGTCCCCATTCAGCCAGACCAGACCCGGACCCGGGTTTGGAGGCAGCCATGGTGCTAATAGCGCCATGGCTACCTCCAAACTCGTAATGACCCCCATAGAAACTATGGCATGACAAGCCAGCATACAGTTTGGTAGGATTAGTTTGTAAAAACAAGAACATGATTACATTTAAACACTATTTCCCGACATTCCTATTGCCCAACAAAAGAGCCACAGAAAGCCTGTCATACTTGATTTTCTTTCTTAGCGGTGTCTAATCTCCTTCAGTCAGTAGCATGCATTTGGTGCAATGCTTCAACATCTGTATAATTGTAGGTGGTTCGTGGAAATATATAGTTCAATACACCTGTCTGTATTTTGTACACCTTAAACATCTGTGTACTCCTTGAGCCTCTTTGGAATGTATACTGAAAACGTGTTTCCACCCCATAGAATGTGCACCCAATGCTTGCGTAACCAGAGGGCACCTGTACCTAAATCTGGCATTTCTGAAATGCAATGAAATCCCTTTGCTCCATGACAGCTGTGGACACCAAGATCATTGAAACTGTACACCTAACAGCTCTTTACTCTGCAGAATCCCCAGAACCATGGTCAGATTTTGCATCTGTGTATTTCTCCCGGAATCTGTAACCACTGTATGCCTTACCATTTCAGTACACCCAGGGTCCTTGAGAGTAAACCGCCCAAAATGTCCCATGATTATTAGCACCTTGCAAGGGGGTGCTTGCCAATTTGGATGCTCTGAAAGAGGGCTGAATTGAATGGCACAAGCCCACGTTCCGATCAGCCTGAGTGCTGCTGGCCAGCTCACCCTTCACTTCCCCGCCCTCCTTCACCTCTTAGCACCCGTGTAGTTTTCTACACGGGTGCTAAGAGTGTGTATTCTTTTTAAAGTAACTTACCTTTGCTGCCTGGCCCAGCGCAGTGGTTTCAGAAAATCTGTTTTCAATGTTGATGATGTCACTGTCATCAACATTGAAAACGGACTTCGAAACCAAGCCACATTGCTGGGCATGCATCAAAGGTATGTTTTCTAGCTTTTTTTAAATGCTCACATTAGCACCGTGCAGGAAACTACACAGGTGCTTAGCGGCGGGCCGACCTTGTCAGTAACGGCACCATTGCCCTCTTTAAGGGACAGTCGCTTCGCTCAGGTCCTTACCTTTTGCGGAGGGCCGTTACCGACAGGGTTGGCTGCTACCTTGGGGCATATAGCCCCAATATATGCTTCACCACAGCCATCATATTAAAAAACAATTGCCACAACCACATGACCCTATATTTAGGAAGCAAGACACTAAAGTTCTGAAATAATCTATCCTCCACTGGTAAGTGCCAGGAATGCTAGGAAACGTTCAAATAGAGGAGGTTGGCAGACCAACCTGGCTACTCTACTGGCTCACACCTTGAACTGCTCCAAGAACTGCAAAAGTATCCTTGACTTTAATTTCTTCCCATAAGACCTCCCAATATGGTGCAATGCCTTCAAATGTTTCCATTAACTGACAATTATCTCCACGGTACAAGGCAACACGTCTCTAAAAATGATGCAGATAATTCCCACCAAAACTAAATACACAATAAACCTTTATAGCAATGTCACTGTCACAATAACAGCTAACCATGTCATATATCAGGCATTTCAGTAATTATTTAATCTAATGAAGTGAATAAAAAGAATGTGCACCTATCCTGTAGCAAGCCCACCTAACCCAGACCATCATTCAAGAGCAAGAAACCCATCCTTGGCATAGAGAGCTCATCCTTCAAATCCAGCCTTACAACAGACACCCACACTTGACACAGAGAATAAACTTGCTCAATCCATTGCAACACACACCTGAAAACAATAATTAACTTAACGAGCACCAGGAAACCACAACAACCTGCAATTAATAAAGCTGATACTAAAAGTCCTTTAAAGATAAACATAATTGAAAAAGGTCATAACCTGTAAATATATCCTGGGAAGTGGGAAACAAATCACGCCACATCACCCAGCACAACTGCAAACCACAGAGAAAGGGGTGGCAGACAGAATTATGCTAGGAATAGGGCAAATCGATGCCTGGTTCTTCTTATAAAAGGTAACCCACGGTGACAGAAGCGTTATGTACATTGCTATGTAAAATGAATACATAAATAGCATGTGGCAATCATTGTGCTCACAGAAATGTGCTTCAATAGTAACTTTGCACTTCACAACAATATTCTACAGCCGCCAGGCCCCAAGATCCTCTTCAAGGGGAAAAGCACTAAAACCTAGACGCGGCCGGTCCCTGAAATGCTCTGAAAATATCCCTACGCCTGGAGAGCTCACTTGAAAGCAACCTCCATGAATATTTAGCAATGTAAGTTACAACACTTCCTATCATCATGGCACTCATCGATCACCCCCGGGCTATGATAACAATTGCGTGCATGTTTTCCACAACCTAATGATGGACCTACAAGCAAGATACAGCAAAGCATCAACCTGTTTGGCCAAAATACTTGAAATAGAAGCCACCCTGCCATTCCATGCACATCTTAAATTACATTAGTTACTCAGAGGTACAAACATGGAACAAATACGCTCCTGCTTGAAATCTATGAGAACCTCTTATGGAATAAAGCTGAACACAGAGACACACTTGGGAATTAAGTTTTGATACTGAACATTGGATTGGCAGGGCGCTTTTCTTGGCTCACAAGCAAATCATAAGGTTAGGGCAAACTAGGAAAAAGCTCCAGTTAGATAATGGGCTAAACCACTTGCTTATCCTTTCTAGCTATGAGAAAGTTGTGCATTGAAAGAAGACAAATTCTCATTTGTATGATGTTATATGGTCAACGTTCAATTAATTGTATGGTTAAACCTAAGTTGTTGAATGGTCGTGTGGTATTGAGTCTTTGTATGCAATGTAGTGTTTTCTTTTTTCTTGTATTGTGAGCGTCCAATGTTTGTTTGTCAATTAATTGATTCTCCAGGTGGTACTCAGCTATAACTTGGAAATGTTGAAATCTCACTTTACTGTGTTTTAGATAGAACTGATCCGCTTGAGACTACTTTTGTTATTCTTTTCTGGGTCATGGTTTGGCTAATTGTATTGTTATATGAATCACTATCATTCTATCCTATTCTATTCGAATGGGTTTTTATATAGCGCCAGCCCACCCGTGGGCATCAGGGCGCTCACAGGACATACAAACAAGGAGCATAGGGAGAGTAAAGTCAGGGTGGTGAGATGCATCTTCCTAATCTCCTCCCCCGTCGAAGAGGTAGGTCTTCAGTGCTTTCTTAAACTGTGCCACTGAAGGAAGCTGTCTGAGAAACTGTGGTAGGGCCTTCTAAATCCTTGGGGGCAAGGAGTTGAAATTAGCACCTCCAAACCTTACCAGTAGAAAGTGGGGCTGAATTAGCAAGAATTCTAATCATACTGGTTTAAAACACTTTGGCAGCCTGTATTGTTGTGTGAATCATTATTGTACTGGTTCTAAAACTTGCTGTACATACAAGTTCTAAATAAAGTACAAATACATTTTTAAAAAAGGAGTAAAAATGAACACAGCTACACACTTTTGATCATGCCGAATCCATCTGCTACGTTCGACACCCTGGACACCGCATTTTGTTAGAGCGCTTGTCTTCCTTCAGTGTCCAGGGTGGTGGAAAAGCCCTTAACTGGTCTTTGTCCTCTCTCCAACAGGCTTTCTTACATTACTTCGAGCAATCGGTCCTCCCCACAGTCATGGTACTATATGGAGTAACTCAGGGCAACTCCTTCTACCCTGTTCTATGAACCTTTTATGTGAAATCCCTCCATGACCTTTCAGTTAAAGTGGATCTTGGATTCTAACGTTACTCTGACGACACTCAGCACTACTTCAAGCCCACTTACAATTCTGAGAGTGACAATAACAGCATTAACTCTATTACTTAACAATCGATGGACTCAAATTAAAGTCTTAATGCTACCAAGAAAGCACTTGCCATTATAGGGACTAAACGTGACTAAAATATGGGATAAGTGTATTCCTTGTTTTCTGATTGATAACAGCATGCATCTCAATCCCCCCCCCCCAAAAAATAAAAAGAATACCATAGGCGTCTACGTTGAGCCTCTGTTAGATATGAATGCACGTTAATTCTGTTTTTAGTGCAACCACCACCTTTGTCTTTTAAAATTCAAGCAGTTTCCATTCTGTTCAATATCGAACAATTATTTCAAATCTCTACTCTTTTCTGGGACCTCCATTAGCTACCTATCAAAGCACATATTATATTTAAAATTGCATTTCTTACACATACATGCATATCCAAATTGATTCCTTTTTATCTTCGTTCCACTATTTTTTCTCATCAACCAGACCATTACCCAAGATCTCAAAACACTGCCTTATAAAGTATTCAGAGATACAATGTTACGACGGATGGGGGGAGATCCTTCTCCATGCAAAGTGCCTGATTCTGGAGAATTGCTCCACAAAAAAAAACTTTATAATACGTCAGGGGAATAAAATGTGTTTGCAAAATTTGAATTGCAAAGAACAGTTTTTACTAAATCATATTAAAAGTTAATGTTGAATATTTACTAATTAGAAGGTGTTCCACAAGGATGCACACAATGTCTATGCACATAACATGTCTTCGTTGCTCTAACAGGAACACTATCAGGGTAATTCATGGAAATTCGCACAAAAGTGGCGCAGGCGCCTGGCACACAGTGTTCCCGTGCGATAGAGTGCACCAGCCGCGTGCGGTAAAATCCATTTCAGCGCACTGCGTATTCATGGATTTTAGCCTCCAAAACCAGCCGTGGCGCAGAGTGCCACAGCGACCCTGCAGCAGTGCCAGTTACGCCCCCAAGAACGCCCTCGCGCAAGGAAAAGGCATCAAAATCCCCAATCCAGCGCAAAGGTCTGCGCCAACCCAAAACCAGTTTACCGGACTGCCAAACAGCAAACGCAAAGCGGGTAACGTGTATTACGGGTTTCGCGGTAACTTCCACACGCGAAAGGGCCTGTGTGAGCGGGGTACGTGTATAACTGGGGTTCGCGGGAAGTTTTACACGCAAATGCGCTGGGTACGTGTATTTCAGGGGTGAGCGTGAAGTCCCACACGTGAATGGGCTGGGTACTTGTATATCAGGGGTGCGCGGGAAGTTACACACGCGAAAGAGCCTGGGTGAGTGGGGTACGTGTATTTCAGGGGTGCGTGTGAAGTTTCACACGCGAATGGGCTGGGTATGTGTATTACGGGGGTGCGCGGGAAGTTTCACACGCGAATGGGCTGAGTACGTGTATTTCAGGGGTGCGCGTGAAGTCCCACACGCGAATGGGCAGGGTACGTGTATATCAGGGGTGCGCGGGAAGTTACACACGCGAAAGGGCCTGGGCGAGTGGGGTATGTGTATTTGAGGGGTGCGTGTGAAGTTTCAAACGCGAATGGGCTGGGTACGTGTATTTCAGGGGTGCGTGGGAAGTTTTACACGCGAATGGGCTGGGTACGTGAATTTCAGGGGTGCGCGGGAAGTTACACACGCGAAAGGGCCTGGGCGAGTGGGGTAAGTTTTACACGCGAATGGGCTGGGTACGTGAATTTCAGGTGTGCGCGGGAAGTTACACACGCGAAAGGGCCTGGGCGAGTGGGGTACGTGTATTCCTGGGGTTCGCGTAAAGTTTCACACGCGATAGGCCATGGGCGAGTGGGGTACGTGTATTTCAGGGGTGCGCGTGAAGTTTCACACGCAAATGGGCTGGGTACGTGTATTTCAGGGGTGCGCGTGAAGTTTCACACGCGAATGGGCTGGGTACGTGTATATCAGGGGTGCGCGTGAAGTCCCACACGCGAATGGGCTGGGTACGTGTATTTCAGGGGTGCGCGGGAATTTTCACTACGCGATTGGCCTGGGTACGTGTATTACGGGGGTGCGCGGGAAGTTTCACATGCGAATGGGCTGGGTACGTGTATTTCAGGGGTGCGCGTGAAGTCCCACACGCGAATGGGCTGGATACGTGTATATCAGGGGTGCGCGGGAAGTTACACACGCGAAAGGGCCTGGGCGAGTGGGGTACATGTATTTCAGGTGTGCGCGTGAAGTTTCACACGCAAATGGGCTGGGTACGTGTATTTCAGGGGTGCGCAGGAAGTTTCACACGCAAATGGGCTGGGTACGTGTATTTCAGGGGTGCACGGGAAGTTTTACACGTGATTTGGAAGTGTTGGTCCTCCCAGGTGTCCCCTCTACCCCCTCCATGGCCCCTGCAGGCAGCCCACACCACAGGGGACTACCCTGCACACCTGGTCATGTCCGGCAGGCAGCCCATCCACCATGGGCATGCCCCCCAGCCAAGCCACGTCACGTTGCAATATGATCACCAACTCATGTCTCCCAGCACCCCCAGCAGTCAGGGGCACCTGCCAGCAGGCCCCCACACATGTCCCCCTGCATCCCCACCCCTCAGCCCAATGAACAAATCACACACATGGAAGTAAAATATAAAAATGTATTATGACCAAAATCAATGCAATGAAATTAAATCATAAAAAAAGTCAAACATGAAATGAAAAGCGAGTCAAAAAAATAAAATGAAAAGTATAAGTAATCCAAAGAAATCCTAATGATCCATTGTCCAAACTCTCCGTCCACCAAATCAAATCCAAAGGAAACGTAAAAAGTTAAATCCATTGCTCCATGGTGAAATCCAAATCATAAATCCACATGAATCCAATGTCCAGCTATTTACAAGCAATGTTCAAGGGTCCATGAGCCCGACGAAAGAAAAGAAACCTACCTAAGAAACTACCTACGAAAATAACTATACACAAAAAGGTGGGGCATTGTCCAAGTGCCCTAAATGAAATGAAAACCAAAAGGAAACCTAACACTAATTAACTATATACAATGGCAGCGTGCTAGTCCGACGGCTCACTTCCTGATTTCCCGGGCCAGGGCATCATCGAACTCCGGTTCGACGTCCCGAAGGCGGTCCACTTCCATGGCCCCGAGGGCTCGCAGGGACAATGACATCTGGACCCCCAGGTCCCTGCGAATGACCTCAAGGCACTCGGCCTGCCTCACGGCCCTCCGCATGGAGTTCTCCGCCCTGACCATCGTGAGCCATGCCTCTTCCGCCCGCTGCCGCTCCGCATCTATGGCGTGGCCCAACCGCTGCCACACGGAAGACACTTCCCGTCCTGGGTCCTCCTGCCCTCCGGCCGATGCCTGCCCCTCCGATGTCGAAGGCCCGAGCCATCATGGCTCCCACCTTGTTGCTGCTGCTGTGCCTGTGCCCTGCCTTCTGCTGCCTGCACATCCTCCTTCGGCTGGGGTGCAGTTGTCGAGGTGGCCACCCCTGCTGGACGTCCGACTCCCGACTGTGGCAGGGATGTGTCCTCCACCAGCCAGGCCGCACGGTCAGAGGCAGCTCCACAGGGCACCCAGCTGATACATGGGTGGGAAGAGGACGACTGGCGCATAGGGGGTTCAGGTGAGGAGGGGGTCGAAGCAAGTTCAAGTAAACGGAGGATTCCGGCCTGGGTGACCTGTCCCAGTAGACTGACGCGATCAACGAGCCATACGAGATGACCCGAAGTCTCCTCATGAAAACACTGCAGGTCACCTCGCATGGCCCGTTGACGCGTCGCCACCACACTCAGGACAGGCTCAACCCGGTCCCGGATAACCACGTCTACAGGGAGAGGAAGGCCAGTTGTTGTGCGGCTATCCCCTCCCTGAAAACGGGTCTGGACGTAGGTATCCCTGCTGGTGCGAGATGATGCAGTCACAGGATCGGGGACAGGATTACACACAGGCACCTCCGCTGCGGCATTGTGCTGCCTCCTGTCCCTGCGCTGCACCACTAGCACCAGTGGAATCCCCACCTCCAGACCCCATCTCTGTCCCTTGCACGGCCTCCTCCTCCCCCAAACCCTCCACCAACCTGAATGACTCCGTGCCATCTTCCGCCGTCGGACCCTGTGGGGTCTCAGCTGCCCCTTCTGCTGCCGAGGAGTCCAACTCCGACCTCCGCCTCTTGGACCTTCCCCCGGCAGCTGCGGCCTGGGACGCGGCACCGGACTCCTCACTCCCCGACAAGATGACAACCTGGGAGGGGAGCCGGGCCATGCGTCTCCGGCTGGTGGTGTGATCCCCGCCGCTGTGCTCCACAGCACCCTCTCCGCCCTCTTCATCAGTTGATGCTGCAGACAGGGAGAGATAGGAGACAGGCATCAGGACACTGTACAATGGACTGATACACACATGACAGTTGCACATGAGTGGCAGTGTCATACTTCAGACATGGCATCACAATCCCCAACACACATGGCATGTCAACTCACACACATGAGCAATTCCACAGCCATATGGAAACAGGCAGCAACATCCATACACATACAACAGCATGAGCAGCCAAAGGTGAGCCAGACATCACATGAAACACAGGAAGTGCACTAGACATGCACTCAAGCCACCACACCTACATGCATGTGTACACCTCCACCATCTGTCGCAGTGATGAGATTTGCACACATGTCACATCGGGCAATCAGTCTTCTACATATCAGTGTCCCAAGCATCCATGTTGCATCACTGTTGCACCCTTGTCAGATACACACACATGCACATGTACACGGTGCAGATACATGCAGCTGGAACCGACATCCATGTGTCACACAACAACCATGACAACTTGCATACACAGTCATTCAAACATGTGTGCTCAGACATCTGCATTTGCCATGCAAGCTTACACACACATGCACCATCCATGTGTCTCACACAAGAGAGGACTCGCATGTGTTAGCCCCACGGCCCTGTACATACATATCCATACATGGCACTCCAAAAACACATGTTCAACCTGCACACTACAGGCACACCACCACACGCACAGCTTACAATCAGCATGCATGTACACTTACCGCTCGACTCCAGACGGGTCTGCCTCTCAAGGACCTGGCCGTGGAGCGCTGGGGAAACGCGTTCCAGGACCCTCATCTGATGTTCCGACAGGTGGCCCCGGCGCCCCTTACCATCCGCTGGCTTCACGAAGCGCCGGGCCTTGTTGAGGGTCCTGGCCCTGAAGTCATCTCAGCGCTTCTTGACATGTTCGTAGTCGCGGACTGCCACCCCCTCCGCGTTGATGGCAGTCACGATGTCTGTCCAGATCCTGGTCCGTCCTTCCTTGTCGGCGCGCATACTTCCGAAGAGGGCATCATACTGCCCCAGGACTTGCTCCACCAGGACACCAACTGCGGTGGCACTGAAGCTGGTGGCCCTCTGCTTCTCTGGCTGGGGGTTGCTAGTACTGCCAGATGGTGTTGTGCCCGACATGGCAACCCCAGAGGCAGGAGTGGGTGGGCAACTGGGTCCTGGGGCTGGGCTGTGGAGCGATGGAATCCCAGTCGGGAGTCTTCAGTTCCAGCAGGGGTGGTCACAGCAACTGCACCCCTGGCTGATGTGCAGGCAGCAAATAGCAGGGCACATGGGCAGCAGGCAGTCAGGCAGCAGCAGATGGCAGGTGGGAGCGTGCTCGGGGATCTGGGGGCAGTAATTCGGCCTTCTGGGCAGGAGCGTGGTCTTCCATGTGCATACGCGTGGCCAGCTTGATACGGAGTGATTTGGCACCTGAAAATTCTGCACGATTTCATTGGACCAAAGGCCCTTAGCGCGTAAGCTTGTCTGTGACGTATCGCGCACGGGTGTTGCCCTGGCAGGGCTTGAAGATCCCACGTGGATTTCCATTGCTCTGTACGTGCTTTTCGTGGGGTGTGGTGCGTGTGTTTTCCAGGCGTTGGGGTTCACACGCTATTACTTCACAGCGGGTGGGTGTTGGCTACGAGTTCTTCTACACGCCAGGCAGACGGTGAGTGGTACCCTGGTCCCCCAGGCCCGATCGCGTGTAAAACCACCCGCGAGCCCCAGGAATACACGTACCCGCACCCCCAGGCCCGATCGCATGTAAAACTTCTCGCGCACCCCTGAAATACACGTACCCCGCTCCCCCAGGCCCGATCACGTGTAAAACTTCCCGCGAGCCCCTGAAATACACGTACCCCGCTCCCCCAGACCCGATTGCGTGTTAAACTTCCCGCGAGCCCCTGAAATACACGTACCCCGCTCCCCCAGGCCCGATCGCGTGTAAAACTTCCTGCGCACCCACGGAATACACGCAAACGCTATTATTCACAGAGCGGGTGTCCGTGTTTGTCGCGTACCCCTTTGCACGTCATTTTTCCTAGAGGGCCACAGTATGGGACATTCATCAGAGCTGTGTATTTTGGCACATTTTGGCGCACATTTTGGCGCACATTTTTTTCATGCGCAGGGACATGTGAGTGTACTTAAGTCAAAGCACTAAAGCCATTTTTTCAAACATTTTTACAACACATGTAGTACATCGATTAGAACATTCATGTTATTCTTTTGATGTGTCAAACAGAGTGTTCTGATTTCATGATCTTCTGACCACATGGAAAAATTGTGCCAAGGAGGGTCACACCTGATTTCCTCTCTTTTTTATGTTGCTTGAAGGATTTTTAGTAAGATCCTTTGTTTTGTATCACCAAATCTTGATTTGGTTTTGCTATTGTGAATGTTCTCTTGTTTTCAAAAGAAAGGGACATTAGTCAAAATGTATGTTTGCCTTTACAAAAGATGCATGAAGGGTTTTACTTTTGATAGCTGTCGATTTGTATATTGTTTGTCTAAATATGGAGTGCTATAGGAGGGACTTTTCATTTGCATTCCTAGATAACATACTTCGACCATGGTCACCTGGACTGCAGACTTCATGATAGAGGCTACCAGATTATGCCCTGCGGAATCTCTCCGAATCACTTATTCAATTAATTAAAGCATACCACTCTAGTGACCTGCATTTGGCAGGTGTCGCCTTCCCTGGACTCACTTAACACTCATTGCAAGCCCCACACACCAGCCATAGATATCACCGGGATGTTACCCATACAAACCAAGATTCACCCTCCTTGGAGTCTAAATCGGTTGAACGGTATGGTTAAAAAGCAGAACTCAACAAGATTATTATTATTTTCATTATTCCAGCCCAGAAAACAGAAAGGACCTATCTAGCTTGACCGATCACATAGAAAATGATTAATCAAACTTCATTACCAACAACTTCTACTTCTGAACACCATAAACAGGGATTCATAAACAGGGATTTCTTTTACAGAATGAGTGCATCAAATGAAAGCCTTCTTCCACCCAGACATTTCTATTCTCATCTAGTTTCATTACCTATAATTGACACTGACAAAAATCATTAACTTTCAACTAGACAGTGGCAGTATAACACAGACCTGCAAAAAATAAATAGAGCCAAATGCAAATATAGGATCATATATGACTAGCAGCCTATTACTAAGATGATCAAGTAAGCCAAGGTTCTTGAAAAGAAAGATCCCCATTCAGCTAAAGGTTTGCAGAGAGGAGAACATGTGTCAGTATTGTTATTAAGGCTATATGAGTCAAAAAAGGAAACCAGTCTTAAACAGCACTGGCGCTTTCCAGTTTGGATTTGTATGGACTTTAGGTAAGCTGCTAACTGGGACTTAGGCCCTCATTCCGAAGTTGGCAGTAAGGGATACCGGGTACCGGTAAGGAGACCGGTGCCAGTAATCCCTTACCGCACTACTACAAGGTCCCTTAGCGGATCCCTCCTTTAACACCTGGTCGGACCTGGCGTTATGGACGGGACCCGTTAAGGGACCAGGGCGCAAATAACGGGCTTGACATTCGCAAGCCCGTTATTTGCGCCTTCCCCATTCCCATTGAGCCCTATAGGGGCTCAAAAGGGAATGGGGAATTGTTTGGTGAATGGGGACTTACCGGTCCCGCCAAGGGCAGACTAGACCGGTAACTCCCCATTGCATCAATCTGGACACGATACTGTTATTGGTGATAGTCATGGCGCAAATAGCGCCATGACTACCACCAAACTCGGAATGAGGGCCTTACTCTTGAGACTGGTCAGGACTTTGAATGACTAAAAGAGATTTGCAAGTCCTGAGTTGCACTTAAACCAAAAAAGGATCGTAATGCATTCAGTTGTGAGCTCAATTTCAACCTTTAATATTTCAAAAAATGTGGTTGAGTCAAACAACAAGACAAAATAAAGTCCAGTTGTGTTCACTGATGAACCTTTTTAAAGTTTCAATAGTCTAGGTGTCTTGTCCTCGACACGTGTTTCTCTGCCTTGCTGTCAGGCGGTTCTTCCAGAGGTACAGTGAAAAAAATAATTCAGTGTCCCTCTATTTATTTATCACATTATGAGTAGGTTCATTCTTCATTTGTTTGTATATTAATTCCTTTCTCAAAACCGTAAATGATGAACCTATAAACCAAGACAAAACAATGTTGTGGGGCCGCACTATTTATAATAGTTGAAAAAGAAAGAAACAAATTGGTAAGAAATGTACTTACAAATGTTGCTTGCTTAGACTACAGAGGATGGTATTTGTTGCAGAATAAGTCATCCTGTTGATGTATGAGTACACATATTTCCTTGTCCTGCAATAAACCCCATATTGGGTGTCTTCAAATAATGATAAAGTATACTTCATAATGGATATTTCTTAGTTAAAAAGTAGCCTGGTTTAGTTATGTGAATTATGGCCCATTAATGCGCTTACCTGTAAGTATTCAAGGTGTAGCCCTGCAAGCATGTCTCGAATTGTGCGGTTGCCATTTATCTAGGCCTAAAATGACTGTTCACGTGTGCGTGCGAACCCCATTTTGAAGCAGTGGCACTTTTTTCTTTTTTTTTTACATATTTGCACTTGTGGTGTAAGGTTTGACACTTTGGATTTATTTAGAAAATAAAGTGTATTGGTCCCAGAACCAATGGCATGACTATTTCTCCACCACCGTTGATCTATTTCAATTTGCAGAAAACGTAAACTTAAAAAATTATTTGCACAAACCGATGTACTGAAACATCCAATTGCTTGTAGTGTACCATCAGATCTATCAGTGGAACATGTCAAACAGACAATAAATCTACTAAACATACCTGATCCTGATGACCAATATACTCTGGAATCTTTTGTGTCAGAACAAGAAATAAGTATGGGACTCTCAGCTACAGCTTCTCTCAAACCAAAGTCTAAATTTCAACCAATGCTTGCACCGGACAATGTGATAGACACATTCTTCAAAGTTACCCAACAGGATCTAAGGCAAAATTATCTACAAGGCATAAAACACAAGATTCACCACAATCTAACTCTGCCTCAAACTAAGGCACTAAAGGAACTACCAGAGAACCCTGACGTTATAGTCAGAATTGCTGACAAAGGAGGCAACATCGTGTTATTAAAAACTGAAGACTATATAAAGATGGCAATGAAACACCTCGAGGACACAAAATGTTATGAAAAATTAACCATTAACCCACTCCCACAACTTCAAGAAGATTGGAAACTAATGAGCCATAATTGGCTAGACCAGGATCTACTTACAGATGAAGAATAAATACATATGAGTACACCCTTCCCAATAATCTCTACAGTGTATTTTGTGCCGAAAACTCATTAAACATTCACAGATCTACCCTCAACTCGACCCATCATCAATAGCATTGGATCCTTTACAGAACACATATCAGAATACATAGACCAACAACTACAACCACTAGCAGCTTCATTATCATCCTATATCAGAGACACCAAACACATCATCCAACAGTTAGAAACCATACACTGGGAATCCAACTACTGGCTTGTCACAATGGACGTTTCGGCACTATGTACAAGCATTCTCCATGACAAAGGTTTACAAACTACAGACTATTTTCTGAAGACTAGACCCATTTCTTATTATGAACAGAACGATATGATCCTAGAGATGTTACATTTCAGTTTGAATAATAATATATTTGTATTCAATAAACACACAGACCTAAGGTATGGCCATGGGTGCCAAGTTTGCCCCATTGTATGCTAACCTATACATGGGGCATTACGAACATGAGCAGGCATGGCGGCACCCATCATTCACCAAACACAACAATGTTATTTTTTGGGCACGATACATCGATGATATTATCATGATTTGGAATGGCAGCAAACCACAACTTCAAAAACTACCTCACCTATCTAAATGAAAACACCTATAACTTAACTAACTATTCGATGTAGTCAAACATCTATCAGCTTTCTGGATATCAATCTCTTCATCTGAGAAAATATGATCCTCACCACATTATATATCAAGCCGACTGGAGTAAACAATACTCTTCATGTGAAGAGCAATCATCCTACACACGTTATCAACAATATCCCATTTGGATAAATGCTAAGAATCAAATGCAACTGTACCACACAAGAGGATTTTGAGAAGCACATATCTCAAACAATGCATAATTTCAAAAAATAAGGATACAGTCAGACCCTCATAAACAAAGGTTATCTCAAAACACACAGCAGAACCAGCAAACAACTCTTACAAGATATAAGACCCCAACAAGTAAGCGCAAATCAACAGAAAATATGATTCATCACCACGTATAGCACAAAAATCTGCATCATCAAAAAAATCCTAACTAAAAATTGGGACATTTTGAAAGTGGACCAGGACCTACATCAAATTCTGGATGATCATCTGACCATCACTTTCCGTAAAGCCAAAAGTCTCAGAGATATACTGAGTATGTCACATTTTCAGCACAAAAAATCAGAATCAACCACACCAGAATTAATGTGGCTGAAAGCACCACTACAAGGAAACAATACATTTGGGCAATGTCAGGTATGTAGACATTCGGATAATGCCAAGAAAACAATTCAGGTGCCTAATGGAACAATCATAGATTTCAAGCAACTAATCAACTGCAATAGTATGCATGTAATATATGGGATCAAATGTGCATGCAATTTAATCTACATTGGCAATACAATTAGACAATTAAAAAAGAGGATTGGAGAACCCATCAGAGCCATCATCAACCATGACACAAGATCACCATTAGCAGTTCGATTTCAAACAAACCACAATCAAGAACATCTCAGTGCATTAAGATTTTTTGGAATGGGAAAAATATGCCCACCATCCAGAGGAGGTAATATGCAACAGATTTTACGTAAACAGGAGGCCAAATGGAGCTGTACTATGAACACATGCCACTCTGGCCTCAATTTGCATGCATTCATTAGCTACAATGTTATTTTTTACATCTGACTGTACATCTCAATCTCCCTTAACTATCAAGTTGCATCAAATGTTACCTCCTACAATGTATGTTATTCTCTATATTGATTGAAGTTCAACGTCTTATCAGGTCAATGTATTGTGCTTAACCTTCAGATGTTATATGCAGGTTAACCTTACCAAGAAACACCATTGGTTCTGGGGCCAATACACTTTATTTTCTAAATAAATCCAAAGTATCAAACCTTAAACCACAAGTGCAAATACTTTAAAAAGAAAAAAAAATGTGTCACTGCTTCAAAATGGAGTTTGCACGAACATGCGATAACGTCATCACGTATGTAGGCACGTGACATCATCACGCACACGCACACAATGACGTCATCGCACTACATAAATAATGGCCATTTTAGGCCTAGAGCAATGGCAACCGTACCATTCGAGAAATGCTTGCAGGGCTACACCGTGAATTCTTACAGGTAAGCACATTAACGGGGCATAATTCACATAACTAAACCAGCCTACTTTTTAAATAAGAAATATCCATTATGAAGCATACTTTACCATTATTTGAAGACAACCAATATGGGGTTTATTTCAGGACAAGCAAATACATGTTCTCATACATCAACAGTATTACTTATTCTGCAACAAACACCATCCTCTGTAATCTAAGCAAGCAACATTGGTAAGTACATTTCTTACCAATTTGATTAATTCGTTTTCAACTTTTATGAGTAGTGTGGCCCCACAACATTGTTTTGTCTTGGTTTATAGGTTCATCATTAATGGTTTTGAGAAAGGAATTAATATACAAACAAATGAAGAATGAACCTACTCATAATGTGATAAATAAATAGAGGGACACTGCATTATTTTTTTTCACTGCACCTCCTGAAGAACTGCCTGACAGCAAGGTGGGGAAACACGTGTCGAGGTCCAGACACCTAGACTATTGGAACTTTAAAAAGGTTCATCAGTGAACACAACTGAACTTTATTTTGTCTTGTTTTTTGACTCAGCACATATTTATAACTATTAAAGGTTGAAATTGAGCTCACAACTGAATGCATTACGATTCTTTTTTGGTTTAAGCGCAACTCTGGATTTGCAAATCTTTTCTTGTTATTATGGCTACATGCTTACTAGAGATAGAGAAAACACAGCACTAGACACCAGAGACAAACATTTAAAAGCAATGGAGACAATTAATTCAGCAGCCATGATAATTCTTGAGTGATTCTTAATTGACTGCAGATCAACATGGGTATAATGGGGACACCTTTGGAGTACTACCCTAATTTCGCCATAATAAATACTTCCAGGTCAAGATGGGGCAATTCAACTCAGAATATTGAGTACAACCTGTAGGGTCCCACCAGGTCCAACAGGTTCGACACTCTCTCTATTGTTATCAGTAAACTTGATTAACCAATTTGTGATGGCCTTCCAGAAGCACAATACTCACCAGGGATATCACAACATGTCTAATGAAAATCTGAACATGGATAAAGGAGGTTAATCTTTGGTTCAGTGAAATAAAAACATAAATTACACTATTTACAAAACTAACCATAATAATCCATAAATCAGCTTTCCCCAAATCCTGACAAACCCCCAGCCCCATAGAGAGAAGAAAGGAACCCAGGTGTTTGCAAGAGGATGGGGGGTGGTGGGGTCAGCTACGACTCTGTGCTTAACTCCTGTCCTCAAGTAAATATGTTGATAAGGAACACACATCACCAGCTCCTCTTCAAGAAACATCTTCCTTGTTTTGACTTCAGGTATAAAATAGAATTGTTCTAAGACATACCATTATCACGCAGGATGACACCAACACCCGCACTCCCGACTCCCACCCCCCCCCCTCCACACACAGACACCCTCCACACACACAGCAACTACAAGGACCAGAATTCCCAGCACTCATGTGAGTGGTACAAACCATCAACATCTGAAACTGCTATCTTGAAGAGAGTGAGAGTTTCAAAGGTGTTTAAAGGAGAACACCACACAGTTTCAAGATTTACTAAATTGGTGGTTGGAGTGTACCCCTGAACCCCCAAGTAACAATTTTCTCAGGAGAAACGGTCTCTTGAGGGGTAGTACTGGGGTTACTTAACCCCACATTGGAGTGCTGAGGCGTTGATCTCCCCCAACTAAGGGTCAGCTACTGCAATGGGTGAGTGATGCTTTGAACAGCATTTCATCTACACTGACCCAAATACCTAGGATTCAACCGAGTGGTACAGATCATCGACACCTGAAACTGCCTTCCTGAAAAGAGTGAAAGGCTCAAAAGCTCTTGAAGGAGAACACCACACAATTGCAAGGTATGCTCAATTTGGAGCTGGAGTGCCTCTTGTATACCATGTAACATTTTTCTCTGGAAGCCTGAATACCTGAGGGGTAGCACTGGAGCTGTTCTAACCCACATTGCAATGCTGCTCTGGTGGCCTTTCCTCTCGGTTCCACACACTGAGGTTCAGCTGCTAGAAGCAATGTGCGAGGGCTGGTTCCCAATTACACCTCAACCACAAGGACCCGAATTCCCAGTACTCATGGGAGTGGTACAAACCATTAACAGCTGAAACTGCCTTCTTGAAGAAAGCCAGAGGTATTAAAGTGCTTAAAGGCAAACACCACCTAGATGCAAGGTATATATGGAGTGCACCCCCCAAAATGTCCCTCACCCACCAAGTAAGATATAAGTATAAAGTGAGGGAATGGACACAGAACGTACAGCCTTTATAACAACAACGTGGGAAAGGGGAACTAAGTTCTGTGCCCATTCCCCCTCCCTGGCCCTCAAACATCAGAGGAAACTCCACCAACATGAAACCTTAATTCCACAACAGTGGTATGAAAAGGTCCTGCAATCGTGAACCAAAAATGCTTTGGTGGCAAGACTCGCCATGCACCAAACTCTGAAACACACTCTCTCAATCTAGAATGCTAACAGAATTCCCTAAAATTGAATTACAAACTGAAGACAGACTTTTCCCACAAAGACTTCTCGGAATAATCCAGTCTACCCAGTGGATTGCCACTCTATGGAACTCTAGAAGGACGATGATGATAAATATCAGAAACATAAATAATGTGCACATTGATGTTACACTTACATCTCTGATACTAACCCACGCCACTGTTGGACAGTTTGCCCATTGCTCTCTCCTGTTTTTACACCCTTATATTTCCCCTTCCCTAAACCTTTGTGTCATAAATGTCTTACTCATCCCCTCTTTCCTCTTTGCACTCTTTCCTCTCTCTTCCCTCTTTACCCTCTTTCCTCTCTCTTCTCTGATACTGATTATACTTTGTGTGGCCAGGAACAAAATAGTAAGACATAAACACAAAATAAAAACATTGGTGGCTAGTATTATATTTCTATGAAATGTAGTGCAAATCACGTGGTGTAATTATCCATACACTCTAATCAATTATATAGTGTGGTATTTATTTGTATGTGCTTGTTGGGCAAGAAACAAAATGTTTTTATTTAATAAGCACTTATATCTTCATGATATTTTCTTTCATGCATTGGCTAGAAGTAATCATTTCATAAGATTCCAGTGAACTACAACATCTGATGACTGAGGATTAGCTGGAAAGTGAACACTGCTCACAAGGCTGAGTTGGCGGCCACTGAGATCCGATATGCAGGGGTCAGGTGAAATGTAGTATCTTTTACACCCGGTTCAGCTAAACTGTAATATTCAGTAAATAGATGTGGGCTAAACTGTAATATTCAGTAAATAGATGTGGGCTAAACTGTAATAGCCTATACTCACAGATTTGCGCCACTGTAATAGTCAATAACTAATTGTGCTCTTATCACTATTGTCCTATACTAGGATGTCTCAGCCAATCTATAATATCACGAGGTTGAGCTGTACTGTACGGTTCTATAAATAGGCGTGTGCTAAACTGCAAAATCAAATACTCATCCATCTGCTGAACTCGTAACATTCAATGAAGAAGGTTCACACAAACTATAATGGCACAGGTTTCAGCTGAATTGCAATGCCCTACTCACACGTTCCAGTCAACATATTATAAGCACTTTGCAAGGTCGGGGTGAAATATAATAACTAATACACAAGGTAAACGTGTACTGTAATATCCTGTATAAAATATGTTGACATACTGGGCGGGCGTCTAAAATGTGCACAACATTGTTTACTACCAAATGAGATAGAGGACATTGTAGGAGCTGTAATAGCAAGAACAGCAAAACATAGACAACCTATTTCCCCATATGATTCTTTCTGCATTACTCGGAGAAACTTATAACTGGAGGGATAGCCCTAAAGTCGGACAGGATATAGTGGGCTGAGAGATCAGAATATGTATACATTGTGTGGTCCTGTCCTCCCAAAATTTAATGCTGCAAGCGATTTAGAGCAGTAAATGATTTAACCTTCCTGGGTGCCCCATGTAAAGGTACAAAGATCCATATCATGAGGTGAGAAAACAACCATTAGCAATGTTTGTTTTTTATGGTAGCCTTTTTTATTTCTTAAGTGGCTTTTTCTTATAGGTTTTGTTAAAACAAGCATTCAATTAGAATCAAATGTTTAGGTGAAGAGGAAAACATAGAAAACACAGTAGAGCACCCTGATTTTAACAATACATAATTGAGTCAAAAACTGGTCTAGAGCTGTGTATTTAAACACAAGAAGAGGTTAACAGTGTTCAGATTCAACTTTTCACATATCTGCACATACAATGTGCAGAAACTCCTTATGTTTGTAAAGGATGAACTGGAGGCGTGTACAATATTACTTCATACCAAACAAAACCTCTTAGTTACACTGCTGTAGAATATTGTATTTGAAATCTGATTCTTTTCATACAGTCATGTAGAGAAATGATTGTCACTTCTGTGTTGAAGTGGTTGAAATAATAATGGCCAGCAGAGGCTGGTCCAAGACCGGGAGAGACTGGTCTTACTCGGAGAAACAGCATGCCGCAGTGTTACTTCTCCATCTTTTGTGGAGTGTGACAGGCCTCGTGTGCATCTAGGCACCAGGGAATCAGACCGTATCTTGCCAATGCCATGAAGCAATGAAAGTATGAACACATTGTCAATGCTTCAATAATAATCCAAGAGAAGGCATGTATTTAAATTCCAGACAAAAACTGGCCTACCGTCAATGATGTCATTTCACCAAAATGCCAGGGGTAGCAGAAGTGACATCACACGACCCTTGACCTCTGATGACATCACAGGAAGTGATGTCATTTGACCCGCACCCCAAAGTGACATCACAGGAAGCAATGGAGCACAACCTTTCACCCCTTGGCAAACCAGGAAGTGGCATCACATAGCATTGGTCCTAAGTACACTATGAAAAATATGGTTACAATATCACTATAATGTGATATACAATTCATACAAGAATATATCACCATATGTCTCGTTAAAATCAGTGTGTATAAGCCCATATTACCAAATTATTGTGAATGCAAGCAAACGTCCAAGGCCAAATGATAATGTATTATTATAAACCACTTACGCTTAAGCGCTTTATATAGAACAAATATACATACAATAACACCCGACCTTTGTTGGTAGTCATTTTTATCGACTTCATAAGAATGAAAGGCTGAGTTCAGGTGTTTAAGAACAGACTAAATCCGTGACTCACCCCCTGAAGTGTGCCTGAAATAAAACTTGAATGAGTCTAGCAATTATTGTATAGAATTCCAGAAAGACAATTATTTGTTATTTCTATTCTTTCTTATTTAGGGTCACTGCTCAAAGTATTACACTTGTAAAGAGGAGAGAAGAAGAAAACCATCCACTCCAGAAACAAAGAGCCACGTGGCGCTGGCTACAGCCCAGGAGCTAACATTTTTTAAAAGAAATACATATATTATTTTACATTTTTAGGGGTAGCAAGGGAGACCACAGGGGTAACAAGGGAGACCTCCGGGGTCGCAGATGCGACCACTGGCGACCCTGCATACAGTCCAATTTTGGGAAATCCGAATGAGGATCCAAGTATGACCAAGAAGTTCTGAAGGGACGGTGTAGCACATATGTAGGTTTTGTTATGTACTAAGAAGTGAGTTCTCTGTGATATCCATCTGGAGAAGGGGAGCCCTGTGACCGGAGCAGGTGAAGGATCAGTTGCTCATTGCACCTGCTACAGACATCTGTGGGCAGCTTCAGCGTCCCAGGGCTCAGCCCTGGCCAGCCACACTCACCCTTCTGGGGCTGATACAGGGAGCAGCACCGACTTGGACAACAGCAGCACATGTCTATGTGTGAGGAGTTTCTGTATTCAACCCTTTAACTGACTGTATGATTGGCATTGCTTTTCCCTTGCATTCTAAACTGAACACATTTCCAAATGTGTGCATTTTGTGTTGAATAAAAAGTGCCAGCCCATTTGTTAAACCCACGGGTCAGTAATAAAAAAATAAACCCCTCCAAAATTACTCTGCAGGTATTCATGTGTTTTTCATGTTTTTAATTGGTTCTAACAAACAAAATGACCTATGAGTAGAAGCTCAGTTTATCATAGTGATTTGATTGTAAGGGTTTTCAGACAAAGTGCATGGCTTATAGAACCCCAACAAAGAGGTTTTATGCCAGTTTCTATTGGTTCTTTCATGGCAATACTAATGTGCTCCTGTCATTTCTGTGTAACGGATTAGCATTATAACATTTATGCTATTCACACAAGACGTCATTTCTTCAAAATGCCCCGCTATGTGTAACCTGTTATGCAATACGCAACTATGTATGATACCTACAAAACAAGTAACCTACGACGTGGTGCCTATGGGTTTGGGCGTGCAACCAAATGAAATAAATAAATAAAAATAAATAAACATCATTAGTCCTGCAACCTTTTTTCTGGGACTCATCTCGTCGAGTCAACAGATAGTAAAATCATTTGTAGAGTGCCCAACCCATATTTAAAAAAAAATCCATTAAAAAATCATGTATGTTAATGTTTCTTATACTTATTCATTGTGGATGGTCTGTAAATCTGATTAGATTTTTTCATTTGGTGGCATGAGGAGCACAGCTACTTTAACCATAAAAACAGAAATTGTAGACAGATTTGTAGTTCTTATATCTAAAGTCAAATACTTACATCCTCATCTTTCTCCAATTCCAA
Organism: Ambystoma mexicanum; assembly: GCF_040938575.1. Lineage (NCBI taxonomy): Eukaryota > Metazoa > Chordata > Amphibia > Caudata > Ambystomatidae > Ambystoma > Ambystoma mexicanum. The sequence continues at coordinate 576,953,842 of NC_090934.1, forward strand.
GCCAGCCTCCGACAGGTTCCCTTCGTACTCCTCTCTCCTGAACCGTTTGTCATCTTCAAAGAAATCCATATGAGGCTCGGCATCAGCTACTTCGGGGTCACCAGGCTTGCCTGGCAGCGGATGGTCCTGCTTACTATTATGCGACCCAGCCAAGGAGTCGTTGTGTTGGAAGCGCCGACTGGGGGTTCTGTTGCCCGAGGACTTCTTGTAATTGTAGGCCAGGATATAGTCCACTTTCTTCTTGCCGTCTCGAAAATAGAGTCCATATTTGCATGCAGGGTCCTGGTCCGTTGCTAGCGAGTTCAATAACTGCAGGTAGGGAGAAGAACAAAAAAGAGAGATTTTTGCTTTCCGTTCTACTGAGAATTAACTTAATTACTAAAACTGATGAAGACCAGGCACTTCCATTAGTGTGATGGCCCATTTCTGAGCTTAATACAGCTGTGGTTCTTCCTGCCAGTTGCCCAAGCCCACCTAAATGGACCAAAATACTCACACTCAAACTCATACCCAAACTCACAATCATACAGGTGCAGCGCTAAACCTTCTGTCATCCTCAAGTCACTGTTTGTCAGATAGTTCGCATTACTTTTCTGCAGGAGGTAGCATTTGATATCTGAGCAATATCCAGTGCTGCAGAGTTGAAACGTTGGCTGTGGTACAAAGACCCAAATAATGTTAGAAGGATCTGATGCCTGGCAAAGAGACAAATGACCACTGTGGGAGAAAGTCCTTAGAAAGCCCCCAGACAGGAACTTAGCCTTGTTGAAAATGAGAAAGACCAATAGAACAGTTGCATCAAGAAGAAAACAGAGGGCAGACTCCAAGATAGGAGAGGAGACTGAGACAACGCAGCGTATGCATGTATGTATGCATGTATATATGTATGTATATATGTATGCATGTATGTATCAGATCTTTAAAGTGAAGATCTAGCAAGGAAGCAATGGAGCACTGTATATATAAGGGATGCCCCAGGAGGTTACAATTGGGGAGCGGGGGTAGCAGAGGTAGTTGGAATAGGTAGGGAGAACAGGGGTGGAGGGAGCTCTGAAGGGGGAGAAATACAGATGTGGGGATTGATGGGTGATTGGCGGGGTGTTTTTTGAATGACAGGGCCTTCAGTTCCAGGTGGAGGAGAGTATGGTAGGAGAGGAGTGGAAAAGGGAATAACATGAAAGGTGGAGACCTACACATTTGAGTACTGGTTCAATCAAATATTTCATCCAGGGTGAGAGACACTTTCACTTCTTGCACACAGCTACTCATTGATCTCAGGTTGGGAGAAGTTGCAAGTAGTGCAGTGTGGACATAGGCCATTATGACTTTGGCATCTAGATCATGTCCAGTTTCACAAATGGCCTCACTATGATTGCAATTCACATTAATTAGCCGTTACTCTTGTGAGTTCAACAGCTGCAAGGAAGTCATAATAAAGTGCTCTCCCATTTAACTCTCCCTAGGATGTTTGAGTTATTGTGGTGACTTGGTAGGGTATAGGTGAAGTCATTGCCAGTTCAGTCCTTGAGTTGTTTGCAAAGAAGGTGTTCTTTCATGAATTCGAAATCACACCCACTAACTACATAAAGGGACACCACTATGATAAAGATATACATGCATTTTAATAAATCATATTCAGTTAACAGGTTATGCTGGAATGAATACATAGCAGTATGGGGAGAATTTAAAGCCATGAGTATATTAAAGGGGCCTGTAGACAATTATTGAATGACATTTCCCCAAACACTGTGAAAGCAAGTAAATCTTGGCAATCTTCTCCATGAATTAAGCGATAGTCACCTTGGTTGCCATACTGACTATTTACTGGCTGGTACACAGATGGTGTACCAGCGTGTGGTAATGACTTGCACACAGTGAGGGTAATTACTGAGGGCAGAGGCACAATTACTAGTTACTACGGACTGCCAGCCAGTTGGCTGTAAACATTGAAACTCTGACACAATATCAGGGATGCTAATAATGTGTGTTTTCTTTTTAAATAATGTGTCCTTTCAATAAAAGATTCATGGAAGTCAAGTTGTCCAAGCCTAAACATGGCCACCATAGAAACAAGAAACGGGAAATGGAAAATTAACCCCTTTTTGCTTTCCATGGAAAAGGATGGAGTCTAGCGGCAATGTGGCATGAAAGAGCAGATAACTGTAAGGATCTTGTTGTTACCAGGTCAAAGGAGAAGAAGAGATGAATGGAGAAGAAGCAGTGTGTGGAAGGCAGTTTTTGGTTGGGAATTTCCGTGGCTGGCTGAGATCAGAATACAGGACTTGCACCAGTGAATAACGCTTGAGTAGTACATTTGAGTAGCTTGCAGCCTGATAATCTGAAATAGCCACCGTGGGTTATAATGGAGCAACCCAAAAATAATTGGCACCTTAAAAGGCTCTTTCTGTTTCTCACCAACTAAGCTGGACATCTCACTTGTTTTCTGACCCATCATCTAGATTCACCCTGGAGCATTGTATGTGCTTTCCCAACCAGTCAGAAGCACCCCATTGACTCAGAAATACACCATAATACAATGGCGCAGTGTAAGTAGAGATGACCTCTGCTTGCTACGAGGTCAGGTAAATGGATCTGACATAGCAGAAAATAGATGAAAGGGAAACAAAATAGCACCTATGCATTCCATAGATGTTACATCAGGAGATATTTAATATGATTGAAGACAACTTTAGTGCTCTTAGTGAACAAAATCCTGAATACAGTGTTCTGACGGGAAACTTCTGTTGCTCTATTCAAACCAAGAGTTACACAAGAATGGCATGCATTTCCCAGTGACATGCCTCTACTATCTTTTGTAGTAGCATAATGCAGTGCATTGACGTTGGTGCAAGTCCGTTGACCAATTACACCATCATTCTGATATCCAATGCAATATACTCATTACAACAGAGGGTGATTAATCCCTGATTTGTCTCAATAGCATAGACTTGGATCCAAAGAATAACCAGATGTGGGTGGCATTTGGAGGCAATTACAGACATCCTGAGGTCAACAGGGATGTGGTGGATCCAAATACGACTACAGCGCAGGTGATTGTATGAACTTCAGAACCCCAGTGTGGGTATGACCAGACCAAACACATAAAGCTTGTCTTGGGGAGGAACTAAATGGGTTCTGAGGTGGAACTGCTCATATAACTAGTTTCAATGAATTTACTGGCCTTCCCATGAAAACAACCAACCCCACATTTTCCCTGCACTGGTTATCCTGCAAAAAAGAATCAATGTGTCACCAAAAAGTGATTTGCTCCAAAACAATTCTTCTCTCAAAAGTATTATCGATTCTTTAACAAAATATGAAAAATGAGTCCATTTATGAAAAGAATCAACTTTCTTGCTGCAAAACAATTAACTAATTTGCTGAAGAAGTGGTCTTTAGCTTACCCCAATCTGCGTGGTAATACCCCCCAATTCAATTTGAGTTGAAATATCTAATTTTTAGATTTTCATCGCTATAATAATAATGAATACTTAGAGCCCAGGATCATCAAATGCAATTGTTAATTTGTATGTATGTATATACTGTGTGCTCTCCTACATTATTACTGCGTATATGCCATGTATATATTTTACTGTCTGTAACCAAGCCTCGCAAATTCTTGTATCTTCTGCGCCCTGTTACCCTCGGGTATTCCGGCGCATTACAAATAATAAACCAAACCAAACCATCAATCAAACACACTGCGGGGAATAAACCTGGATTTACTATTGACAGCCCACTAAGTAAGCCGGTTTCTCAGTGTTCTCTCCTATCTGGTGTTATGACTCATGGCATGCCTTACAGTGCAAACGTGTCCTTCAAATGTGAAGAAAGCCCATATAAGGATTGGTACTGATTTATTTTATTTTTTAATTTAGGTTAGTAAAGGTGAGACACTGGGGACCACGTGTGCCTTAGAGAGCCAGATCTCTTCAAATTATCTTACCTAAAACAAAAACAGTACATTGAGTCTAGTGAGGTTTTCAGCCAGTGGTGATGCAACCTAACAGTAACTGGGGCACCGGAAATTTCATGGCAGCCCATAAACAAAGAACCATTTTTTGAAGAAGATGGAAGTTCCAAAGAGCTCATGTATGGTGTAATAATCAGAATGTGGGCAATAGCCACAGGTGATGCAACCTAACAGTCACTGGGGCACCTCACATTTCATGGCAGCCCATAAACAAAGAACCATTTTCTGATGAAGATGTAAGTTCCAAAGAACTCATCTATTTTCTAAGGATCAGAATGTGGGCAATGTGCCACTTCCACCGAAAGAAGGGCAGCAAACAAAGCATTTGATTCAACGCTACCAAATGTGTTCCAAAGAAGGGCGAGCCAGGAACCTTCTTTTTGGTGCCTGAATATCCTCCTCCAAACAATCTAAAGGTCAGTCCATAAGTGCCAGGCTATTATGCAAGTCTATGCAAAAAGGACGAGCATACTCGTCCTTGGCACTAAACGGATACCATCAGATCCCTGGAATAAATTCCCCTTTGTTGTACTCTCTGTTCTTTGTTATGTTTTTATCTTGTTGGAAAAAAAAGTATCTGTTCAAATCTATTTGACGCCCACTTCTTTGCTTTGTCTGTACGGTTCATTGAGGCAGTTATTTTTAAGTTGGAGATAAATGCTTGAATGGAATCCTCTAGTTCCAAAATGATCTATTTTGTTATCTATGAAGTATTTCCTTCTTTAGTGGCATATTGTTTAACAATACTCAGTGGGTGAAAATCTCCAGACACTGCTCCTATGAGAGGCCATTTATCATTCACTGTATGCATCTTTGCGGATGCCACAGCCACGTCACCGTGTCAAATTCATCACTCGCTCACTTGGGCAAATTCTCTGTATTTCCTGACTTGTCCCAGAGGACGGGCACAGCTTGTGACAGATGGAATAGTCCTCTTCGTTTAATTTCACTTATTTTTCCCCGCGGCCCATCTGTCACCATAGTGCACAATTGCAGCGTGAAATTGGAATGTGAAACAGTTAATCCACTTTAGATTTGAGGAAACTGATTTTTTATGCAGCTAGATGCAAGAGTATCCCCTGAAAGTAAAATAATAATGCATTTTTGTTTACCTCTAATCATGATATCAAATTAAAGCAACGGGGGAAGGTATTTAGCAGAGGGTGGATATAATAGTTGCACAAGCCTTAATGGCAGTGCTTGAACAGGATAGTGCTGCATTGTATGGACTGCATCAAGGTCCAAGTGGATTATACCATCAGGCATATAAAAGAGGGATCACTGACTCCGCCCAAAGACAGCATTTGGGTAAAGACCATTTCTTCATATTAATCTGGGTGTGTTTCCCCAACAGTGGACAGAGTCTTCTGGGAATCTAGCTCCTAGTTTTTAGTGGCAATGTGATATGGGAAACAGGTGTTGTGTACACCCAAACACTGGCGAACAGGAAGAACATGCTGCTGTAGTGGTTTCTCTGTGGTTCTGATGGCTTAAATTTCCTGAATAGCCATTAAAGAACCAGTTGAGCACTCCAGAAGGAAAGAAGAAAGAGAAGACGAGATAGAGTAAAGGAGCAGTAAACACAGAAAAAAGGGGGCGTAGGTGGAGGTGCAAAACAACCACACAGGTCCTGCAGAAAATGGTAAGAGAAATAATTACAACAGCAAAGATAAAGTGTAGGATAGTGAAAGATAAAAATAGAAAGCAGGAAAGGGAAGAATGGAGAGAGGGAAAGTGAGGTGAACGTAGGGAAGGAGAAGGGGGAGAATATTAGAAACTGGAAGGTGCAGATAGACTGGAAGAAGAAGGGGGAAGGGGAAAAGGATCAGAAGATGGAACAGCGGAAGAGGAGGGAAGAAGAGGGGAACAAGGGAAAGCAAGTGTGAAAAAGACAAGATGGATGAAGGGTGGCAGCAATAAGAAATCAGTGGCGTAATAGATAGGAAATAGGAAGGATGAGGAAAGAAGAGAAGGAACAGGTGAATAATGACTAGAAGAAGGAAAGAATGACTAGAAAGCAAAGAGCAGAGTGAAGAAGAAGAAGAGGAAGAAGAAGAAGAAGAAGAAGAAGAAGAAGAAGAAGAAGAAGAAGAAGAAGAAGAAGAAGAAGAAGAAGAAGAAGAAGAAGAAGAAGAAGAAGAAGAAGAAGAAGAAGGAGGAGGAGGAGGAATAGGGAGTGAAAGAATCAGAGAAAGGCAGATAATAGGAGGGGTGAGAGTTAAAGAAAGATGGAGGTGAGCACATAGGTGATATAGATATAGACTGTGAGGAACTGCCATTTGGCCAGGTTTTACATTTTATTATTTATCATTCAATGAAATGATGCGCATAAATCCACCTCTGGGAGGGAAATCTGCTGAACAGATACCCCTTTCATACAGCTCCATGCCAAAAGCATAGTGTGTGCCTGTGCCCTGCTGCATCAGTATCCCCATCTGCAGCACCTGCTCTACTAGTGTCACAGAGCAGGTTCAGAGGTCACAAGTGCCCATTTGACAGCTGCAGTTACAACCAAGTCTCTACAGAGCAGGGGATGCATTTAAGACGTGCACACCTGTACCAAAACCATATGATTAGATGTCTACCCTCCTGTGGGCAGAGAAATCCTTAATTATAAGTCATACCTGAGTTATGGTTTGGTGGCTGGAATGCTCTTAATTATTACAAACACAGCAATTTGATATCACAAGTGTTAGCCCTGTGAGCCCAGGTCAGCTGTGAATGGATGATGTGTATTCTCCCCAGAAAGGCTGGGCCTTGCCACTGCTGGCAGGAAGGTAGCCTTGAGGGATTGACTCTATGTTCCTTTGAGAGGGCAGGTAACCCCGCCCCAGAGAGGTAGCCACTCCACAGTCAGCTGACCTGTGAACAGGAATCATAGGGCACACCCATTCACAAAAGGCTTGTAATTTCCATTTCCTCCAAGGCAGTGCCTGTATTTTACCGGCATGGACCAAGGTGCTAATAGCACCTTGGTCCTCCGCCTACCGTGTAATGAGGCCCTTTGATTTGAAAGCAAGGGAAGTTTATCCCGCAAATATAAGCAAATATGAAGTTGGAAAGGGTCTGAGCCCGACGGAGGGAGATCCAGGGGTGAAGCAATCACCCAAAAACTGCCAGTCAAGAGAGATCCAAGAACGATGGAGGGAGATGCAGGGGTGAAGTCGTCACCCAAATATTTGCAGTCAAGAGGGGTCAGAGCCTGACCGAGGGAGATCCAGGGGTGAAGCTTTCGCTTGAAAGTTCATTGGAAAAGATCTGTTATATCATTTGTGGAGTGAGATATTTAAGAAGGGTCCCAGAAGAGGGGGACGCATGGGTGAAGCCGTCACCCTATGTGAAACTGTGATAAACAATTGAGAAGGGTCAGTGCCCAGAAGAGGGGTAACCAGGGGTGAACCCATCACCCAGCGATCATTGGAAACAAACTTTTGTCTGGTAAAAGAGCTTTTGTTTTGTTATTTGAACACGTCATGTCCTCAAAGGCAAGAAACTTTCAAGTGAAACGAGACTTGGCCATCGACGGCCCTGATAGCTGAAAGCTCGAGAGTTAAAAGCTGAACTGTCATCTCATGCTGGAAAAGCTTGTGTGTGTGTGCTGGAGAAGCCTGAGACTGTACTGTGCTCCAAGATCCCACCTTACCTCGTACTCAAAATGTGGGGAAGGGAGACCCAGGCTACCGCATCCTGACATATTATTTGAGAACACTTCTTTCTTTTCTTGAGAACTATCCCACACCCTTTTTTATATTAGTGTAAGGTTTGGCAATAGGTTTCTTAGTATAGGGCCTTTGATTTAACACAACGTCACTAGGACCGCCTTATTTTCCATTTGATGGTTGACGCTTGCTCCCATCTTAGATTTAGGTTTAGAATAGGTGTTTTTCCAACCTGCATAAAGAATTTGTTGTTCAATAAGCACCATTAAACTGTGATAGGTTGTGTGTGTCTTATTTGTTGTCACCATGAGTTTCTCACAAGAACCGCACCCTCCTTACAGCCTTCAATACATTAGCTCCCCTGAAAACATGCAAACATAAACAGGTATTGCACCTGAATTCCTGTTTCACCCCCAATCTCAAGACCCTGCGCGCTGCCAAGCGAGCCGCTGAGACCCTATGGAAAAAGTCCCTAATGACAGCCAATAAAGAATGTTTTCTATTTACCGCCAAGTCCTACAAACAGGCCATCCTTACAGCCAAAAGATCTACATACAACGAGCGAATACAAAATGCAAAGTCTGGCTCAAGAGAACTCTCCTCCATCCTGCGAGAACTCGAAACACCCATCGTTCCCCTATATAACTGCCTTAAAGACACCTCATTGTGCACCAACATTCAAAAGTCATTACTGGACCAAACTGCCCTCCTCCAAGCCAAAATTGAGAACAAAAAAAACAAACTGCCAAGACCAGAAACACTACCTACACCCCACCCCCTGCCGCCACACTCTCTCATTCCCTTCGAATTCCACCCAGTCCTGACGCATGAAGTCACGTAAATCATCAAGAGTCTGAAGCCCTCCAAATGCCAAGGCAACATCTGCCCAGCTACCATCATCAAAGACTGCGCAGCAGAACTTGCCCCTTTTATGGCATCTCTCATCAACAACTCCTTCGCTACTAGCTCCATCCCCACCAAACTGAAAGCTGTGTGGGTCCTCCCACTCCTGAAGAAGCCTACTCTTGACCCCAATATTCCCACCAACTACCGCCCTATCACAACAGTGCCCTTCCTCCTCAAGATACTAGACAGAGTAGCCTATCTGTAAATACAAAAATATCTTGCAGCTAACAAACTTCTTGGCCTATGCCAATCCGGTTTTTGACCAGGGCACAGAACAGAATCAGCACTGATAGTGGTAACGTAGCCATTCTCATCCTTCTTGACCTCTCTGCGGCCTTCAACTTAGTGGACCATAAAATACTATGCCAACACCTCACCTCCACAGTCTACTTCTCACCCAAATCCTTCCTGTCTAATCGAACAATGAGAGTCTTCTCCAAAACCGCTGTGGCCGCACCAGCACCGGTCACATGCAGAGCCCCTCAGGGCTCCTGTGTCTCCCTGACACTAAAAAACATCTTCACAAAGCCCCTCTTTGACCTACTAGATGATCAGGGTGTCTCCTACACTAACTACATGGACAACACCCACATCCTCCTGCCCATTACTGGCAACTACACTGCTGACACTGATGCTTTGACTAAAACATACCTAGTAATCCAGGCCTTGATGGCCCAACATGGTTTATGCATAAATGATGAGAAAACAGAGCTACTCCCTGTCGGCACTCAACCATGGTTAAATAAACTACAACATGGACAACAAATCCTTCATCATAGATGGCAATACTATTGGGGTTTCCAAAGAGGTAAAAACCCTGGGGCCTACCTAGACTTGTCATTGGGCCTCATTACGAGCATGGCGGTAGCCGTGCCTGTATGGTAGGCACGGCTACCGTCATGCTCGCTACCGGCACCGCCTCCCGCGATTGGGCAATAACCAGCCCATTACGAGATGAGTGGGCCGGTAATTGGCCATTCTTGGGTGGCGATAATGCCATAGGGCAGAATGGGGGTGGGGAGCATGGAGGCGCCGGCACTGTTGATAGCGGTGCCAGCGACATTACGAGTTATGCTCGCGGGTGCCGAACAGCCCACCAGCTAAGTCCTGGTGGGCTGTCAGGAAATCGTAAGCAGAACTCGTAATGTGGCAATCCGGTATGAATGGTGCCGGTACCTTACCGGCACCGTTCATACCGTGAACGCCACATTTATAATGAGGCCCATTGTCTCTAACATGACATGTGAATACAATCGCCTCTGCAGCAGGATACAAGACAAAACTCATTAATGCTTGCAGACCCTTCCTCACCTCCAAGAGCTGCCTCACGCTAGAGAGAGCATTGATTCTATCTAAAATAGACTATTGCAACTCACTCTTTGCAGGTTCTACCAATCACAACATCAAAAAACTCCAAATAATACAGAACAATGCCGGAAGAACAGCCTTGAACATACCCAAAAAAGAACACATCTCCTCGACCAGACGGGCAGCCCATTGGCTGCTGTTGCGTGACCACATTGGGTTTAAAACCCTCTCTCTATCACACAAATTCCTTTAAAAAACAGCCCCACCTTACCTCTCGAACACATTTTACAAATCACAAACCAACAGACCCACCAGGTCGGCCCATGCCTAACTTCTCTCTGTTCCCAGATTCAAACTTTAAAAAATCGGGCGGCCGCAGCTTCCATTGTTAGCAACCAAACTATGGAATGCACTCCCATTAGCGCTAAGATCAGAGACATCCATATGGTCCTTCCAAAAACATCTCAAAGCATGTCTCTTCGCACAAGACCTATAACTCACTCTGATGCTTACTATACTGTGTACCCTCGCTCTCATGTAACCGCTAGCACTTTGGGGTCTGGCCAGGCTCCTATGTAACCACCAGCCATCAGACCCTTGCTGTTTATGGAATTGTACATAGCACCGACCATTCAGAATCTATACCTTGACACTGCTCCACTCAGCGTACAGATGCCCCCAGGCTGGGAGCGCTATACAAATCCGAAATAAAGATGAATAAAGATAATGGGCTCATTTTAGATGTTGCTTGTATTGTGTGCCAGAATCTCTTTTCCCTTTCCTGGCCTGTGGTATCGGCAAGGCCATTTTTACGGACTGAATGAAGCATGGGCGCACAAAAGGACATGGGTCTATCAAGCGCAATGGCGAACATTTACATGGGGGTGAAGGGGGCCGGAAGTACGTTAATAATTGGCAGAGTGTCCAGTGAATTTACCAATGGTGGGCAATGGTCATTTTTTAAATCCATGAGAATGTGTGATCGTGCTACCCCAGCAAGTTTTTCAATATTTGGGTGTTACTGTAAGAAGCCTTCATCTGAAGATTCCATATGCAATGGGCAATTGCGTTTTTATTGGGCTAGAAAGACCTCCTCGCTCCCCAGCTGCATCTATTGTCTAAGAACACCCATATTTTTATTAGACCTGTAATAAGCCTTTTTGAACACTCTAAGTAACTGTAACGCGGCATATTAGCGCTCTAGGCAACGGCAATGCGCTTTCTTGTCATACAACAGGGTACACTGTCACCTGTGTTTTAGACCAAATCAGTTGTGAGTTGTCACGTGTCTTGCATGGTCATCTCGGCAGCCGGTACGACAGCTCAGCGGATTGAGCTTGCACAGCTGCAACCTCTGTACAAATTAAAAGTCAGCAGGTTCAAGTCATGATAGTAGCAACCCTTGCCGAAAAACACTTCCTAACATAGCCTCCAACCCACCCACTACTTACACCTGCACCCCTTTTCATTTCACCCGAGTCACTAATAAAGAAGTACTAGACACCATAATGAAACTCAAAGCCTCCAACTGCAAAGAAGACCAATTCCCCTCTCATCTTGTCAACCTGTGCGCCCATACCTTAGCGGCAATAATTAATGAATTTGTTAACGCATCCTTCAGCTCAAACACAGTTCCCGCTAGCATTAAAAAAGCTTGGGTTACACCCCTCTGTAAAAAAACATCCTTGGACCCTTCAATCCCCACCAATTACCGACCCATAACTACTGGTCCATTTCTACTGAAAATCATTGACAAAATAGCCTACTCCCAAATCCAAAACCACTTAGAACACTATTTTTTTTATTTTTTATTTGGTTAGTTGAATTTAATCAACCTTTCAAATATAAAACAATTCACTTTACAAAGTTTCGAATATCGTACATTAATAACAAGATATAACAAACAACTGTATTTCAAAGAAAGGAAAAAAGACTAATAAAACCAACAAAATAGAATAATATTAATCAGATACATCATTATGACATCCATACAATAGTATAGGGGCAGCTTAGACTAGCAAAAATGTTCAAGCATCAAAGAATTCAGGAAATTAACAGTAGCTATTTGTATAGCTGAACAAGATGAATTTAAGATAGCTGCCCAACAGTCTTGAGGGTCTAAAAGACCTAAATATTTACACAATTTTGAGAAATTAATTTCTCGTTTGCCCCGGAAAGGCGCACATTGAGTAATCAGATGGAGAAGAGTTTCATGAGTATCAGGTGACAGACAGAAGCAACACTTATTCTCAGCTGGAGATAGGAGCTTGCGCCTGACTTGAATGTCCTTAGTAATCCAAAGGTTAAACCTCAAGCGAGGAATTCCCAGGCGATATTGTGGGGTGGGTGAAATAATCAAATATGGGGCCACAGTGTGGATTTTTTGGTGCGGAAATCTCAACCCATCGCCATCTTTGTATTGTAAGCAGAGGTCTCTGGTCAGAATCCAATCAGTTTGATAAATTTTAAGTTTTGCTCTGTCTGTTTGTGATTAGAATATCAATTGAGACCTCTGCATTAGCCAAAATATTGTATACCCTCGACAACCAATTGTTTATGAACACATGTTTAACCGAAAACATGTATTTTGAAAACAGTTGTAAGATGGAGATGTGCGTGGTTGAGATAAGACACTTACGGAAGAGGGCACACATTCTCCAATTATACAAGACTTGTAATGAGACTAAACCTAATTCAAATCGGATCCAAGCACAAGGTGTGCATTGTGGTAGATGTAACACCTGTTTCCAGAATTTAGCTTCCCATGAAATAAAAAGCGGTGACAAATCTTCATTAATAGTTTGAAGCCCATAAAGAAGAATAGGAGTGACTTTTAAATTCCAAAATTGTAATACTGGCATCACTGAAAATTTGCCATACGTAGACATAATAATTGAAGCCTGGGAAATAGCATTTTTCAGTTTGGCAGACAAATATAAGGTATGACCAGAGGCATGAGCCTTGCCCTCGAAGATCATTCCAAGATAGGTGTAATGTGAGACTACAGTGAATGGGATCTGTTTTATGTGCCACAAGTGGATCAGTCGTTTATGTAATCTTGGGCAAAATGTTACAATTTGGGTTTTTGTCATGTTTACTCTCAATTCATTGGAAAAGATGTAATTATGAAATACATCGAGGAGCGTCTGTAACCAGGGTTTTAGAAATGACGACCAAATCATCGGCATATAGTAATGCTTTAATTGGATGATTATTAAATTTAGGAGAACCTGAAATGATGTTCTCAAAGGCAAGTCTCATGTCTTGAATGAAGTAATTGAAAACAGCCGAGGCAAACAGGCAACCTTGCTTGAGGCCACGGGCTGTAGGTATGTTTGGGGATAAGCGCCCATCTAAGGAAAGACGTATTTGTATGGAAGTGTCAGTGTGTAATGCAGAAATAATATCAAATAAAGTGGATGGGCACTGATCACGAGAGAGTTTAGTGAGAAGAAGTAGTCGGCTAACAGAGTCAAGCACTGCGTGCAGATCTACAAAAGCGAGAAAATATTTTGTTTAGTGGCTTGACATTGTGCCTTGAGTGCATTGAGACACATTAAATTAATGGTGGTGCCTAAACCTGCAACAAATCCTGATTGCTGAGGATAGCGGAGATAAAATTTGTAGTCCATGTGTTAAAGTCACGGAGAACAAATTTACAAAAGAGTTTGCCTGGCGCATCAAGAAGTGCAATGGGGCGGTAGTTGGATGGTAGACTACAATCGCGCTTTTTGAAGATTGGGGTGATTAAAGAGGCCTTCCATGAAGGAGGAATTAGCTGATGCTTCAGAATATTGCAAAATATAATATATAAAATGTGGGCTCATTCATAGGGGTGCGCCTTGAATATCATGTTAGAGAGGCCATCAGGGCCAGCAGCTCGTGGCGAACTGGCTTTCATGATTCGATCTTGAATTTCAGGTATTGAAAAATCAACTTTCCATGGGATGGAAGAATTAGGATAAAATTTATAATTAGAACATTTTGCATCAGCGTATAGTGCTGAGAAATGAGTTAGCCAGGCCAAATCAGATACTCTGTTGATCTGTAAAGCACCCTGTGAATGGATGTCTGAGCATGGAGTAATTGCCACATAGAGCTGGAATTTTTGTTTTTCATTGCTCTTATCAGAACTTCACTGTCATGTTGAAAAAGAAAAGACCTTTTGCTTCTAAGCCAATTCTTGTATCTGGTTTTGAGGGTGGAAAGGTCACGACCACAAGAAGAAGAATTCAGCCGTATGATGTTTTTCCCCGCTCTGCGATAATCAGCCTTTGTTGATTGAATGGTCAAATCGAAAGAGTGACGATGTCTAGCATTCAACTTTCTCAGAGTGTTGAGAGTTTTGGCAAAAGGGCTCAACAATTCAGAATAGTGGATATGATATGAGGATCGTGTATGGTATTCAATACTATGCTTAAAAGAAGATGAAGTAGACAGATTCCAGCGCACTCGAGATCTAGCAGAGTTGGTGAGAAGTTCAGGTAAAAGTACTGGCTTTCCTCAAATTGATGGGACCACTGAATGCTCATGGAAAGTAGATTGTGGTCACTATAAGTTAGATCCCTGATGGTAAGGCTGTCTATGTGTTGGAACAGGGTAGCATCGACATAAATGTAGTCGATGATGCTCGAACTGGTTCCGCGATGCCACATGGAACTGCCCCGTTAACCATATGAAAATTGCATCTCATCATGAAAGAGGACCATATAGAAGTTAATTGAGTTGAGCGAGCTTGGTTCCAGCAGTCAAGATTTATGTCACCCAGAACAATTGTGTGTGAGATGTGGGGCGTTATCGAGATTGTATCAAGAATAGAAGCCAAACCATCAAAAAAGCTCTCATCAGTTTGTCCGAGAGGGTTGCGGTAGATGTTAACCAATGCAATTGTGAAAGTTTGATGGCTAATCTTCACCAGTTGGATATGGGCTTGCACTGAAGCCCAGGGTGAGACTGAAAGACCCATCTGAGAGTTAACTGCGACTAATAGGCCCGAAGACGGTCTGCCCTTAGTGGAGAGAGCTGGAAGTAAAGTTAGATCGAAACCATCCCATACGGGTGGGCTAAGAAGCCAAGTTTCTTGAAGGGCTACAAAATGATAAGACTGAGATAGATGAGACATAGAAATAGTAAGTGTGCATTGCCTCGGGTATTCCAACTGGCAAGTTTCAAAGAAGATGAAATTGAAGCATTTGGTGGTTAAGAAGGGCAATAAGAAAGTGGTGTGGGAGAGTTAGAACATTTGTGAGAAGTGCCTTGGTAGATGTTAACTTTAGGCTTGGTAGGTTGTGGTAGGTGCGAAGTAGATTCCGGATCTAAAGCTAGGAGAAAGCCTAGTTGGAAGAGTTGCATTTTGCATCGCCAGATTGTAGTCCAGACTGGGCCTGACGGAATGCGGAGTCTAACCACAGAAAAGCAAGTATCTGAAACAAATTTAATCTGGTCTATGTCATGCGTCGTGATATTGTGTAAGTCTTCAATGTCTCCGAAGATGTTTAAGACACTTGCACGATTGAGATCGTACTTGGGAAGATTTCCCTCTCGACACTTAAGAATAAAAGAGTGGGAGGGGATGCGAGTGGGCACTGAGACTTTGGGCGAAGGTTTGGCAAATGAGCTTACAGTGGCCTTTTTTGCAGAGGTCAATCTGAGGCACGAGCGCAAAGTAATCTCTTCATCATGTATTGCTTGAGCTGAGACAAGGGGCGAAGGACACTCAGGATCAGCATAATGTTCCTTGAGAGGGTCCAATCGCGAAGCTAAATAGGCATCAACACTAGCTTTTAGATCTGACAAAGCAGAACCAGAAGAAGTTTGTACTTGAGATGGTGATGGTACTGAAAATTGTGAAAAGGTAACATGTTTAGAGGGTGGAGGAACAGTTTGTACAATTTGAGCATGAGTTTGAGAAACAATAGCTAGATCGTGCGGGCGAGAGGTCATAGAATTTATAGGGCCTGTTGGCATCTGTAAATGAGACAATGTCGTGGCTAAGTAAGCATCGATGCTAGCTTTATAATCAAAATGAGCGTCTGAAGTGATAGGATTAGTTGAGGGAGTCGGAGGGATAGAAGTAGTTTGAGAAGTCGTGGATGGTAATTGAGAGTGAACTGGGTGAGAGGAGGATGAATGGGGAGACACCTGATGATCAAGGGAGAGAACTAATTGACTTAATGGAGAAAGAGACACTTAATGAGTAGCATCAGAAGGTAATGGATGAGACCTTGGGGATGAAACCGGGTGTGTCATGCTGTTAGAGCAGGGCAGGATTTGGGGTTAGGGGCATGTCACCAAGGTCGTAGCAGCTGTGGAGGATTTAGCAGATTGGCCTATAGCTTTAAAAAAGGCTGTGAGGGTGTGTTTAGAATGTTTTATGCCTGTCAAATTTTTTGTTTTCTTGGTGACAGAGCAACATCTACGGTTTGGAGGTTTGATAATGGGTATGGATTTGTCAGCCGGAGCCGACGCAACCTGAGGAGACAAAGTTGGGGGAGAATGACTTGAGGGAGGTGGCTGGAGTGGAAGAAGTGAAAGAGCATCGGGATTTGGTGCAGGGTGGTGGAGGCTGCCTCAACAGATGATGGGGGAACAGTCATGGGCTCAAGAGGGGACTGTTCAGGAGCAAGTATCTGGGGTGAAATGGTGGGAGGCTCAGGGATATATTTGGGACAGTCGAGAATTGGAAGAGCAGGGACAGCTGTTGGGAGCTGTGAGGCTGGATGCAAGGGAAGTGAAGGGATCACTATGGGTCTAATCACACCTGGGATGGTGGGTAGGTGAGTGGTCAATGGGACAATGAAACAATCTGAAGGGGGATCATTTGATTGTTGCACATTGTCGACTGAGGCCTCTGGACAGTTAGATGACAGTATTTGAATGTGCGCCACAGAGAAGTTAGTAGACGGTGTGATGGTAGGAGGAGAACCGTGTGCATGCAGCCATTTAGCAAGTTCTTCAAACAGGGAGGACTGATTAGCAAGCTTATGGTCAATGGTGTCACACAATTTACTCATAGTAGAGATTGCAAGGTTGATAGAGGTAAGGGCAGCTTGAATGAACGCAAGTTGTTGAGGCAGTGCAGTTGAGGGCATTGACTGTGGCACTCTGGGAGTGGGCAAAGCAAATGAGTGGATAAATGACAAAGATCGAATGGCTGAGGGGTGGATGGAGACTCCTGTGAGAGCTTCGTCAGAATTCACAGAAATTGGGATGGCACTTGAAGATGCATGGATAGAAATATCAGATGCATCAGGGTGCAAGGAAGGAAACTGAATAGGAGAAGGAATGAACGGTTTACTTGACACCAAGGAATGAGGATGGACCGAGTTCAACATAGTGACATCGGACAGTTGATGTGTATTCGTGAAAGCCTGCAGGGTTTTGCAACCAGGAGACGGTTGGTTGATAATGG
The DNA here is from genome assembly GCF_040938575.1 of Ambystoma mexicanum. NCBI lineage: Eukaryota > Metazoa > Chordata > Amphibia > Caudata > Ambystomatidae > Ambystoma > Ambystoma mexicanum. The sequence continues at coordinate 576,971,099 of NC_090934.1, forward strand.
AAGATAACACGTTAGGACCAAGGCACTGTGGCCGTGAAGGGTGGTTCAGATCTGACAATTGCCAACTTTCAATCAGCACAAATGGAAAGGGAAACTTAGATGGTAAAATTGGGCCACTGGGACAAGGCGCTATAAGTGGAGTTAGCGCAGTAGCAGTGAAAAATCTGGGGGATTGAGCTGCCACCTGTTCGCATGCAGCCAGATTTAGGAGAGCACAAGCAGTATCGGGCATATTCGAAGTAAGCTTGTAAGTGTGAAATACCATCAATCAAATGTTAATCAAGGTGTCAAGTGATAGTAATATGAGTTCTCCAAAAGCCTAAATTTTGCAACTAACTGAATTGTTCAGGGAAAAAAAATAATAAAAACAATAATATTATAAAGGCAAATCAGTCAAGCAATGTAAAACCATAAACTAACATATATAACATATATAACGATCATAAAGTAAACATAAGGTAAACATGTGGTTAAATAAAAAATTAAAGAATAGGATAAAAATAATTACAAATAATTGAAAAGAAAATTAATTGTCACAGACCGCAGTAACGCAGGGAAGCGGGAAAGAGGTACTTAAACTGGTACTTGCCCGTGTGCGCGCGTGCTGTGCGGGTGCGCCAGCAATTTGTAAATGAATGAATGGTGATAGGCTGAAAAGAGAGCCAATCCGTGTGGAACTGAGGCGGGCTCAACAGAGTGAATGTCAATCAATACAGCATTGCAGTGATGTTGCAACAAAATGCTGAAAAAACACTGGAAAACGCTGGAAAGAAACAATAGCCAGCGTCAATAAATGAAGCAAGTTGGTGTCACAGCACGTAGGCTAAATGTCACAAAATGTCACCTTTGAATGGTTTCAACAGGATCACAGTCCACAAGTCCAAAGGGCTTCAGGAATCACGAAAGCAGCGTTGCACCATTGCAGCGTTGCAAGCAGGAAAGCGCTACTTATACCGGTACTTGCCCGTGTGCGCGCACGCTGTGCGCGTGCGCCAGCAATTTGTAAATGAATGAATGGCGATAGGCTGAAAAGAGAGCCAATCCGTGTGGAAATGAGGCGGGCTCAACAGAGTGAATGTCAATCAATACAGCCTCGCAGTGATGTTGCAACAAAATGCTGAAAAAAGGCTGGAAAACGCTTTGAATGGTTTCAACAGGATCACAGTCCACAAGTCCAAAGGGCTTCAGGAATCACAAAAGCAGCGTTGCAGCATTGCAAGCAGGAAAGCGGTACTTATACCGGTACTTGCCCTATCAATTACTAAGGAGACAGATAGTCAGGGTTCCGCCCACACCATAGTACCGGAACAGTCCTTCGCGACCTGAAGATCCAAATGGATGCCACAAGAGAATCAGGTAAACTCTGCCTGCTAATGCTTTTTGACTTCTCTGCGGCTTTTGTCCTGGTCGAACATGACAAACTTTGTGCCACCCTAAACAAAAACTTCAACCTATCCAACAATGTCACAGATTGGATTAAATCATTCCTCGCAGACAGGACCTCAAGAATTGCCATTGGGAAAGAATCAGCAGACCCCATACCAGTCCCAATAGGCGTCCCTCAAGGTTCTTGCCTATCCCCCACCCTGTACAATGCCTACACCAAGCTGCTCTTCACAGCACTGGATGATATGGGTGTCATCTCCACCAATTTTGCAGATGACACCCAGATCCTCATCCCACTAACAGGTAACCATGAGAAAGACTCTTTACTCATCAATAAAATCTACACAATAATCCAAAAATGGATGGCTAACAATAGCCTATGTCTCAATGATGACAAAACAGAGCTACTCATAGCTACTCGTCCAGAATCACTTCCCTTCAGCCTGTTTACTCATCGTTCATCATTGCAGGCACCACAATCCCAGTACTTAAACAAGTTAAGACACTCGGGGTCTACCTTGAAGCGACACTCACCATGTCTTAGCAAGTAAACACCCTAGCCTCCTCTACCTTCTACACAGCCAAACTTATCTCTCTTAGTCGCAACTTCCTGACACCAGAAAATTGCGTTACACTAGCAAGAGCGCTCATACTATCAAAACTTGGCTATTGTAACATCCTTCTCCTAGGCACCTCCAACACCAACCTATCCAAACTCCAACTCATGCAGAATAAAGCCCTCCGAGCTGCACTAGGCATAAAAAAATCCAAGCACATCTTCAACATCAGGAGACAAAATCACTGGCTTCCCATCAAAGCCAGAATACTCTTTAAAGCCCTTAGCATCACCCATAAATGCATCGCCAACAAAGCTCCCAAATACCTGCTCAACACAGTCACCAAGAAATCCCAGACCAGACTCCTTAGATCGAATAACAGTGAAAACCTCGAAATCCCATGATACAAAAGAGAAAAAGCAGGGGGCAGTAGCTCCAAAGTACTCGCTCCTAAGCAGTGGAACACCCTACCCATCCACATTAATAATGAAACGACATTCCCACAATTAAAAACATACAGTGTATATAATGTAGAAATGTACGCAAATCTATACTGTCCTATTGCATTGATCACCACCAATAATGTATTTGCTTTTGTCTGTAACTACGCCGTGATACTTCAGGGTCTAGGCGTATAACAAAAGTAATACATAAATAAATAAACCCAGCCGGCAGCTTTCAGATAAATGAATGACAGTTTCATTTGGTGGTTAAGGCATATACAAAGGTTCTCGCCATTTGGTGAAAGCACTATATAATCAGCCCAGCATTATCACAGCACCAGGATTATCCCAGATTTCAGTAAAAGAGCTCCCACCAACCGTTTTGTGTTTCAGTCCACTTGACAGGGTATTTATTACAGCACAGCCTTTCATTAACGAATAGAAAACGTCATGAAGGGACGTTGGGGGCAACATTTTGGAGCACTGGCATTGACCAGAGGATTAGGCAGAGCAATGGGTGGATACAGTACATTGTTGAAGATCGTCCCAATATGATCTGGCTACGGCTATAGGTCATTTTGGCGAAGCAACAAGGAGCTGACAGACTGGTCAGAAAACATGGCGGTGGTCAGCAGCTTCAGTTGAGGAACCACGACGTGCCACGTGCACTTGGTAATGAATATCATTAGACTAAAGCTAACATTACTTTGAATAATAATTCTGACGGGAGAGCAAAACAAATTTGGGGCAAAGAGAATGTTGTTTTCAAGTGCTTTGCTCCTTTTGCAGTAAGAAACTTCCAGATGCATCAGATCAGATGCAGAACAGCATTTGGCTAAGGTTCCTGAGGATGCTTTGGGGAAGGCGTGACAGGAGGCTATTACCAACAGAGAGGCCCTCGCTGAACGGCTCTGGTGCCAGAGAGATCAAGGCAGCTAACCGCACCACGACTACGGGTGCCAAATAATAAAAAGGTCCTCCACGTGGCTAAGAACCTGAGGCCTCCGCAAATATTTACGGGAGGAAGAATAAGACTGGCCGGGGCCTCGAGGAGAGCAAGGCAGCTAAACGTACGACGACGATGGGTGTCAGTTCCCCTCCTGTCTAAGAACCTGAGTCCTCCGTTTACATTTAATGAAGGAAGAAGAGGAATAACGATAAGAAGAATGTGAATAAGAACAAGGAGAAACATATGAAGAAGAATTAAAAGATGAGTTAGAAGAAGACAAATAGGAAGCAGAGAAAGAATTAGCAGGAAGAAGAGGATGAAGAAGAAGAGAAAGAATAAGAGGGGAAAGAAGTGGAAGAAGAGGTAGAAGAAGAAGAAGAAGAAGAAGAAGAAGAATAAGACTCTGTAGGGAGAGTGAAGGACGTTGATGATGCTTTATTCCGCCTACAATGGGAGCTCTTCTAACTCCTTAGACTAGTGCATGACAAAGGTGCCAGAGGAGGTTTGGGGAATGCTGACAGGAAGCCAACAACAGTTGACTGGACAACGCCGAACGGCTGGGGACAAAGGGAGAATACAACAAGAAAACGTGCAAAGCTACGGGTGCCATCAAGGTATCCCTCCCTGTCCTCCCTCCCTGTCATATAGCCAGAGGGTCCCTCAAGTGTCTTGATGGAGCTAGCCAACAAGGCATAGCAGCAAAAACCTCAAAACAATACAGTAAGCGCCTGGTTACAGTAAAACAAGTAACACATTGTGTGCATGCAAGACATATAAATGAGAATGGGGTTAACAATTTTGTAGTAGGGGCTTTGGCCAGAATAAGGGAACATCATGGACAAGGATGCACTTGTCAGCAGTTGTATATGTGGTGAAATTGAATGGTGGAAGGGGTCCAACACACAGCATGTTTATGGGCTAGGCAATTAAAGGTTGGGGGATGCTCATACGGCCCTCCAAAGACAAAAGAGCCCCCCAGAATTTTAAAAGCTGGAAATAGTAATAGCAGCTCGGGGAAAGATATGCTCATACACGAGTGAAACCAAATCGTTCCGAGCAGTCGTTTGCGCTGGCCTACTGTGGGCCCTGCAGGGTCAGTAAGCTAATAGCCTCAAACACAAGGGCAAATAATGGTTTAGCAATAATAGACGTTTGCATGGGGAAGGCTAGCATGACATTAGTGATAAACAAGTCTAAGACAGGCCAAGAAGGAAACAGTAGGAACTTTTGATCCATAGGGATGGTAAGGCTATCAGCCTTTCCCGATTAAAGACAGTCCTCAAGAAAGCAATCACCAAGGCAGGGTGGGGCCACACGGAAGTGGGCACCCATTCCCTTAGAATATGGGGCAGTGGCATCAGCAAGGTAAAGCAGAAGCCCCTTAACGGTCAACGTTTTTTGTGGGTCAATCTTTTGTGGCCTGGACAGGGGGATGTACCGAGGACACAAGAGATGGATCCCCTTTAGAAAACTACCACCCCACAGTGTGGCACCCTTGGTAAGAGATGTGAAGAGATCCATGACAAGTGGGCAGACCTTGTGGGGGTTTGAGATACCCCAGATTACCTAGTAATACACCTGGGAGGCAACGACTTAGTAAAACCTGGTCGAAAGCAACCAATACATGACATATGGGCATCTTTGACTGGTTTATCGAAATGCTAGAATGAAACAGAGATTTTCATGTCAGAAATGTTGCCTCGGAAACACTGGAGAGGTGCCTCTTCAAACCAAGCAATTGACATAGCAAGGAAAAAGCTCAATAAAGGAATAGAGAATGTTTGCACAAGCAGGGGCCTGAATTTCATTAGGCATGGGAGCATAACCTTACCTGACTCTGATATGTTCCACAAAGATGGAACCCACTTATCAGTGAAGAGGATGGAGCTATTTTGCATGGGGATTGTCAAGGCTATAGCAGGGAAAGGTTGTAGTACAACCTACTTATCAGTGAAGGGATGGAGGTATTGCGCATGGGGATCTTCAAGGCCCTAGCAGGGAAAGGATGTAAATAGAACAACCCACTTATCAGTGACGGGGGTGGAGGTATTGCACAGGGGGATCCTCAGGGCCCTAGCAGGGAAAGGATGTAAATGAAACAAGAGTCCTTTTGGTGGGAATCTGAGCGGCCTTGGACCCACTCAGGTGTGGCGGCATGGGCCAGGAAGGAAACTGCCATCAGGCAGAGCAGTGCAGCACCAGCCAATTTACAGGTCCCAATGTCACGGACATGGGAGGGAAAAGGAGCTACAAGTCCAAGGTGATGCTGGTGGCTCCCTGTGGGCAAGGACAATTTTCATTTCCTGGCCCAAGTGACCAAAAGTACAGAACAAATAAGACACTGCACACCTCTTGTTTGGGAATTTTCATAATACTCAGTATGTTTATTTGGGGCCTGATTCACAGAACATTTTCCAATGGGATTGCGCCATTATGCAATGTTTCTGGTAATCAGGCCCTTCGTATTATGTCTAATAAAACCCACTGCCTTTTTATTACAATGACAAATATGCCTCTGAGTGATGATTGTGGTTACTACTGTTCTTGATAAGTCTAAGTATAGGTGTGTGCCTTATGGGTCTTACTTCTGCTCGGCTGATGGCAGATAGTGTGACAGGAACAGAGGAGAACATGCAAAACAAAAGAGATGACTCTGCAGTTTAGAGCAAATTTCATTTACGACTGTTCTGTTAAGGACTATATACCGTTGAAACGTTTTGAAATCCCCTGCGCAATGTGTGTGTGTGGGGTGGCACCCTGTCTCTGTGACTGTTTCCCCTGTTTTACCAGGGAGCTGGGGGGGATTTGACAGCTGTATGATGTCTGATGTGGGAGGGGGGGCTTGTCTAAAGGAAGCTTTCAGCACTGCTACTGGCTCTGCGTGAAGTTTGAATTAATTGCAATCTTTTTTAACAGCTTGCGAAGGAAGCTTGCATTAAGCTGACTGTTCCGAGTTTGGGATGCTTGGCCTGCTGGTCGTTTTGTACTTGTAATGTGGGTGTGGGAAACTATACACTGCTGCTTCATCCGCTGTAGCTGCTTGTGAATGAAGCTTGTGACCTGTCCACGAGGGAAACATGTACACCGCGGCTGTTAATGCTTGACGAGCTGTGTGTGCATTCAAATTCCGGATTAGCAGGCACGCGGCAGGTCAGGACTGTGGTGGTTTGTCATCTGGGTGTGGATACTAGAACTGGAATAACAGGAGGTGCTGTAGGTCAGGAAGGACGTGCATTCACAGGTGCCAGCGTGTAGGTCCTACAACTGGATAACAGGTGGTGCAGCGAGTCAGAATGGGCATGGATTGGCAGATGTGGGTCCTACAACTGTAATGAGAGGAGGTGCTGTAGGTCAGAAAGGAAATGCATTTACAGATGTGGGTCAGTGTGTAGGTCTTATAACTGGAATAGCAGGAGGTGTTGAGGTCGATGTGTGGGTCCCCATAGTGGCATACTATAGGCGGAAATAAACAGTGTATTGTCCTCTGACCGGAATAGCAGGGCTTTCTGTGGGTCAGGTTTGAAGTGCATTGAAAAGTTGCCAGGTCCAAGCATTGGAATATTGGAAGAATTGTGGGGAGGGGGCAACAACACGTCTGAAGGTAGACCATTTCCTAAGACCCTAGACATCTGTTTGACCCATGTGCGTTCACTCTTTATCTCCGCCATGCCTATGGTGTGTAGCAAGGTAGACCTCATTTATTACTGTGCCGTGGAAAGTTCTATTTCACCATTTCTTGACACCATCTTACTAACCTTAGTGAAGGGGCAAGATGCAGTCTTGGTTTCATTGATGGACGTCCTAAAAACCAACGTGCTGCTAGGATCTTGTGTTGCATGGCTAAGCCTGGCTCTGCCTGAACTCTTGGCCATTCAGTCAGAGTGGGCATTATTTCTTCATAAGGCTTACTTTTCTGCCTTGCAAATTCAACAATTTTAAACCAGATTGGAGTGTGCCAGAGGGCAGAGCCGGCAAAACGTTTGCAAAGCAAGCTCACAACCTGATAAATACCAGAAACATGACAGAGTGTTGTCCCAGTCAGACACGGGATGCAACAAGTAGACCTACCGTGGTGTGAAAGCTAATCACTCCTACACAACTGCTGCCGATGTTTCTATGCTGCTAATCCAAACCTTATGAATAATATTAATAACAACATATTTGTTACGAATTAGGTGGTTATATGGGCAGGAATTAACAATAATTGCAATACATCTCTGAGGAATTTGAAAGGAATGGATTTGGAAGGAATGCAAGTAATATTTAGTTACTTAGCACTTGGCTGGTCTATAGAATTTGTTGTAAACAAGCATTGTTGCACTCATTAATTGCAACTCGCATTTCTTGTTTTAGTGTGTAAGTAATGAAGATGTCCTACTACAGTTGACGGTTTGATTGGGAATTAGCAAAGCATGTTTAGGGATGATCATGAGCTCTCCTCCTGAACATACATGACACGGACACTGAATGACCCAACACAGCTTGTTCCTAATGCTTCTAGTCTTAGTTGTACTTCCCATTTAACAATGTTTTCGGAAATATCAAAACTGATTGAACTCATTTTTCTAACTTTAGAAAGTTGTATTGTAAAACGAGGATGCAATCAACATAAAAATACATCTATTGGTTGGAAGATGGCAGTTTATTTTCTAGACTTCCTTCCATGGAAGAACATGCCCAAAAAACCTGCATAAAAAAATGCAACATCAGTGCCATAGGATTGTACTACTTAGGGTGATGAGGGGCTGCAGCCAAGTGTACACAAGTCAGTACTTGAGGAAGAAGGGTGGTGTGGCAAGGTGTGAACAGAGGATAGCACAGGGGCAACGCGCTGGTCTTGGAAGCCAGCCCACGCGGAGCAACAGAGGTTTGAATCCCAGGTCCGCGCTTGCGGTATTAGGCGCATTATGAAAAAACAATTCAATTACATTAAATTATTACATAGCCACACATGACTGGGAGAAGCCAAAGTTGCGCTGGAATGAGCTTCAAGTGTATACCCAGAGACACTTAAAAAGAACCAATATATTCAGAGGACAGCTGTTTGTGGTTCCCCCTCCCAACACTGGGTGTATTATGGGGTAAACATGGAATAGAAATGCGGTACCACTTTAGAATATGGTACACAAGTTATACACTCATGAATGTATATTATACATAATCAATTTGAATCATCTGTGAGCTTCAGAATTGGGGAAAAATGCAAGATTCAACTGACACTGTGAAACGGGATACCTGTGGATTTCAACAGTTTGCATTAGGATCACCCAAGTGGTATTCACTGTTTAACACTGGTGACTTGCTCATTATGTATGGAATGATGTCAGAGCGGGTAGTGATGGGCACCTTATGCAGTAACTATTGTAAACTGTAGTTATATGTTTATCAAATATTAAATATATTATTGTCATAATGGTTGTACTGAAGTGGAAAAATACAATGTGAACTAAATACAGGCCATGACCTCATATCAACATGAGAATAGTAAATAAATCGCCACCTGCAAGAGTCCTACATCGATCAGACTGATATCCGTTTCTGTGATACAATTGATTTGGGGATGACCAATGAGCATCTACACCCTGCCCCCAGTGGAGTTGGGATATTTGCAACAAAGTGCCCCTAAGGGATCCACCATCACTGGATCAGCCCATCTAAATTACTTTTTGATTGTTCTGATGAAGACCTACCATACTGGGTGCACGTAAATTGCTTTGATTAAGGCCAAAGCACAGTGCGTCGACTATAGACCACAGAGTCTGTTCTTGAAGAAATGCACACAATGGATAACATCTTTTGTGACATACAATAAGAACTAAGAGCCACAATTCCATGACTAATGTATTGGTCATCTATCTTTCACAATGTTCAGTGTATAAATATTCATCAATGTATATGGGGTTGTGTTTCCTCCTGTCTATACATGTTGTTGTTTTTTGACTGTGGCACTGTATTTATGCTTTATGTTATCCTGCCATACAGGATGTGAGACCTTGTGATTCACCCAATGTTCTAAACTAAAACATCATAGTCGAAATTAAATGTATGGGTGGGTGACACAATAAATAAACCATCATGAGATTTTTTGACTAACCACGAATGACCTGGGATTCTCACAGCTAATCCAAGGTCCCTCTCATGACGATGGCCACACTCTGCATGATATATTCATCTGCAGCATCAATTTCAATACAACCGCAGCACAACAATTCTGGAGAGCTTCACTACCTTATCACTGGCATGGGGGGGGGGGGCTTCCCATACATACCGCCCCATCCAACAATAACTCGGCAACTCTACCACATTTTGAGGCCCTACTAATTGAGCTCCAGAAGATCATTGGGAGAACTCTTCACATTATGCTACTAACAACCTCTTACTGGAAAAGTAAACAGAAGACAAATCCCTCTGCATTGGCCGCCAATCAGATTTCAGAACGGAAAGCAACCAACAATAACCAACCAACAGCACTAACCATCCTAACAACACCAAACATTTGAGCGTCTTAGACCAACTCCAGACTATGACTGCAATTCAAGTCCTATATCTCTAATGGAACAAGATATTTCTACAATAGAGATAATTTTCTAAAAAATATTAGAACATGTATATCGTTAATGACCTCCCCTCAACCAATCAGAATGTTCAAAGCACAGTCAATACCTACTGGTTTTGACTGCATTCTGATTTCAAAAGCGGGCAGGGAAACCATAATGCAATTGCTAGGCAAGGTGTCTTTCAACAAGATATTCCCTCTCTGAGAGACATTTTTCAGAGTCACCCCTATTTAAAACACTAGAGAGATAGCTAAAACATGGGAATATGTTTTTACTTTCTTATAAACCGTTTACCTTTGCATGACGCCTAATGTATGTTCACATTAAACCCGTTCAAGTTAAATTCAGTTTGCAAATAATATACTTAACATATGAAGAAAACCTTGTTATTTAAACTTTACAACATTAAAAAACATTTAATTTACTGAGTTTGTCCATTTATTTTACTCACTATTAAAATAACGTTTTTACTTCACTGCCAAAACTCCAAAACATGTACTAATAGCCTTGTAGACCTCAGAAGGGGTCATTATCATTTGGGAAATAACTTTGTGGTGGGTCATTATCCCATGATAATGACCCCTCCCTTGGTCTATAAGACAATGGTAAATTGCACAGAGTCAGGGACCCAGTACATTTGTACTTTTGTGGAAAAGGCCACCTTGATGCAATTTTCATTATTTGAACTTCGCAGTGCAAAAAAGGTTTTCTAAGCAGGCATAATTGCCTTTATGCATAGCAGATAGTATTTGAAAGGGATTGCTACGATATTCATCTGCTCTTAGCAGTGTACAATGCATGCGGATTACATAGGAATTTTATCATTTGCGCCATCTTGAAAATATCATGCTGGCCTAAATGCACTCGGTTTTTACTGGTGGAGCATGTGGGAACCGACAGAAATTGCAATTTCATTCTGTTCACCAGCTCTGCCAGGACAGAACATGAAAATGCTCCAGGTGGTATCTGAGGCATAAACAATCTGTGAACGTTTTATCCATTGTTGCTCTGCATCATGTAGCGCTCCGGGGACTTCGAACGTAAGGCCCAATGTGTTTGTGAAAATTCTTGCAAAACTCGGTGAAAGTTACACTATGCCTTTTCAACTCTACGCAGGTGCCACTCACATCTTGCATGGTGTTGTGGGTCACACAATGTCATCTGGTAACTTAAACCCACACAAACAGAGAGCAGCTACACCCCTCGATCAATTCGGCCTAGCTGCTCACATACGAACAATGCTTCATGAACACCTCAACATTCTGATAAAAACGCAGCTATACCCACGAAATTTGGGCCTAGTTGCACACATAAGCATCCTACACAGGCCTAACGCAGTCAAAACCCAGTCCTGGTGAACTCCCTCCAGGCTGCACACATTCAACTGACATCGGATACCACCATTCCTAATGCTAGGATGCAGCCACCATCAGGCATTCGCATCAGCTGCGCACATAATCAGTGCACCTAAGCACCCTATGACACCCTACTCTCTCAACTGACCTGGACAGCGATCCCTGCGGGCGTTCAACCTAGCAGTGCTTTGAAGTCATACCAATGATATATAGAGCGCTATATTAATGCCAAATAACATAAAATAACATTTTGGGACCAGATTGCAATGCAACAATCCCTGTCCTCTGAAAAGAGCTGTTTATTATTGCATGATTACATGCACATGTGAAAACCTTAAGATGCTTTGAGATCAGATGCGACAGTTCATGAGCATGCACCAGTTGCATTGCTGATTGGTACAGGGAGATGGAAGCAGGCAAGCTCATGGACATATGTTGTGCTTTGTGAATCTGCCTTTAGATTTGACACTATTCTCAGCTTTTTTTGTGGAATCAATGAAGTCAAACGGCCGGTGTTTGTATGTGAAACGTGTATGTGCCGAGGTGAATTGTGCTTTGTTTCTGGGGTGAAATATGTTGGTAAAGGGCTGCCGGATGTGTGGTTGGTGGGTCGTGCTTCTTTTTTATTGTGCGCTTTAAGGTAGCTGTGCTTGGTCGTTTTTCTATCTCCTTGACATTGAAGCCGTGCTTTCACGAGCACAGGTGCGCTCTTTGTGGCCTGGCTTTTGTGCCTTGCCAGCCAGCTGAAGCAGAGCACAGCAACAGCAGCTGCCCAGACCTTGCTGTGTTGAATGGAACCTGCCGGGGCCAGGTGTGTTTAGCAAGAAACAGAACCCTAGCTCTTTCTGGAGATTGACTGCTCTGTAGAACAGGGCGTCTACACGGTTGGTGTTCACCTGTCTGACACGTTGTGTTGGCATGCAGTCCTGCTTGAGTTGTGGTCTTGTTGGAGGCGTGTGTGGCCGGCCATCATAGCAAACAGCCTGAAAGTGATCCTCTCTTCCACTGGTGCCGCATTGTGCTTCATCGCTGAGTGGGACCCCTTGTGTAGGAATGACGTCTCACACCAATAGCAGAAACGCCTGGTCCTGTTTGTGCTTTTCTCAGTGTCCACACCCATGGCCTTTCTTTTCCCATCTGACTGTTCTGTCCTCTTGGATCTTGGCCACCACTCGGTCAGGTTCCTTAGGTGCTTCTGTTGTGGTCACTTAATGGAATATCAACTCTCTCACATATTGTAGACAGTTTAGGTAAGTCAATAGGTAGAAGAGGCTTTTTCAGAAGTTGTTTTCGGAATGTGTATGATGTGCATTCTTCAGTAATCATAAACATCGACTTCCTGCTCGTTTGAAAATGTGCTGAATTCACAGGTGGTGACCAACTTTCACAGTCCGGTCACTAATGTGTCATTTCACCCTCTTTTGTTTGCATTGGTTAAACGCGTGGTGTCCATGCTCTGTATTGTGTTGGGTCACAAACTTTATTGAGTGCTGTCTTAATGCCCGCATATGTTGGTCTCTCTCCCTGTGGTAGTGTCCAGATCCCGGACGTAACCTCTCTTCCCACCACATTAGTAAACATTTCTTTTTCCAGCATTACCTCTTGCTCTCCCACTGTTCTCATAAAGTCCTCTATCCGGCAGCCTGCATCCTGTGAAGATAGAGTTCAAATGGATCTGGGCGTCTGCAAAATTAGGCTCTAAGTGCTATCACGGGATTGTTCCCATGAGATTTCTTTCTGCAGTGAGAATCTTGGGTATTGTGCCCCTACCCCCACTCTTACTTGGATGCTCTATGAAGGGAAACCACACTGCCCCAATTCCCATCCATGTTCATCACTGGTTCCTTTATCCTTTGCAATGGCTGCTAATAAGGGTAGGCAGTACCATGGACTGTGACAATCGGTGTGTGTTTTCAAATGGCTGTGTTTACTTTCTCTTATTCATTTGCTTCACGATATGTGGTTCATCGGCGTGCACACCTCTGGTGTGGCAGTGAGGGAGGTGGGCTGCTGCAGCATCATCACTCCGCAAGGCGTCGGTGTGGACAGTGTGGATGTGCACTGCACAGTGGCCTTGCACTTCCATAGGCATCTGCAGGTTGACAGGTGAATATCTGCGAGCAGAGGAGGACCTCAACTGTTGCAGGGCTTCAGGCAGGTGCTGGTGAGCGGAGGACAGCCTCCGCCGGGGAGGTAGCTGCAGTGGGGCAGGCATGCAGAAAGTGCTGCCCGGCTAGTGTGAAAACTGAAAGTATGTGCCCTAGGGGAAATACACAGGTGTGATTGGTTCCCACTGGAATGCTGTGGGCTGTATTTCTTTCTCCATCTCCACATCCCACTGGCATGCAGGGCAGGCGTGTGTCCCTGGAGAAGTCAGGCTGGCGGGCTCTACACTGCAGCCAAGGGTGCAGTTGCAAGAGCCGGGTCAGCCCGAAACATGTCATCTTCTGTCCTCCTCATTGCCAGATGTCCTGTCTATGCAGTGGGTAAGTCAAAGACACGGGATTATAGGATTAAAATAGGGCTTATTTCCCATTCAAGAAAACACCATAACCTGCCTTCACCGTCCCATCTGAAATGTCCTCTTCCTGACCCTTCAACCTTTATGTAGGCTGGGTCCTAAATTAAGTTCAACGTTTGGCTTGGGAAGGAGTACATTCATATTGGTCGATCTATTGCTGGCCTTTGACTGCGTAAATAGGAACAAGATGTGGAACCCATTACTAAGTTGGGGCCTCCGGAAGGGTCCTTTGGCACCCCTTATTCACCTTAATGAACACCCTCAGCTAAAGATTAGGCTGGATTTAGATGGTCTAATGTCAGCAACTATTCTGACAAATAGTGTTCTTTTTGCCAAGGTTGCAAATTGGGGCCTTTATCATTGAGTGCATATATAGATGATTTGGGAGAGAGTCTTAAATCTGCATTCTGCTTTGCCCCAAACGTTTTAGGGACCCCGATTTACTGGCAGACGATATTATCCTGATGGATTGCACAAAAGTTGGAATACAAAGAGTGCTGAACAGTTTTAATTTGTAGTGTTCAATAAATGATCTTACCATAAACATTGAAAAAACCCATCTATTAACCGGCTGAGAGGGAAAAAGATAGCCCAGGTGGACAGTGTGAAGTACCTTGGTTTTGACATATGTAGCACTCCCGGAAAAGATTGGTGATGGAAGGCGTATGTGTTAAAGCTCGAAAGGCGGTAGCTCAAATTAATTTTTAAGATTTTAAATTTGGAAAATTCTCAATCATCCCTCTTTTAAAATTTCATAAAGCGAAGATGGCTGCCATGTTGATTTATGGCCTAGAAATACATCAAAGTTTGCTGTACGAGGACGTTTGTCATTTAGAAGGTTTTGTATGGAAAAGAGTACTAAGTTTACCACAGACTATAACCATTTGTGCAATAAGATTTGAATTGGGTTTGTTATCTCAGGAAGCCCACATTCTATGGAACATAATTGTATCATGTCATGCATTTATATCGCATCCTGTGAATGAATACCTTGTTCTCAAATATTAGAGAAACTGCTGCTTGATTGGATAATACTCTAATAACTAAAACTGCTGAACAATCCCCTGTGGGGATTAGATGGTGAAATTCTGAAGGGAATTCCAGAAGTGTAAAAAAATAATGTATGGCTTTTAGATTTGTGTAGAACTCGAGACAAAGTGAGTAGTTATGTGAGTACAGTACAAGAACCCTTCATACATAGGGACACACACATGTACACTCTGGAAGATGAAAGGTTCTTCAAATCTGTGACCCACAGGTTGCAAGTATCCCACTGAGCTAATTTACACTCACGCACAAGGCGTAAAGGAGAGCTGCTCCTCATAAAATCAATGCACTGGGACATGACACCAGGCGACCGATTGCTTCCACGTGACTAGGGCTCCCCATTTTCAGGCCTGAGCATTCTTTTCGTAAGTCATTGGTGTTATCTTCTTAAGAACAATCTGTTCAATTGGGGTTAACCGAGAAGATAACTCCCAGAATGCATTCGTTTGCTGAATGAAAGCCCAGTACAGGAAAAATGATGTCCCATGACTGCAAACTTGAAATATTTGTGGTATAGAGTCAAGAAATCATTGTACAATTTCTGAATTGCTGGTTGTGTTCTCCCTAACAGGGGTTGAGTTCTGAACCTGAGAAATCCACACTGTCCTGGGCAAACTAAACCCGTGACAACAAGCCATCCTCCCCCACCGACTCCTGGGACTCAAAAGGCATCTGTGCCCACAAGTACCCACAGCCCATGCCATGGGCAAACGAAATCCATAACAATGCAACTGGGAATCTACAGGGGCCATGTTCGACTAATGTCAAAAATAATCAAGTCAAGCTGAGAACAAACCTCGCATGACGTTCATCATACACAGCTAAAAAAGGTGGCCCAGCTTTGCTCAGCAGCAAATCTAAAATGATGCACAGGAGGTCGTCCTCAGATTAAAGGTCCCTCACTGCTTCTATGAAACTCTTCCCTTGGGCGCCTGTAAACATTGGCATATGTGTTTCTATGGAAGCTTCTCTGCATGATGCCATGAAGACATATCCCTGTCCTAGTATGACGTGGCCCGCTCGACCCTATTTTCCATGTGCACCTTTAAAAGCCTGCCATTACCCCATGTGTCTCTGAGAGTCACTCTGCGTGTGTCTCAATAACTGACTCAATGTGTACCCCTATGAAAGTATATTCACTTATGCATGCAGTTATAAGACTGTCCCCGGCGCCTCAGTAAGCACGTTTGCCTTCATATGAACTTCTATGGCTCCATCCCTGTGTGCCACTATGAACACCACTCCAAGGGAACCAGCACCAAAGGTAACCTCCTTATCCTCATGTATGTGTGATCCATCAGGTGCACCATGTGATCCCAGGATATGATGTGCCTCTTTTTTCTGTGTGCACCTTCGGTATGCCATTTCATGTGAACCTATGGTCGCCTCTTATGTCCCCGTATGACCACCTCTCCTTCTCGGCCTAACACAGCCTTTGAACTGCCCCATGTGTATCTATGAACTCTTCTCGGCTTGCACCTATGGCACGCTCCCCATGTAACCATTTGATTGCCACTTCATGTGCAGCTATGACAGCCTCTCATGTGTCCCTATGGTCACCTCTCCTTCTGGGCCTAAAACAGCATCAGCACATGCCCCATATCTCTATATGAGCATTTCTCCAAGTGCACATACGCTACGCTCCCCATGCAACCCTAGGAATGCCACTGCTTGTGCACAAATGGCATCCTTAGGGGTACTTATTGTGACCTATACAGCACTTTCACCAAAGACGTTGCAATCTTACGAAAAAATGGCAGTACAGAATAATGCAATGACAAAGAATAAGTACATCTGGAGAAGAGTGAAGAATCACTGAGAGGAAAGAGCGGAACCAGATGCATTTTAAACTGAGTTTTCTTTAAAAATGTTCCAGTCCTGGTCTGCTTTTGATTCCTCTTCACTGGGCGATTTTCCTTGTACAATGTTTTGTATGTGACTGGGATCTGCAACCCAAATACTATATTGCGACTGTAGCAATATTTATTTCTTATATTTTAACTTAGAACAGTACTTATACAGAGTGTGCTCCCTGTCAAACAAGAATCAATCTCAAATCTTCTTTTGTAAATGATTCAAATCCAGTATATCAATTTCTGGTATTTTTTTTATTTTTTCTTGTTTTTCAAAATAATTGCTGTTTTCATGTATTAGTTCCAAATATTCATGCAAAAACGTTATCTTGCATATGGTTCTTGACACATAGTTTTTCATGCATACATATTTTCACTCTCAACACGTGTTTCTCCACAGTGTTGTCTGTGGTTCATCAGGAGAGATTACATTTATGGAAGAAAGTCCTCTATATTGTTAATTGGAGGATATTCATCCTAATGGGTCTTTAACTCGGCTTCTTGATATCAGGTCTGATTGCCCCACGCCAGGCAATCGGATTTCTTATGAACCATGCTCAGGTATTCGAGGGGTTGATAGGACTGGAACTCCTCAATAGTTTTCACCCAACCAGCCATTTACAACATCTTTTCAACCCTTTCTGGGTTACTCATAAAATAGTCCAATTTTAGTGTGAAACCCAGAACAGAATGGCATAAACTCTTTTTTTGTTTATTTATTGTGTTTTAGCCAGATTAAAGAGAAAAACTAAATTATGACTTTTAACACATCTACAGCAAAAAAAACTCATACTTTACAAAAACACTCTTAACTTTCATAATCATACTAAATCTACCGTACAGCCCATCACCGAATATCCCCTGCGCTGGGCCCCGGAGGGTATTAAATACCTGGGGGTACATATATTCCTCACTAAACCCACCCTACTTACCGATAATTACTCTGCGGTAGCGCAAACAGTTGAGGCTAAAATCTCACGATTGCGCACTCTTCCGTTATCCGTTGCGTGCCGACTATCTCTGATTAAAATGATTTTGCTCCCCAAGCTCTTATACACCTTCAGTAATATACCCATATGGCCTGGGAGGGCATACTTCACTAAATTGCACACGCTCTGTGCACAATTCCTCTGGCACATTGGTGCGGTGCGCAAGAAGTGGACTGACATGGCACTCTCATACAAACGGGGGGGTATTGCTGCTCCTGACTTTACTATATATTGGATTGCGGCCCAGGCCCAGCATGCCACTCATTGGTACCCTGGCGCCCCAGTGCGCCCGCATGTTAAGCTGGAACGGCTGGCATCCGCTGGTATTAATTTAATGACCTTAGTGCTGCATCAACACTATGCTCCGGACTCCCCCGTTGACCCCATTGCTGCGACCATGTTCGCCTGGACACGCATATTAAGCCCATCAGATGGGACCTCCCCGTACTACAAATGGCTTCCCGCATGGGCCTTTCCTGGGTTGGAGCCCACGCTGGACACTGCTTTGGCCCGCCACTGGGAGGCTCTGGGGTATAGGGCGTTGTCGGACTTCTATCCAGAGGGCAAATTTATAGATCCCCACTCTTGGAGGCCGGGTCACAGTAGATCCCCCTTAGAGACTCTTCAATACTACAGGCTTTGCGCCGCGTTCCGCACCATGTGGCCCTCCTTTCCGGATGAGCCCCCAGATGACCCGGCAATAGCGTACATTGCTAACTCGGGCGGTGCACGGGGTGTCGCCTCCTCATTGTATCAAATCCTGCAGGACGTCTCCTCTACTCCGGTTCTCGGAGCGCGCAACAAATGGGCAGACGAACTGGGCCTAGAGATACCTGATGAATTGTGGGAGAATATGTGTCTTCACACCCAAAAAGTCTCCCTCAACTTCCGGTTTCGGGCCATGCAATATAAACTCCTTAATAGGCTATATTATACACCGCGCAGGACTTCGGGGTTTGCTCGTTCTGAGGTGCGCCTCTGCCCGCGATGCAAGGCAGCGGACGCTGATCACAAATTGTCCGATTTTTTGGATGAGGTCCTAAATACACTTAGTGCAGTAACTGAAACCACTATTGATCCTGATCCTCTGGCAGTTCTATTTGGGGTCTGGAGGACTGAGGAATCTAAGCGCCTGAAAATGTTTTTGAATATAAGTTGTATGATTGCCAAGAAGTGTATACTCCAGAGCTGGAGGTGTTCTTCTCCCCCGATCCCTCAGAGGTGGCTGGGCCTGCTCACATGGTCACGGAACTGCTAGGAGGACTACTTGACTATGCTGCCGGCCCAATCTCGCCCCAAGAACATTTGGAACGAATTTAACACATATCTCAACAATCAGTGTGAAAGCATGTCTGGGTCTTGTTTGTCCCCAGCCTCCACTCATGCATTGTGATCTCCTTTGGTGTCCTCCTCTATCTGTAAAACTCTGCAATCACTGTTGAAATGATGATACGGTAGTCTGTAAGTTGCTCCACGCTTTACATGATTCATATGCTTGCTGCCTCGATGTTTGTACCTTGTGAACCTCTGCCGATAAAAATAAAAGTTTAAAAAACGTTCATAATCATGCTGCAGCCTACTCAGACCTGACAGTATATAAGAAAAAAAAGAGAAAAAGCGTACTTCATAATATAACACAACCAATTACACAAACCTAAACTCTTTTAAATAGCAAGCGTTCTGGCCTCAATTTGCCAGATTCAGATCGAAAGACAGGGAGTCGTTCACAGGTACCAGTAATTTTCTATAAAAGGATAAGCGTCTCTGGTGTGCTCTGAACTCCATTGAACCCAACCCAAGGTCATTACGTAAGACATGGGAGTAGATTTTTGTAAACTCAGCACAGCTTTCCAGATCAGACCTTCCAAACTTTTTAAATCTTTAAAATCCACAGATAAAAACTTGTTATTCCATATACAATTCTGGGTAAAAACGTTCCTTCATAAAATCTTACAATGGTCTCACCGAAAATTTACCAAATTTAGAATTGACATGCATCATTTAATTTATCATTGTCATTGTGCGTGCTTTGACCCTTTCTGTACTTTAGAAATGCTGGGTTTAGAATACAATGAAAACCATAAATAAATAAAATTGTCCACCGTTTCTAGTGCCTCTGTTCCCAGTCGTCATATATCTAGTACCTCGGTTCCTAATCGCTATATACTCTAATATTATTACCAATAAAATACATTCTCAGTCAGGGGACAGTGAGAAGAAACTGATTGTGAGGAATTTGTCCATCTGCACAGTGGGTGTGCGCGCACCTGTTTTTTTTTAAAGTTTGTATTGCAATTGAACAATGGTAGATCATCCTCTGGAAAATATGTGCAACTAATCCACACACATTTTCCTATGCGCACTGCACGACATACAAATAGACCTCTGTACTCCAGGTGGACACAGCCTACAGGCACAGTCCCCCCTGTCATATATATATATATATATAGTTGGTATACGACAGCCAGGATTACACAATGTCATCTCAGAAGGGGGGAGGGCAAAAACGTTGCCCCTGCCATGGCCAGCCTAATTAACTAACAAAGGCTCCATGGATATGTCATGTCCTTTTGTTTACCTCTGTTGCTGGTGGCAGCATTGCATACTAATCAGAGTTTAATTCAAACAGGCCCACATGGGGCCTGGCTGTAGGGGCTAACAAAGGAAACAGGAAACCCCCCAACACTCTTTCACATGCACTGTGTCAACCTGATTCCAGCTCCCGCCTTTAGTATCGATTGACAGGGAAATGTCATGTCTAGGACTGCATGTTTACAGTAGTCATCCCCGGACGGAGACCCCATTCCGAAGGTACGAGTATGTAGATTGACAGAGACAGAAAATATGTTCTCGCAGCTGCTTCACGGGAGACCTGCTGCTTTAATCAGGAACTACAGAGAGGTTGATTAATTAGAAAGACACTTTGATCAACAACAGACAGGAAGATGGGTTGGACTTAGTATTACATGTTTTTCAACCCTTTACCTTTTCTGTTGCAAAGCACTCTGGTTATGACCTCATTCATATACGAGAATGTTGGTGGGGACCCAGGATTGGTTCATTAAGGTAGGCTTAGCCTACACCAATCAGTGTGGCCCATTTGGCTTTAAAAGTGGGCTGAGCCCCTCTTTTGGGCAGATCATCTGAAGACTTTGCAAGGAGTAGCCAGAAGAACTCAGCATTGGACTCTGACTGAAGGTACAGTTTGCCTTACATCTTCTGCCAGTGAAGGAAGGCCAGGACCTCCAAGAGGGAAGCAAGATCCCTCCCCTAAACATCTCCTAGGGAACAGAGGGAAATACTGAATCCAGAGAATACTCCAAGCAGCTCCAGAACCGGTAACCAGCAAGCACACAGCATGCCCTGCTAGGCTCTGCAGCAAGCCTCCTAGGTGGGAAGAGCACGAGCGTCTCTGAACCAAACCAAGGCAGCTGCCTGCACCACTCTTCTCAGCTTTGGGCCGTCCGCCTTAAAGGATGACACTGGACCAGTGAAGAAGCTAGGAGGAGACCATGTACAAGGATCTACCAACGTCCACCTTAAAGGAACTTTTTGAGCCAATCGAGCCCCTCGAGCTTCAACCGACTGCACCACTGACTGTTGTTATGCCACAGTTGCTAAAGCCATCCGAGACGTCTCGACCAGTGCTTCCGAACCACCGAACAGCACTGAGATAACAATTCCTGAACCTGAGCCATTGTGTAGGCCAGCCTGCAGCATCCGTCCAGCTTCGTTCACTGAACTGCCTGCCGCCGGATACCCGCAGATGTCTCCCATCTTGATCTCTGTTGCAAAATCTGCAAAGTGTCCTGAAACTGACTCAACCCTGTGAACACCAAAAACACCTACAAGCACCAGGTACATTGCGGTTCTGCCCCCTGGTCCTTCTCTGAAGGCTTCTATTGACATGTTATGTCCCATTGCTTCCTTTGTGTTTGTGACGAATCAACTTCTGGAGGAACCAGTGGTCCAGGGATGAACATCGGTTTCTAAACCATCAATCAAGCCCACACCTCTAGTATACTAGAAGGGATCTGAACAGATTGGACCACAATTTTTGGTAATGTGGGCAGAACAGCAGGCTTATCTCTGTAAGGTCGTGCATCGTTGGTTAGTTGCAACAAAGCAAAAATACTATTATTACCCATTGATAAAAGGGACTGTCCAGTCAAGGTTGTATCAAAAGATCTACTTCATTATTACTACAACAGATAGTTCTAGCACACTACAAATATGACCACCCTGTCAATGAACACAGAGAACCGACAGTTTCACAAAGGAAAGGGATTCACTCTGGATACTGCCAGGAGGGTAGTTGTTAAAGTAATCAGTCTTACAGTTCAAGGTATTCAGTTCCAGCAGCAAGGGGGAAAAGGGTTGTAACTGTTTCGAGGGGCCTTCGGAGAAGGAGCAGGAGGGCAGAAATACAATGTACCTGGTTCTGAAGAAGTTCTTGGTGCTCGACAGCATTGAGGTGGTTCCAGGGCACTTTGCAGCCCTTGAGACAGAGTTAGTAAAGGGAGACAGCCGTGGGTAGCAGGCGGCAAGCAGTTTGGCAAGCGGGGCTGGACGGATGTATGCAGGCTGTCTGGTGCAGCGACTCAGGGCCAAGAATCGTTGTCTCTGTGCTGGTTGGCGGATCTGGAATGCTGGTCAAGGCTGCTCAGATGGCTCTTGTGACAACAGTCAGTGGTGCAGCCAAATGCGGTTCGAGGACTCGACTATCTCGAAAATGTCCTTAAAAGATGGATGCTGGATGATGCTTGTGTGGCACTCCTCCTAGCTTCTTCGTAGGGCTTGTATCATAAAGTGGACAGCCCAAAGCTCAGGAGAGTGATTGCAGGCAACAGCCTTGTCCTTTGTCCAGAGACTCTCTGGCACTTCCCACCTAGGAAGCTTGCTGGCAGAACCTAGCAGGGCACACTGTGTGCTGGCTGGGTACCGGTTCTGGAGCTACAGGATGGGTCCTCTTGAGTCTGGTATCTCCCTCTGTTCCCTGGAAGATGTTTAGGGGAGGGATCTTGCTTCCCTCTTGGAACTCCTGGCCTTGCTTCACTAGCGGAAGATGTTCCTGCAGAGGGATGCCTTCATGCTCTCATAAACAGGCCTTTCCTGAGGAGTTAACTGAAGAACTGCATCAGTCCCTGGTTTCGGTAAGCGACTCATGAGGGCTGCACCCCACAGTACCTCATCCACCTCCTGCAGCTGGAATGCCAGCTCGAGAGCTTCAAACTAGTTGAAAATATCCTTCTCCACTTCAAAAGCCTGTACTAAGCCTTTGGGGGTGTGCCATCGGGCTTATCCCAGAAACTCTGGTTTGAACCACTACTGCTGCTTTCACTAGAGGTGGATCTGTTGGCCTCTTTCTTCTCTTCAAGCGACTGCTTGTGCAGCTCTATGTCACCCCTGTCCCACTCAATGGCAACCTTGTCCCGCTGTTTCTGTTCCTCTAGTGCTAGTCTCCTCTCCTCGAGCAGGAGCTTTCTAGACGTTACCTCATTAACAGCCGGCCACTTAGAAACTGATCTGAGGCCTGAAACCTGCAGGATGCCACACTAGCCCCTGTCCTCACTGACCCTCTCGAGTATTGATAAACCACACTTGCCCCACGGTGGCATGATTGGTGAGAATCACCACTCATGTGGTCGTCCTTGCCATTTTTCCCCTCCGGAAGGACTTGTTTGTTCAGGTACACAGGGTCTAGCCCATCCCCTAGGGTCCTCTCCCCAACCGCCCTCGCTTCTACCCCAGCTTGGATGCTGGTCAGCAACTCAGGGTTATTAACCTTAGTGCTGTGGAGAAGTCCCTTCTCTTGACATAAGACATGCAGGACATACTTGGTCATGCTTTTTATAGTCTCCATGTCCAGCCCCATGACTATTACTCCAAGCAGTGACTGAATGTTATCTGCAACAGTACTTTTATCGTTGGGTGGCTAAGCTGTGCGCAAGGCTCCAACCAATCTGACCGCTTGCCACCAATGTGACGAATCACCTTCCGGGGAACCAGTGGTCCAGGGATGAATATCGGTTTCTAAACCATCAATCAAGCCCACACCTCTAGTACACCAGAAGGGATCCAAACAGATTGGAACACGAGTCAATTATAAACCTCCCTGTCCAATTTTTGGTAACGTGGATGGAACGGCAGGCTTATGTCTGCAAGGTCGTGGATCGTTGGTTAGTTGCAACACAGTGAAAATACAATTATTACCCAATGATAACGGGATAGTCCAGTCAAGGTTGTATACAAATATCTACTTTATTATTACTACAACAGACCGTTCTAGCACACTATAAATACAACCACCCTGTAAAGGAACACAGAGGACAGACAGTTTCACGAAGGAAAGTGATGCACTCAGGATACTGACAGGAGGGTAGTAGGTTAATTAATAATTTTATAGTTCAAGGTTATTGGGTTCCAGCATCAAGGAGGAAAAGGATCCGAACTGTCTCTAGGGGCCGTCGGAGAAGGACCGGGGGCAGAAACACAATGGACCTGGTGCTGAAGAAGTTCTTGGTGCTCAACAGTATTGAGGCGGTTCCAGGGCGCTTTGCAGCCCTTGAGACAGAGTTAGTGGCCGGAGAGAGCTGTGGGTACCAGGCGGCAGGCAGTTTGGCAAGCGAGGCTGGACGGGCGTCTGCAGGCAATCCGGTGCACCTGCTCTGGGCCAAGAATCAGCTTCTCTGTGCTGGTTGCCAGATCTGGAATGCTGGTTGAGGTGGCTCAGATGGCTCTTGTGACTACGGCGTGACAAAAGTCAGCAGTGCAGCCAGATGCAGTTCGAGGACTCGACTGTCTCGAAAGTGTCCTTAAAAGATGGATGCTCGATGATGCTTTTGTGGCACTCCTGCTAGCTTCTTCACAGGGCTCATATCATCCTTTGAAAGTGGATGGACTAAAGCTCATGAGAGGGTTTGCAGGCAACAGCCTTGTACTTTGTCCAGAGACTCTCCAGCACTTCCCACCTAGGGATCTTGCTGGCAGAACCTAGCAGGGCACGCTGTGTGCTGGCTGGGAACTTGTTCTGGAGCTGCTGGAAGGGTCCACTGAGTTTGGTATCTCCCTCTGTCCCCTGGGAGATATTTAGGGGAGGGATCTTGCTTCCCTCTCGGAATTCCTGGCCTTCTTTCACTGGTGGAAGATGTAAGGTAGATTGTACCTTCAGACCGGGTCCAGATGAGTACTTCTTCTTACTCCTTGCGAGCGAAGTTGTGGAAGATTTTTCAAGTGAGGGGTTAAGCCCTCTCTTAAAGCCGAATGGGTCCATATGATTGGTCCAGGCTAAGCCTACCTTAATTAACCAATCCTGGGTCCCCACCAACAATCGTCTGTTATGCATGACATCAGGGCAAGAGTGCTATGCAACAGGACAGACAAGGGGTGACAACATGTACCTAAGTCCCACCCATCTTCCCGTCTGTTGTAGATTGAAGTGTCTCTCTGGTTAACTGAGCCCTCTGTGACTCTTGAATAAAGTGCAGGTCTCCCTTGAAGTTTGTGCTTGGAGCAGACTTCCTTTCTCCCCCAAATCACATCCTTTGTCCCTCTGAAAGGGGTCTGCTCTGCGGGAACACCTGTGGTAGCTGCTGGACCCAGACAGGCCATTCACTGCCTTTCATACAGAGAGGTGGGAACTCACTTCAAGTTGACACATTGCATACCAAAGGGCCGTTAGTCGCGCCTTCCTGTTGTCTGTCTGGCAATTAAGCCTCTCCTCTAGGCTTGCTTCAATGATCTTGTTAGTATGCAGTGCCACCAGCCAGAGTAGACAAACAGAATGCAGATCCATGGTGCCTTTGATATTTAAATTAGGCTGTCCCTGCCTGGAGGAAGGTGTGTCTTGCCCCCTTTTTGAGATGCTTTGATGTACCTGGGGCTGTCACATTCCAGCTGAATATGACAGAGGAAGGCGGTGCCTATAGGATGTGTCTTCCCGGAGTACACGTCACTATGCGTTTTGCACAGGAAGCAGATGAAATGTACATAGAATGGCCTCACACATTTCTCAGAGGCTGATGTCCCAGCATTCATTTTTATTATTAAAAAAAAAAAGTCCAGGTGAGCATTCTCTCCCAGTGCAGATGGTCAAATTCCTCATAGTGTTCAAACCAAGTATTCTTTAACTATTGTGATTAATTACTATACCGACTACCCTCCTGTCAGTATCCAGAGTACATCCCTTTTTCCTGCTTTGAAACTGTCTGTCCTCTGCATTCCATGACAGGATAGGTTGTATTGTAGTGTTGCTAGAACTGTCTGCTGTGTTAATAATAAAGTAGATATTGCTATACAACATTGACTGGGCAATCCCTTTTGTAATTGGGTAATAATTGCATGTTTGCTGTGTTGTAACTAACCAATGATCAACTAAATTTCGGACATAAGCCTGCCATTGTGTCCACGTTACCATAATTGGACAAGTAGGTTTGTAATTTGCTTGTGTTTCCAATCTGCCCGGATCACTTCTGGTGTACTAGAGGTTTGGGGATGACTGATGGTTTAGAAACCAATATTCATCCCTGGACCACTGGTGCTGTGGAGGTTGATGTGTTGCACTGATTTTGTGAATGAAGAGAACATGAGGGAGAGTAGAAAGAAACAAGAGAAGACAGATAGAGCAGAGTGAGTCCATGGATGCCCTTATTAGCAACTCAGTATGTGCACCACACACCCTTTTCATGAATGCGGCGAGGTGCCCATATTAACTTCTCTCCATATGTTCCTCTGTTGTCCTTGCCTGATTTCCAGGTGCTCCGTGGGCTGAATGTATATCCATGTACCCTAAGACAGTGTGCCAGTGTCTGAGCCAGAGCCTCATTGGCTCCCCCTATGAAACCCTCTCTCTGTGCCCCTTGCCAGAGCTCTCATGTTTCCCCCGATCACGCTTGAGGAAACATTTAGTCCTGTTTCCCCCCCTTTGGATTATTGGACTTGTCGTTTTCTTTTAAGCTATGATGATTTTAGTAGATTTTATGGTGCAAAGGTTCTTAACCCTCTGTGCTGGTATTTATATGGATTGTTTGTAAATTGAATTGTTTAATTATCTGCTGCTGAAAGACGTTGACTAAAGCATAAGTTTAATTAAAGAAATTCTATTTGAAATTCAGCAAAACTACAAGTACCCGAATTCAAAGCCAAAACAAGGTTGGTGGCCTTCTCACACATGGTGATGGTAAATGTGAGAGCGCTGCCTTCAACGCCTCTTCGTGTGCACTGATGGGCGCCTCCTTATGTACTGCCTCACTCAGACGCCTGCATGAAAGGTGAGCCTGCGCGTTACATCTCCTGCACGCTGCAGAAACCCGAGCCGGTAGAAGCCGCATGTCTTACGAGTGCAGAGGGTGAGAGCCAGCTCTGGTGTCGACCCCACAGCGCTCGTTAAACGGTCTCCTAAATACCGCGCAAGCACACGCAGGTTGTAAAGCCGTTTTATCGCGAACTGCCCGTCTCGCACGCCGACGGCCGCAGCACCTGGGCAGGTGGAGCCAGGATGCTCCCAACAGCCTGTGGGATTCACTAGAAATCTACTGTGATTGAGAAAGTTCACTGATTAATTGCTTCCTGGAGCCATAAAAACACGGAATCCATGGACCAATTTTCCCGCCATTCAGGGACGTCCCTTCAGATCATTACCACACAACGTGTCCACGCGCATTGTGTGTGCCGCATGTCTGCTCACACCTCGACTCCCACAAACGTGCACCTTCCTTCGGAGAGCAGCAATGCGGTCTCTCTGGGCCATACCACTGATAACTTAGAACAACACGGGTACCAACTTCAGAGCAGCTGTGTCTACGAATGGGGCACGATAAACGCAGCTGGCGACACCAAATTAAATTAAAGAGTGCACACATTTAATTTGGAAACGTGCATTACACTCATAGGAAGGACACGTGTGTGTATATTATACTAACACATGACTAGAGGATGCATGTATATATTATACAAAAATTACTGTGTGTGTAAACTGGCACACACATTTTGTTCCAGTACATATTTAAAATGCATGGAATAAACAACCTCGATTTCCCACAATAAAAGCAGCACACGTTTTTATTTCGAAAGCTGACGAGTATACGGAGAATACCTGAAAGGGGTTGTCCACGGCAAAGAGCGGGTACTTTTAAGTCCCAGTGATCAGGAGAACCTCCTCCATACACCTTTTCCAGGAGTTAGCATGCATTTACTAATTACTCGAAAGTGGTTCCTAGAATGAAAGTTGCACCTCCTTAATTTGCGCACACGCCGTGCAGGTAGGAAACGGAGTAGGCGTGCAACGGTATAAACAATAGTCTCCTTTCCCTCCAAAACAACACGAGGGAACTAGGGATATTTCGCAGGAAAGTATACATATAACCAGAATGACAATAATGGTGTCGCGCCACTAGTTTGATTTAAGCGAGAAAGGCGATCAGGTACGGCGCTCACACTTTTCAGAATGACATGCTTAAATCTTTGTTGATGCCTCGCTTGTCTTCTCCCAAAAGGGTATGCAGACACATTGCTTGCTGGGGTTTCTTTCCAGGTGATGAGCAAACTCACCGGCGGCCTTTCAAATAATTCCCAAAACACAGATCCCCCTTGAAATGCATCTCAGTATCC
Organism: Ambystoma mexicanum; assembly: GCF_040938575.1. Lineage (NCBI taxonomy): Eukaryota > Metazoa > Chordata > Amphibia > Caudata > Ambystomatidae > Ambystoma > Ambystoma mexicanum. The sequence continues at coordinate 576,999,364 of NC_090934.1, forward strand.
TTTTAAGTTATAACACTTCAACTAAAATCCTGTTCCAGAGAGCAACGGTTCACAGTGCAAACACTATTTTGCTTTGACTGTAATTTTCTCTTGCCCCCGCCACCTCCCAGAATTTAACCTTTATTTGTTTTTTGTTTTTTTAATTGGCAAGTGCATTGCAACATACAAGACTAGGGGTTATCCACCCCTGTGTGGGATTAGATGTGTGCACTGTTGACACCTGTGCGAGCACAGCTCCCCCAGTGCCTGTTGGTATGGCCTTACCTCGAACTTGCCGTGCAGCACAACCTCTCGCAGCAGGTCGTGCTGTCCGTGGGGCTCGCCCTGCGGAGGGGTCAGGGAGCTGTCCGGGCGGGTATCGGCTGCCATGGCTCTTAGGCAGGGCTGTGTGGGACCGGCTCAGCCTCCGTCCTCCGGCAGCAGAGTCTTGCCCTGAGATCTTCCAGTCGCAGCTGCTGCGCGCCCTCCCTCGGGGCCCGGAGACCTCCCAGCGGGAAGATAACTTCCAACACAGATCTTCCGCCGCCGCCGCCGCCTCCCTCCTCCTCCCTCCCATCTGCGCTGCAGGCTGGCGGGCCCCTGTGGACCCCTGCTAATGGCCCCAGCAGGGATGGGCCTTGGACGGTCCTGGGTGGGGGGCTCGCTGTCCTCTATGAGGGGCTCTGGTCAACCATACCAATCTAGTAACCAACTCACACTGGACCCCCTTGCAGGCCTCTTCCCAGTTCGTTTACACCCAGGCAACTCTTTTTCGAGACTGCACCCCTCTTTTCGGCCCCCGACTGTTCGTTTTCATTTTGTTGGCTTCTTTCCCTGTACACACATCTTTAGCTTAATAATGGCGCGTCCATTGTCAGTAGACACCTGCATTTAATGCTTCTCTCTCCATCTCTTTGCAGAGACTCTGCCTTTAAAAGCACCCCTAGTTCGCTGGCTGTGCCCTGGGACGCACACGCTCCTCTTATTTAATGTCGCTCTTAAATCACACACAGGCCACTGAACTGGTGCGCACCTCTTTCTCGTCTTTACGGTGCCGCGGCTTCCTCTGCGCAGACATCCCTGGTTGAAAGCGTGCCCCTCTTTCTGCTGCCCCCCTTGTTCAGCGTGTATCTCCTCTTGTGCCCACGCCGGGGGCCAGTCTTTACAGGTTGATATACACGCACCCTAAATTTGCGTGACCCCCCCCCCCCCGAGCTGGCTTTTCCTACGAACCGATTAACCGCACGTCGCCTTGCCTCTGTCCGCTCCACACTGCAGGGGAGAAGCTGCAGAGTGAGGCGGGCCTGCTCCTGCCGGACTACCTGACCTTCCTGGCACCGTCTGGAAGAATCACTGGCAGGCACATCAAGAAGATATAGTGCAAGATGGCATTCCCTGCTGATGTCAAGGCGTTGGGTCACAGGTTGGCATTTGATATCAGCGTGAGCCTGGAGGCAGGGAAGTGGTCCAAGGAGGAGACAGGAGATGGGTATGGTTCAAGCGGTTTTTAGGAGGAGTCCTAAAGGTAAGGAAAGGATCGGTTCAAAGGAGACTAGTTTAACAAGACATGTCCCCTGGTGCGCCAGGGCACGTGCCAAATGGCGAGGCAGGCGACAGGCCTTACTGGAAAGGGTTCCGTGACTGAGCGGCAGGGCCGGCTGAAGAGGTATCAGGGCTGGTTGGGAGCCATTTCAACATGGTATTTGGGGTCCACCCGTGCTTTACAACTGGGGAAACCAGCCCCAGGCACCTTTGGGGTGCTTACATTATAATTAAATAAAAAAATTGCTCCAGTTTATCTCGGGACAGCCAGCCAGCAGGTATCTGAAACACTAAAAATATCTGCTGAAAAGCTAGTAATCTCTCTTTAACAGTAGGGTGCTAATATCGTGGAAACCAGAGTGAAAAGGCAACAAGGTGATAAGCGGGAGGTGAAAGTCTGAGGGTGCCAGCAAAATGAAAGGTCTATTTTTCTGTCTCATAAGACTACACACATTGGGCAGCTGCTCTGTAGCCCCAGGCCCATTTCATATGAAGGAGTTGAAACACTCTGGCGCTGCTGCTGCCAAAGGGTGGCATAGTACTGAGTCAAGGAGGAGGCTGGGCCCGGTTCTAGGAGTGTGCGAGAGGAGAGAGAAGAAAGATTGCACTCGTCCGAAACGACCTGGTCGAAATATTGTAGAAGTCCCAATAGTGTTGGTGTCTGAGTTCACCGGCAATACACAACTTCACTAAGAAGGCCAACAAAGACTTCCCTAAAGCTCCCATGGGTTACCTTTGGTAGCAATGGCTGAACAACAAGGCCAAGCTTAGTAGGGCATGGTGTCATTGGCTTAAAATCCAGCGAAGCACAGAAGACACTACCCACTAAATCATCCACTTACAGATACAGTTAGCTTAACATGCAAATCACTTTAATCACTGCAATCATAGGAACACAATAACCAATCCCTTTTAGCTCAGAAGTTGCAGCCTCTAAAAGGTGGCATAGAATCAGTGTCAGAAATGGCCTTTTATAAGGAATAAGCATCCAAAGTTGGCAGATTCAGCCCCAGAGCTCTTACAGTTCTGTCCAAGCTATTGAACTTGAGTTAATTGGAACGATTGTTTTTACAATGCTTGTACACGCGTCTGATGTGGGCTTGGTTAAGGTCCTGATATAGCAATAGAGACTAGCACCTAAGGAGAGAGAGCTGATGGACCAGCAGGACACATTCTTTGTGCAGGAAGGGCCAGGATGCAGCCCCACAGGATTTGCAGACCAGCAGGTAAAGTGCCCATTCCTCGGTTGCTAAGGGATAGTGGGTAGACGAGCAAGCAGTGGTGGTGGAGGTAGTTTTTGGTGCCCGGGTGGGGCAGGTGGTTGCTGGGAGTGCACCAGGATTCTCAATGTTTCAAGGGTCAGTCCCGGCTGGTGAATGCTGTCCCTGGAGGGGCCTAAATATTCCCTAAAATTACTGTGAGCGACTGAGCGTAGTGAGACCAAAATAATGAATGAGTGCGGATTACATGGTTCTACCCCGACCACATTTTTAAAATCATGTGTTGAAGGGTGCATTTAGCAGCACAATTTTTGAGGTAATGGAGTAAAAACTCACGCAATTGGTTGCCTAGGGTAACACGTGAAAAAAAATAGTAAATGTAATGGCCACAGCCAGTCAAGGGATGTGAATATTTTCAGTAGAGGGCAAACATATTTCTCAAAATTAGCGCAAATGATCTAGCACAATGAGAGAGTTCAAAATAATGTAGGAGGTTTCTGGGGAGGATAGGTACACCCCCAGAGAAAGGTTTAAAATAATGTGTTGAAATGGTGCATTTTACAGCAGTTTTTGAGAAAAATGTGGTAAAATGTCATACAATTTACTATTAGTTCTCTATAGAAGCACATGAAAAAATCCAGCAAATGCCATGTTACCAACAGTAGACAGGAACACTTCATAACATTTTCATGGGGCTGCAGCCACAGCCTGTTCATGCCAGGAATAGTCATTGTGAATCACTTACATATGGTTTGGGCCACAATCTAGCTCTACAAGTGATGGTCCCCAAAAAACACTTGCATGAGTTTGCATTCATAATCTATCTGTGCCCAGTGCTGGTCATTGGGTCGGTTCTCGGCGGATCCGAGATCCGGCACCAGATGTGTAGCCGGATCTCGGGATCCGGCCAGAGTCAGCCACCCAAGCCCATGAACCGCGCTGGAAAAAAGAAAGAAGAAAAAAAAAAGCGTCCACGACGGTAGCATTGCCGTTTACCTCGGCTTTGGCACTGATGTGTAATGCACAATGCTCACTACATGTACAACTGAAAGGAATCAGTTGTACATGTAGCGAGCATTGTGCTTTACACGCCAGAGCCGCGTAAAAGGCAATGCTGCCCTCGCGGGCGTTTTTTTTTTTGGCACAACAAAATGAGCCTGGGCTCATCAAGGGGGCGTGGCCTAACTGCAGGCGTCCTGCTGGCCCATTAGGCCACGCCCCCCTGAAGAGCCCCGGCTCAATGGGCTACTGGCACCCCTGTCAGGCAGCCTTTTGTAGTGATCAACACCCTCTCCCCAGGGGAGAGGGTGTTGATCTCTGCTTTTATTTTCTATTGGGTTGCCGGGCAGGGGACAGCGCCTCGCCTATTCAGCCTTAATGGTGGCGCTTCCCCTCGGCAGCTGGGGCGGGGGGCAGCGTCGCCATTAAGGCTGAAGGGGTGAGGCTGCTGGAAGCTGAGGCCGTTTTGCTTCCAGCAGCCTCACGTTTCTCTCCACAATGGTGGCACCGGCCCACGGGCATCTCCTGCTTAAAGGTATGCCTCGCAGGTGTGACGCCACCATTATGGCTGAAAGGCATTTTTTTCTGGAGCCTGAAGCTTTCGCACACGAGCGATAGGTTCAGGCTTCGGAAAAAAATCCTGTTCTTGTAGTGGCCGGGGCTGGCAGGGGAGATTAGTGGGCCCCACAGGGCCCCGCCTCAGATTGAAATTTCGGAGCCTGCCGGGGCAGAGCCCCGGCAGGCCCCGTCCCACTTAAAGCCCTGGCCGGTGGTAAAAGGCAATGTTGCCTTTGCGGGCACTTTTTTTTTAAAGTATTTATCTGATCGGATGGCCACTACCAACCCCGCCCCCTCTAGACCACGCCCCCTCCTCCCCCAACTCCTCCCCCACCCTCACTTGTGGGATCCCCACCACATTTTTTCCATCTCCACCACTATCTGTGCCAGTGATGGTGGATTAAGTCACTTTCATGAAGTTGCCACCAAAGAGATTTAGGGGAGCACCTGAGTACATCTGCAAGCTACATACCCTGTATTGGAGACGTGAGATTGTGCCCTGCCTAACACCGGCTATTATACCAATATCGCAGCGAGTGTTCGAAAGCAAATCCCCATGAGACAACCCTATTGAAGATACCCTCGAAGTGATGACATGCTGTAGGAGGAACTTGCTGTAGCAGTATGAGAAAGAGTTGAGCACGTGTACTGATGATGTCATAAGAAAGTGTGCACAATGTCACAATATATTGATAAAGACAAGGTATGGATCTTAAAGGGTGATCAACGAAGTTAAGAACTGAGTGAACTATTACACGTAGAAAAGAAGACAATTCACAAGGTGTTGCAGAAAAGAGAACTTCAATAAATGTACAGATGCTGAAACGCAAGGTAGATCAAGTCAGCATAGAAGCTAGCTACAAGTAGTAGATAGAATGCAGGCTGAGCAACCATTGTACAAACTGTACATTGATATCACGAAATAAGTAAGACAGAAATCATGAAGGAGAATGGAAAGTTGCGTTTCAGCTGAATAGCAGGCTCATGGGGCTTCACAGCGAGGCTGCCTGGCCTGAAGTCAAGACCGTAGAAAGCAAGTTCAGCTATCTACTCTGAAGAAGAAGGCGTATGTGGGGGATGAACCTTCTCACGTTAAGGTGCAAGAAAGAACACAAAGGATGGCAAGTTTTAATTCTTTTAAATCATTTAAAATGTGCAAAATGGACCAGATCGTGGTCTCCTGTCACATGTGCCAAAGATGGAAATAGAGCATGAACTTGAAGTTCCAGACACAATAGCGAGTGCCCTCACTCCCGTGCATTCCCAAAGATGAGAATACTCTACATGGCCAAGTAAAAAGATAATTTCATGGCAGAAGACATGGGTTATGAGAAATACTGGGCTAATTGGGTGTTGAGGTAGATTCATGTCCTATCTCCCTGCAACTGGGTTTGGGCTTAGGTGCTGCTAAATGAACCGAATGTTCCAGACATGGCACAAGTGTGCCGACCAATTGTATTAGTCCATATAATGAAGGACCTTTATAGCTTGTAAGACCAATGAGATACTCTTTATATAATGTTTCTGAAATTACATGTTTTAAGAGGTAGGCATAAGTTGTCCACCTGATACCGGGCAGCCAGTAACAATCCTAGCTCCTATACAATCGTATACCTAGATATTTCCCTTAACCAATCCCGACCCTTGATAGGTTTTTCACTATTGGCACATTGCATGGCATCACTCAGAAGTATTATTACTATAAAAACTGTATTTTTGGTGGAGACCATTGAGAGACTGAGCGTATGTCTTTTGATGTTTGTTGTAACCTCCATGTTTTAGATAATGGTTAATAAACAGTACTTTGCCATCTTTCTGAGTTGATTCGGTTATTTGGACTCAGAATTAATCTGGTGTAATCCCATCCATTCATCCATTCCATATGCACGTACCTAAGGGCCATTGACTCATGTGGTAGCAGTGTGGATGGTTTCAAGATCCAAACCAGTTTGTCTCCAGATTCTTCGACGATCGGACATCCTTCACCATTAGTTGGAAGATCGTGGAGTTCCTGTGGAGAGCGGCCGATAAAAGTAAACTTGCAAGAAGAATCAAGACGTGGGCAGGCCCCCCTTTGAAGAAATCCCTGCTCTGTTTCCACAGGCGCTCTGCGGACAGAAGGCGAAGTGGTCGGATTGAAGGAGAAGTGGATACAGAAGGCCTTCAGTTGATTAACAGATGTAAGTAGACTGAGGGAAATGGCAATATAAAGGGGCGGGATTGCGATAATTTTGAGTAACAGGACATTTTGGCGACATAAAGGAACACCTAAGTATTCCTATTTCAAGGGAGATAGAAGAAGACATCTCAAATTCCAATTGGAATATTAAGAGAGAGGATACGCACAGTCAGGACTGTGAAAGGCGATGTCTTAACCCTGTATAGGGTGAAATCAATCGAGGTGAGAGAAGTGCACCCCTTATTATAAATGGTTATAAATGAAAAGAAGGTGATCATGGGGGTTATTAATGAGTAGTGTGTTATTATTTTGAGCATTATTTGTTGTGTGAAATATTGAGAAGTAATAAAGCTGTGAAGGTTGGAAGTAACGCTGTTTGCAAGTTAAGGTGTAGTAAACGATTGGCGCCAATCAGGAGATGGATAGGTTTAATTTATTTATTTATTTATTTATTTATTTATTTATTTATTTATCAACTTTATTTAATAATTATACAAAACATAATACAACTGAGTAACAACAGAATGGGAACAAGCAAAAGATTACTCCTTATACATCAGTGCAACAAAATGCAAATTACTACTTAAGTAACAGCTATTCAAAACGAAATCCGAAAACATCCCCACCCTCCTATCTCATGGCAAGACGTGACAACACAAAACACACAAAAAAAAGGACAAAACATACACCCCTACCAATCCCCAACCTCAATATACACAAAATAAACCAAAGCCTACACCTCATCCAAATAAATCCCTGAATGACCCCCATCTCTCCTCGTACTCAGTTTCCCGATGTTGTCGAACTGCCTGAGTCTTCCCATACCAAGAGAGCGTCCGCATATCCGACACCTAGTTCTCGCAATGTGGCTTCTTCCTGGATTTCCACACCTTCATTATTTGTTTTATGGCCATCAACAATGCTCTATCAATCCATTCCGAACAATCCCACATCTCCAAACTTCGACTATCAGTTGAAAGGAAAATCACTGACAGAAAAGTACGAGGCAGTGTCATACTAGTTACCATGGATAGGTTGTTGAAACAGGAAAGGATTGAGCGGCAATTGATGGCGCTTGCTCATATTTGTTGTTTTAAGACTAAAAATGGTATATGATTTAGATCTGGTAAGTATTGACAGTCAATTGAGACTTGTCATTATGGAGGACACTACTCTCATGCATCTTTGACTGCCAAGGCATGTGCCCAAGCTCAAACAGTACAGTGCAGAACGGGTAAAGGGTACACAGGAATATGTTCATGCCAATGCCTCAAGGGGGATCATTGGCAAAAGATGTATTACAACACATGGCTACATATGTGCATGCTGCATACACAGGGAAGAAAATTGAGAAACGACTGGCAGTTTTAGAACTTTGGAAAATGTGCCAAGAAGAGAAGGAGGACCCACCACCAGAGGTGTGGATGCTTAATCAGCATAAAGGGGAGGGCATTAAGCCCTCAGCTCCCCTTATTCTACCCAAAATTAAGAGCGCAGGTACAGGCAAGATAGGAGTTTATCCTTTGAAGGAATTGAAAGCAGCGGCAGGGTATAGTTACCGAACATATGAACACCCTGCATACAGTAGTGACAATAGTCCAGAAGAGAGCAAAAGGAAGGCAGATGCCTGTACATTCATACGGATTAAGGAAGAAGGAGTTGAGAGGTCGAATATATTGGCAGAAATAGACTGAGAAATTAAAAGATGGAAAGGGGAAAAATATAGGGCTGATGAGGTAACGCTCATACAGAACGAATGGATTGGAGGACAGATACTACTCAAATGAGATGGAAAAAGCATTGAGGAGGTTAGGCAAAGAGAAGACAAAGATGAGCAACAAAGAAAGGACGGGGGATGAGAAAAGAGATTGAGGGAGGATGAGCAAGGAAAAAAAAACAGGGATCAACAGGAACAGATATATAGGGAGGAACAAGAGAAAGACAAAAAAGTAAGCAGAGGAACAAAGGAGGTACAACAGGAAGAAAGAGATAGAAGGAAGAGATAGGAGAGAGAGGAATAAGAAACACAAAGAGTGAAGGACAGAGGTTATAGAGAAGGAGAGAAGAAGAAGATCGCAGACTGGAAGTGAGAAGGGCGGAACAAAGGCAAGAAGAAGTAAGGGCAAGAAGAGATGCAGGAAAGCGAAGAGAAGTGGACGAAGAGATTAAACAGAATAGAAGGCAGTGGGGTCTAGCTGCCAGTCTCATTCTTAAAGAACAAATGAAGGAGGCCGAGCAAGGAAATACGATGGGACAGAACAAAAGAGTTTCTTCCGATAAAGGAAGTAATGCTAGAAACAACTAGGGTGGCACTAGAAGAGGAAAGATATGATGTGGAAAGTACTGGGGAAAGGATCAATAAAATATATCAGTAACTGAGGCAGGATAGCAAGTATGGAACTTGACGAAGCGATAGTTGATCCCTGGTAGCTCAACCGCAAAATGAGGAGGAAAACCTGTTCAGTGATGAACGCCGAGCGCTGTCCTTGAGCAATTAGATTTAGCTAGAGATGAAGGCGATGATAGTCACACTAGTTGGGGGTCTAGCAATGTCAGATGAGGAAAGAGAGTCAGGTTGTGAGACAGGGGGAGAGGGTGTGTGCACCCCGTGGGGAAGCCAACAGATGGATAAAGAGGTAAGACGATCAGATCTGGAACACCCTAAGGACGGAACACCAGATCCCATATCATATTCTGAGCTTCCCTGAAGACAATCATGTAGTGAGAAAGGAGAGTCTCTGCCATATGTGAGTAGGTTAAGGTCATTACCAGCAAGAAGACGAATATGAACAATTACCCCTGCCATAGAAAGACAACTTGTGGGTTCTGACCATGGGATTGGGTTCTCACAGTTCCCCATGTTAGAGAAGGGGCGGAGCAAGACACAATTTATTCCACGGCCCCAGATGGATATGGATAACTTAAAGTGCAAGCTCCCTAGTTTGACTTCAGGGGCTGGGAAATGGATATATGAATTAGAGAACATGACAGGAAGAAATACGCTGGGCATAGGAGACATAAAGGTCAACTGGCTGCCATTCTTGGGGAGAGAGCTGACGACATATGGAGACGAGCAAGATGTGCAGGTGGGACAGCACAAAACACAGTGCATGATGGAGCACCATTTAATAATTGCAGGGCAGATGTTTGGAGGGCTCTCGTGGTACAGTATCCTGATACATCAGATACGGGTGCAACTATGACATGTAAACAAAAAATGAAGGAAGATGAAGACCCCATTGCTTACATTTAGGATATTCAGGAAAAATTGCAGCTTGAAACTTGTGAATCATGGAAAAAACAGTGGCACTATTGTATCATACTGTGTGTCAGAGATTGCCAGAATCAGTACAGAGACAAAAGAAAAAACTAGTACGGATGGAAGCGAAGCCATGGGCTGAGATACAGTTCACCATTGTGCATCATTGAAAAAAGAATAAAAAGAAAGATGGGAACAGAAAGATGGAGGAAGCTAAATTGGTTCAGAAAACATTGTCTAAATTTGCTATAGAAAGGGCCAGTATTGACAAGATGAGAAGGAGTGGCAAAACAAGAAATAATGGGTGTGTCACAGGTGAATAATGCACGTTCAATGGATCAAAGTGGCTATGGGTTTTGGCCACGAGGTAGAGGTGTAGGGTTCAGCAGAAGAGGAGGCAGATTTCAGAACGCCCAAGGCAGATTTCATACCACCCAAGACGGGTTTCAACATTTTCAGAATGGGAGTCAAAATTTTCAAGGAGGGTTTGCTAGAGGGCCACCCATAATATGTTGGAATTGTGGGACGACAGGGCATATTGCGTGCACATTTAGGAACTGAGAGAATTTGCAGCAGAATTGACAGCTTTCAAGAGGGAGGAGCAGTTTATCCACTGCCATACAGCACACAAACAAGAGAGGGCTTTTGCCAGGATCACACATCCTATGAGGCAAAGGTGCCCCAACTACAGCAGGTACAACAGCAGGGGCCAGTACAAATGTACCCACCGCAAAGGCAGTCACAACAAACACCTATGCAAACCCAACAGAATGCAAACACGGGGCAAATACTGACACCTAGGATAGGGGGTGTCACTGTGGTAGGAGGAAACCCTTTTACCGGGACAGGGATTATTTTTAACCCTCAATAGGACATCTCACATGGTGACTTGATGTGTTCAGTACTATCTGTGACACCAGACACCCAAGATGAACCAAGGGTCGATGGGATGATAGGAGGCAAATCCTTTTCTTTTCGTGTAGACACCGGGCCGACATGCTCTTGTACCAGAGAGGGGAATTATCCAATGTCAGGCATTGCCATTAATGCTCAAGGGATGTCTGGAGCTACAAATTTATTTCCTTTTACTGATGAATTACCTGTTTCTATAGGGGAATGTGACATGTCCTTTCCCTTATATTCATGACAGACGCCAGTTAACATCCTGGGAAGAGATTTAATGACAAAACTTAACATGATGATTTCATTCACAGATCAGGAAATAGTGTGCTCCACTGCGGAAATACACTATTTAAACATGAGAGAGGTTATACTAGCATTTACAGGGCAAGTGGCTCTACAAGGAGTCCCTGCAGATCCAGAGGTGTTCATGTATGGGGTAAAAGCATTCTATTAACATGTCTACCTAGATTGGTGGAGAAGATTGTGAGAATACCTGATGAGCTCTTATTTAGTCCACAAGTTCATATGAATGAGGAGAAAGACAGACTATTCCTATAGAGTTAGAAGCAGCTATAGTATGAGGAGAAATAGCAATGCTTGAAGGAGCAGGTGACAAAGGCAGAGCATGGTTGACAGTGATAGCTCTTGAGGAGGGATACAGATTGACAGATATGATAGATGAAGATATGCTCAGAGATTAACATATAGACGATGAGGTTGTGTGTTTTATATGCATTACATACTGGAAAAAGATTGAGAAAAGGAAATCCCACAGCGAAAGGCGATAATACGGAAACAGCAAGCACTTTTACAGGAAGACCTAGAAAAGGTGCGAAGTCTACTTTGGACTACGGGCACCTATGATGTAGGCCTATTGAAGGGAATAGGAGAGGTTAAAATAAAACTCAAACCAGGAGCAATTTTAGCATGAGCAAAACAGTACTCTATGTCTCGAGAAGCTGATGAAGGCATATTCAAGACCATTTCAGCACTGAATCCTCCACTCTGCGACCCCTTCAGCTTATCCAGAATAGAGCAGCGAGACCTATCCTTGGCCTTAAGCCCATGGACCACATCTCTCCTGCTCTAAAAAGTCTTCAGTGGCTCCCGGTTGATGCATGGATTAAATTCAAATCCCTCTGCATCATCCACAAGGCTGTCTGGGCCGGGGACTACACTTCAACTCTATCTCACGAAATACTCTCCCACTAGACCTCTTCACTCCTCTGGCACCAACTCTTTGTGTGTAAAGTGTTTTGCTAAAAAGAGGGCAGGGGATCGCTCAATTTCCTCTGCGGGCTCCCTCCTTAGGAATAGCCTCCCCATGCGCCTTGAGCAGGACCTTCTCAAATTCAGGAAGCTCCTCAAGACTTTCCTCTTTTCTTCCTCCCTCTCATCTTCTCTCCTCTGCTAGTCCCACAGTTGCTAAATTGGTGTCCCTTATGCATCTTCAGGGCCTTGACCTCCCTCACTGATTACTCTCAGCTCCTGTCTATCTATCGCACTTTGCATCTGCACACACCGCCTCTGGAGACTTACACTTACACGTCCCATGGCTCTGGTCATGTAGCACTCAACATTCCTAGCACTTCCTCTATGGCTCTCCCACAAGCTCGGACTCCCCAGCCCTTACCCCCTCTTGCCCCTTCCTTTCTGCACTTGAATGTTCTGAATACTCACAAGGCATAGTAGGTTTGTGCCTCTTCCTCTTCCCTTCAGCTCTTAATATTGTGTTGTAATGTACCCTCCCTCCATCCCTGCACTGTGGGCGCTTTGAAACAGTATATAATCCGATTAAAAAATCCAAGGGAGGGTCATGGAGATTTATCCAGGATTTGCGTCCTCTTAATCAGATTGTAGAAGCTGAATTTCTGTTTGTTCCTAATCCTGAAACAATATTATGCATTATCCCAGTTAAAGTGAAGTATTTCATGGTGATCAATTTTAAAAATGCATTTTTCTCGATCCCGTTGTACAAAGACTTGCAAGGCCGTACTCCCTTTACGTTTAGACAAAAAGACGGAAACATTATAATTTCCCCCAAGGGTATTGTGAGTTCCCATCAATTTTTAATAGTGTTCTACAGATGGATTTAGACAATATTGAACTCAAGAGTGCAGCAATTCAGTACGTAGATGACACATTGATTTGCAATGAAACAGAGGATGAATGCAGGCAAGATTCTGTTCAGTTAAAGGCTATACTGGCGAACAATGGATACAAGGTGGACAAGGAGAAATTAGAGTATTGTCAGGAAAAAGTGTTGTACATAGATCAGATAATTTCACATGAAGGAAAGTAAGTGACACCTGAAAGAGCTGAGGCTATTATGAAAATGCCACAGCCAAACACAGCGAGGCAAATGCAGCAGTTTCTGGACTTGTGCAATTATTGCAGAGCCTGGGTTTTGTATTACAGCACGTATATCAAGCTACTTTGCATGTGTTAAAGAAAGCACACATTGGGAAGGGAAATATAGAATGAACTGAAGAATTGGAGGAAGGATTTGAGGAATTAAAAAGAGCAATCTGTACAGCTCTAGTTTTGGGAATCCCCAATTATAGCGAACAATATTACTTGTTTTCGCACACCAATGGGTCCGTGATGACAGCTGTACTCACACAGAGGACAACATCAGGGTACAGACCTCTGGCATACTATCGTCGGATTTTAGATCCAGTCAAGAGGGGCCTTTTCCCATGTGAACAACCTTTGGCTGTTGATGCATTTGTAATTGAGAAGTTCACAAATATTACCATGGGCTGTTCCACAACTCTTTACCTGGAACACGCCTTATTTGCCATTCTAGAGAACTCAAGGGTACATTAACATCACAGAGAGCTTCAGCGTATGAGGTAATGCTTTCTAATCCAGCCCTTAAGGTAATGAGATGTAAAATAGTGAACACAGATGTTTTTAGCTGAACCTGTGGAAGAAGGTGACTATGTGCATAACCGTTCAAATTATGTTGAATTCTATGATGGTATACCACGTGTGAAGGAAAATGCTTTAGCTGGAGAGGAATTTTCTTTATTGATGGTTCTTTGAAAATGTATCAAACTAGTGGGGAGAGGCATTCAGGCTCGACTGTTGAAGACACCGATTAAATGGGGAATTTGAGGTAGTGGAAAGTGGAAGACTACGTCTCACCTTTCAGCTCAAGTGGCAGTATTAGTAGCGCTTATTGTTGCATTTGAAAAACATGAAGGGCAGGAAGTGACGGTGTACAGTGACTCTGCCTATGTGACGTCAACCGTACATGCAGCGCTGTCCCGCTGGAAAAGGAGGGGATATCTCCAAGCAGACGGCACTTCAGTGCCACATGCATCTCTTTTGGACACGCTTATTAAGGCACTACAACTCCCGGTAGCAGTCATAAAATGCACAGCACATAATAAGCAACCAAACTTTATCTCTTGTGGAAGCGAAGCCGTAGGAATAGAAGCCAAAAGAGTTGCATATTCTTCAGACATTTCAAGTTTTGATACTGAAGATATTAAAGAAGTTTTGCCTAGGAGCATGCTAGTACAAGAGGGGTTTAATATTCAGTCCATTACGTAACTAATAGAGATTCAGGGTACAACCCCACAAGAAGAGCAAACATAGGGGGTGTTCTTTACAAAAGCATTATAATAATAATAATTATTATTATTATGGAGACAGCAAAGCACTGGAAAGCCAGTAGTATCAGCGGCACTGTTGAAAGTCACACTTGAGCAGTTTCATTGCCCTGTGCATATAAGCAGAGAAAGTCTTGCTGCACAATTGCAGAAGTCTGGTTTATTCCCAATTTACTGGAACACATTGCACAGTTCATGGTTAATTGCATTGTGTGTCAAAAGTTTACTGCTGGGCATATACTAAGAACAATCAGAGGAGTAAAACCCTGTCCAAGTGGTCGCTTTCAATATTTGCTTGTCAATTACATTGATATGCTGCAGAAATGTATTGGATACAGGTATCTATTAGTGGTAGCTTGTCCCTTTCACAGGTGGATCGAAGTTGGTCCATGTACACACCCTGGTGCCACTTGCATGGCAAAGTTTTTAGAGCAAAAAGTATTTCCAAGATGAGGTACGTGCGAAGTGCTAAGATCTGATAACGGACCACATTTTGTTAATGAACTTTTTGAACAAATAGGACTTCTATTGAATATAAAGCACAGGTTCTCTTCTGCTTATCATCCACAAGCAAACAGCATATGTGGGAGACTCAATGGTCTCATGAAGGAGAGGATAGCCAAGATCAAATTAACTCTGAAGAAGAGATGGCTGTATTGCCTTCCCCAGCCTTATATGCACTTCGAAATCAGCCAGTTTCTGACCACCACCTTACTCCCCATGAATTAGTGACTGGGCGTCACATGAGAATGCCGCTTTTGCCCCCATCTAGAGTCAGGAGTGATTCCCAGAGTGTAGTGAAGGCTTTAGGTGATGAAATGCACAATTATTTGATATGTATGACTACCAGTGTTTCTTTCATTGCAGATCAAGTCAAGCTTCGGGGGGGGGTCAAAGAACATGGAAGAGACCAGTCCAGTAACCGATGCAAGCAAACTATTGCCACCACCGAAATTATATGTTGGGGAACAAATCCTCATTAAGAATTGTACCCGCAAGTAGCACGAGCCTAGGTTTAATGTTCCCTTTAGTTTTTTCAAAAGTTTCCCCTTCTGCAGTTAAGGTATCAGGAAGACAAGCTTGGCTGCATTTAGGAGATGTAAATATCTACAAAGGCGAGACCCTCCCTCCAGTGCCCATTGATCAAGAAGCAAGACAAGAAGAAGAATTTCTGTGTGTGCAGACTCGATCGATGACCAAGAAGAAGGATGACAAAACAGCGTGTGATTAGTGCATATTTCTTTTGGACTGGAATTAATTGGACACTCCTTAAACTTGTAGCAGGAAGTGCATAGACTTGCAGAGAATTCCAGAGGCTGAAAAGGTTTTTTTAAATTCCTGAAAAAAGTAAAAATTGCATTAGTATTATGCAGACACATAATTCCTGATTAGAAATGGGAGAGAGAACAATACCCAGCTTTCTTTTTAGGAGAATATCTGTTTCAATGATAAATACATGAAACTTGCTGACAGTGACATGGACAGGCTTGTAGTGCTATTTTTATGTTTATTCTGCAGTGCTACCCTGCCCATGTTTGGCCAGGAGTTAATATTCACACCTTTCTACATGATCCCAAAAATGGTCCAGTGATAAGGAGACTCTTAGTAGTGATTATTGAACAGATTATGCAGCTACAAATGCAAAATTATAAACCTGTATTAAAAATGATTAGAGAAGAGGATAATGTGATTATAGAAAGAGCACGGGTTCAACACGTAATTGCTTCTATGCATGATATATATATGCCTGTGTATTCTTTTTATCTTTCTGTATCTTACATTTATAAGTCTCTATTACCCTGCTGATCCAATTGGAACAATATCTCCTATGATTCTTCCAAGTATGAGTACAAATGATGATCATTTCTTTAAACTTTATGGGCATGTCAGATGACATACGTGGGATGCAGAAGAAGATGATGAGGGGATAAATACCTATCTTGATAATGCAGTTCACCTGGGGAATAATATGTGGTATAAGCACATGAAAAAAGTGTGAGAAAGAGCATCTGATGAGAATGGCTATGTCGGCTCTCTCATCCCATATGCTCGAAAGAAGATACCCATTGAGACAACCCTATCGAATGAACCCTCAAAGTGATGACAACCAGCTGAAGGAATTTCCTGAAGGAATATGAGAAAGTGTTGAGCACGTGAACTGATGATGTCATGAGAAAGTGTGCACGACGTCCCGAGATATTGACTAAAGACAAGGTACGGATCTTCAAGGGTGAACCAGGAAGTAAAGAATCGGGTGAACTATTACATGTAGAAAAGAAGACGATTACATTGTAACAAAGTGTTGCAGAACACAGAAGTTCAATAAATGTACAGATGCTGAAATTCAAGGTAGATCAAGTCATCATAAAAGCTAGCTGCAAGTAGTAGATAGAATGCAGGCAGAGCCGCTATTGTACAAAAACTGGGCATTGGTATCATGAAATAAGTACGCCAGAAATCATGATGGGAGAATGGAAAGTTGTGTGGTAGCCGAATAGCAAGCTCATGGGGCTGCATGGCGAGGCTGGCTGGCCTGAAGTCAAGACCATAGAAAGCAAGGTCACCTATCTACTCTCAAGAAGAACGAGTGTGTGGTGGATGATCCTTCTCATGATAAGGTGCAAGAAAGAACACAAAAGATGCCAAGTTTTAATTCATTTAGAGTATTTACAACCTGCAAAATGGACCAGATCGTGGTCTCCTGTCACGTTAGCCAAGGATGGAAATAGAGCATGAACTGGAAGTTGCAGACACGATAGCAAGTGCCCTCACTCCCGTGCATTCCCAAAGACGAGAGTACTCTACAAGGCCAAGTACAAAGACAATTTCATGGCAGAAGGCATGGCTGATGAGAGATGCTGGGCTAATTGGGTGGTGAGGTAGCTTCACGTCCTAGCTCCCTGCACCTGGGTCTGAGTTTACGTGCTGCTAAATGAACCGCATGTCCCAGACATGGCACATGCGTGCCAACCAATTGTATTAGTCCATATAACGAGGACCTTATGGCTTGTAAGACCAATGAGAAACTGTGCATCTAATGTTTTTGAAATTACATGTTTTAAGAGGTAGGCATACGTTGTCCACCTGATACCGGACAGCCAGTAACAAAGCATCCTCCCACAAATCCATGTCAAAAATTGTTGTTCTGTTTCATCAATATATATCCACGAGCAGTTATCTATAGAGAGATTGGTTATAGCGTGGTCCAATTTGGGCCGCGCTATAACCAAGCTCCCTATAGATAATAGATGTGACTTTATATTTCTAGTAGGATACAATTAATTTGCATGATCAAGTTGCGACATGGAAATCTGACCACAAGGTCTTTATACAAATTACAACAAGGGTGAGCATACCTGAGAATGGTTGCATAAAAAGCATGTTATCCATTAGAGCGAGTTCATTTATCTGGCTGCCACATTTTTGCAGGGAACACCACAAGATGAATATTGGTGAGTACCAATACATCATATAATTCTCACGTCCTTTGCATGGATTTTTGGGGCCTCTATTAGAGGCATCATAAGGATATGACACAAGGAGTGGCACCCCCGACTCACAACTCCAAGAACCCAAGTACTAGACTGTTTGCTTTATGCAATACAAAGGTGTGATTTGCACCCAAACACTTGGATGAGCATAACAGGTATAGACCATCTGGCATGAGTATTTGGAGTACTTCACATACCTCTCACCCCTACACATGTTTGAGTTTATCTTAAACTTTGCCAATATGCATTCAATTAATATTGGATGGTCTTGTGTTCTTCTCTCCTAATTTGACCTACCATCCCACCCCCAAATGATACATTTGGTATTTATATTTCTGTTGTTAATAATCACACAATGTGTATTTTTCTTATAAACATTGTATGAAACAACAGCCTTGAAAATGACCAAGTGTCGAAACATGTGTCGGCTGCAGCAAGTTAATAAATGTAATACAATATAATGTAATGACTCCGAAGATCAATATATTATATAACAGCCAGAGAAGGAATAATGTGCACTACAACTAACATAGGCATAGCGCGAATCACCAGTACCACCAACCAACAAGAGGTTCAGGGTAATACCTCTGTGTACTGGTGACACAGCTTTACCTAAAACTGAAGCTGATGACCAAGCGCACTCACAAATGGTTTATTACCCCCAGCACCTACAATTATCTGCTACAGTAACCAATCTGGGGCTTACCGGGGTCTCACAATTTTTGGTAGAAACATATGGCCTGACTACCCTTAGCTGCCCTAAATGGTACTTGCCGGTTTTACCGGCAAGGCTTCCGCCAAACTTCTAATGAGGCCCATTATATTGTCTGATGGCCAACATCGGGTCTTCTTCTGCTTGCTTTTGTACAGCCTCGAGGAATAGTAAACTGGGCTTATGTGGGTTGTACCACATAGTTGATGTAAAGATCAGCTATTGAGGGGATTGCATGTTGTGATGAGAGTGGGGAGTGTGATAGGACATCTGCTGGGTTTATATCCATCCCTGGCTTGTGTATGATTTCAAAATGGTAGTCTTGCAAACATAGACCCCCCACCCTGCTATTCATGTGTTGCATTTTTGCAGTGGGCATTCCATATATGGTGGTTAAAGATTGATTATCTGCAATGTCAGTGAAAGATTGTCTGTACAGAAAAAGATAATGCTCGCTGGCCCACGCGACTTCTCGGCTCTCCTTCTCTGCTTGTGAATAGGCCTGTTCAGCAGGTGGAAGACTCCTGCTGGCGTAGCACACCATGCACCTTGGTGAAGAGGAGCCACGTTTTAGTTTTGCTAATGTTGCCTCCGGTCTCACCGGGCTGACATCTGCTGTGACTTCTGTTGGTAATTTTGCAACCTTTAGAAGTAAGTTCTATTCTTGCTTGGTGAGTTGGCGTAATAGTTCACTGATGCTGTGATTCTGTCTAGATTAGACTACGGCAATGATGTGTTAGTCAGAGTCAATTACAAAAAAATGCAAGCTCTGCAAATCCTTCAAAATGATGCAGTCTGCATTATTGCAAAGAAATCTAGAAGAGAGCATATCTCGGATAGCCGGAGAGATCTTCATTGGCTCCCGGTTACCGCTCGGCTAAAATTCAAGGCTGCTGCACTAACCCACAGAGTGCTATTTGGAACAGCTCCAATCTATATTAAGGACCTGGTCTCTCTTTATGAGCCACTGAGGAAACTACGCTCAACCACCTTGGCGTTGCTAAAAAGTCCCAAACTCCCAAATTCTCTCTTGCCAATTGCTTGAGAAGATCTTTCTCTATCAGGGCCGCTAAGATAATGAATGGCCTGCCCCTGTAGCTTAGGCTGATAAAGGAATAAGATATCTTTCATCGGAAACTGAGGACTACTCATCTAAAATTTTTAAAGTTTTACCTTGAACTAGTGCCGTTTCGCTCCTGCACTTTGTCCTGTGACTTTGAATGTCCACTGTGTTTTTGTTTGTGCGCCCTGATGCCTGTGGGCTTTGGCGCCCTATAAATCAATAAATAATAAATAAATAAATACATGGTTGAAAAACACTGGCTGGATCTCGTACCATAGCTGGCTAGTCCTAGGAATGAGCAAAGATGTGAAACCTTGGACGGCCGCAGCATGTTGTTTATAGCTGCTACCTTCTCTGGATCTGGTTCTATGCCACTGTTCGAGAGCATATGTCTGAAGAGCTTCAGTGGGTCTTTGCTGGGGTCACATTTTTCACAAGTAAGAGCTTTGTTCAGTGAGAGAGGGCAGGCAGAAGCTCTGGTCCCCATGCCTGCACGGATGGACAATGAGTTAATTTATTGCAGTGGGAGGTCTTGTCCTTCTTCCCAGAAGAGAGCGTCCTGCACGCTCATTCTGCAGTCAGGGGCTCCAATCACCATTACTGTGGGCTGAGCCACGATCTAAACTCCTGCAGTGGAATTCCGTAAGCTTCTTTCCTGAAGTGAGTGGCCCTGCAATCTTTCTTTGGTTTTTCTGAAGGCAGAAGCTACTTGCCCGCTTCCTAAATTGAGAGGCTGCAGGCCCTTTTTACATCAAGTGGACCTGAGCTTTCTTGCATCAGTAAAAGACAGCAGGTTCCCTCCTTTGGGGGGAGATTCTAATCCCCTGCCTGCAAGCAGAGGCCTTCAGCTAACACCCACAAGAAAAGGCCCTGAACAAACTTCCAACAGGGAGAGACTACAGTGAGCTCCATTCCTGGAATAAGAGCTTGTGAGCTAACTTTCAACAGGGAGAGACTACTGTAAACTCCCCCCCCCCCTACAAGGAGAGGCTCTGAGTTCCCTTCTTGAGGCAGAGGCCTTTAGCTAACTTCCAACAGGAACAAGATGCTGCAAGCTCCCTTACTACAGGAAAAGGCCCTGAGCTTCCATACTACATAGTGTGGCGGGGCGCAAGAAGGAGTCGGGCACAAGGTGGACATTTTGAGTTTTTTTTATTTAAATAATAAAGAAAACATCTCTCTCGCCCCTACCGCTATAGGGGAATTCCCTACCTAAATAAATTAAATTAATGGTGCTTGTTTGTCTTCAAGAAATCAATAAACACAATGGGCCTCATTACAACCCAGGCGGTAAGTTCCCTACTTTACCACCATGGTGTAAACTCTGTTTACACCATGGTGGATGGCGGATTTACCGCCCCATTCCAAGGTGAGTGGGGCGGTAAATCCCCATTCCCCATTTACCCTTCCCCATTCCCATTTTTGCCCCATAGGGCATAATGGGAGTGGGGAAGGCGCTAATTACGGCACCGTAAATTACGGTGCCGTAATTAGCACCAAGGTGGGTTAGCGCCTTGCATTTTAACGCCTGCTAAAAGCAGGCGTTAAAATGGTAATCAGGCGTTAAGGGTTAACGGGGGCGACAACGCCGTTAAACCCTTAATGCCTGGGTTGTAATGAGGCCCAATGCCTTCTGTCCAAACATAAATCTACCTGACCCTACCACTAATACATAATAACTAAGCTGAGCCAAATATCCCTTTTCTGGTGGCCTCCCCTTTACCTTTTATCTTGAGGCGTTTTCTTATTCCGTACAACTCTTCAATGTGCAAATGTCTCTGTTTGGAGCAACAGCTCCTTATGGTGATCTCTTCTGATAAGGGTTTAGGGTTTTCTTCACTTGCTCATGTAGCTCTTCCCAACTGTTCATGGAACCTACCCCTGAGACCATATGACCCTTATCTTGGTTCTCCTTGAGATGGTCTTTCGAACATTTATTTTTTGCTTTATGTTCTTCACATGCTTTATCAGCTTGCGTGTTCCCCAGCTCTGGGGTCTCCTTAATGACCTTTTTTCCTCCTTGTTTATCTCACTCTGTGTTCTTAACGCACAACACGTTCTATAACTTAGTTACGTGGTTTCCCCACTCTTCAGCACTTATCTCTCTTTGAGTTATGTCCTGGGGTTCTTTCTCTATCACCCAGGATCTTTGTCTCCACTGTTTAAATGCTTCACGTTTCTTCTTATTGTTTAGGGTTTTCAACAGTTCCTTAGTTATCT
The DNA here is from genome assembly GCF_040938575.1 of Ambystoma mexicanum. Taxonomy (NCBI): domain Eukaryota; kingdom Metazoa; phylum Chordata; class Amphibia; order Caudata; family Ambystomatidae; genus Ambystoma; species Ambystoma mexicanum. The sequence goes on from NC_090934.1 coordinate 577,021,109, forward strand.
TGTGATGCTGGTCCTCTATTCCAGTATTGCCCTTATGTCCATCACAGTCTCTGATCGTTACTACAGACTAGCGCAGCGGCCTTCCACTACTCCAGTCCAAACAAGTACCTGTGATTGCTGTGGGTGACTTTCACTGGGCTCTGCACTCGCTCGGGCAGGTTAGTCTGTATTCTCATTTGCTCTTTTCAAGCTTCTCGCTCGTTTCGATATCAGCATCTCTGTGCCTTGTCGCTTTCTGTGAATGACGGTGGATGGGAGCTTTCCAGTCTTCTAAGTGTCGGTGTTGTTATGCGGGCACCAAGCCCACCATGGCACTTCTGTGGTTGTGCTACCTTGCTGGACTGTTCCTCGCTCTCTGTCCTGACAATGAATTCCCTGCTGTGCTGGGCCTCCGGTGTCTCCGTTTGCCATCCTCTGCTTCTTGGAGAGCAGCAGTTCCGCAGCCACACTTTGCTCGTCCTCTTAACAGTGTTATGGCGTAAGGGGGCTTCCCCTGCATACTGATCTCTCTCCTCTCCTCAGGCCTCCTTGCACCAATTTCATACACATTTTTTCTTAAAGTGGTATTTCCTTTTCGTACAGGTGGTGTTCTTGATTCAACATTGTCTATAGAAAAATGCAAGGAGGACAAAGTGCCTGATTCATGGAATTATTTGCATGAAAAACGCAGATGTGTGCGCCTTTCTGCCCGAAAATCCCTGTTTGAAGTATGGGGATTTTCGGGCAGGAAGGCGTGCAAATCTGCGTTATTCTCGCAAATAATTCCATGAATCAGGCTGACAGTGTTTTGTACAAAAGTCAGTCCCATATATGCAGATAAAGTGTCCTGCACATGGAGTTCACTTTGGGAATCAGAGTCCTTGTCCCATAAGGGGGAGTCACTCCCAGTGAGGTCCGACTTGCCCAGATGCCTATGCAGGGGCTTGCAGAGCAGGCTCACCTCCTTAGCCTCAAAGGGGTGTGACTCCTCTTTGGGGAGAAGGGACAAATACTCCTGATTCATCACAATAGAAAGACTCTGAGCTCACTCCCAGTGGGCCCGGGCTCCTTATCTACACACAGGCTACTCCCTCCACCCTGCCCACTTACATCTTTTACTCTCTTTTGTGTTCCTGCTGCAAGGGAGGAACAGTCACTGGTTGTTCTCGCCCTAATCCTGCAAGTGTTGACACTGGAGCACTCACACAGAGAGCTGCTGCATTTGTCCTTAGGAAGTGCCGTGTGTGTGCGCTGAATGGCACGTGCTCATATTAGACAAACAGGGATTGTTTTATGAACCGGACGCTGGAACAGCTGTTTGGTTTTCTACTAGTGCTACCTGCTCCACTTAGCGCGCATTCCGTATATTAATCTCAGTCTCAAACACCAGGCACCCTCAATGCTATGATGAGTAAGCGCACAGGGGGTAAAACGATACACTGCCGTGTGCAGTTGAAAGGATACAGTTAATGTGATTATACATTTTTATATTTCTAAAGCGCTCACACAACCCGGGTGCATCGAGGCGCTGTTACAGGAATATGGCTCTTAGTTGCTTATTTATAATGCGCTTAATACCCGGAGGTTTCTAAGAACGGACCCAGGGATCAAATCTGTCGTCTTGTTTCCAAGGGGAGCACGTTGCCGCTGAGCTATCCTCCCGGGACAAATATGAACCCCATAGTCTATTAAAATGGTTCTGCTCATTTGGTAGTTGCAAGGTTGCCATAGTGCTTTCATCCAAATACATAGACAGCTAGAATATTGATGTTTTTTGGCCAATAGTAACATTTCTGCAGGAATTCGGCTGTCTTTATGCTTTGTGTCGCTTCTCCTATTCAAGGCAGCTGTATGAATCCTTGCATATATGTACCTGAAAAATTGTTTCATCTTGCTGAACCCTAAATAAAGTTGCTGAGCTTGTGTTGATACATTGTTCTCTCATGACCTCATAACCTGTCCGCGTATTTCACTGCACAGATGCAGCTTTTTGAGGCAGACACATTTGAAGGTGTGTATCTTCGTTGTCCTAGTCAGTCACACTCAAAGAATGTTTACCATTCTGTATCACCCCTTTCTCGCGTAGTGCCTTATTTCTGGGTATGTCTGTGCAGGAAACTTTGTAATGGCTCTCACTCCTAAGCTGGCTCAAGACGCGGAGAACAGGTGATGCACTCTGATAGTGCAGGTTGGAGCGTGCAGAGGCACTAATTGTAAGGGGCGGTCAGGTAACAGCCACTTGGAGGTGGCCAAACTGCATATGTTTCTTCACTGCGCTGGATTGGACTCTCCGGCACCACCAAGGATGGGCGCACACACTCCCCTTCTATCATCCAAAATGACACTAGAACGAGTGTACTGCATCACTTCCTGGCTGCCCCTTTCAGGTACACGTCATCATCCGAGACCTGCATCATGTCTGCCGAGATCTCACTGTAATATAGGACCGACGACTGCTTAAAGGTTCGAGAATTCTTGAACTTCCGGCTTAAAAACAAGACCGCGTTGACCTCAACTAGTGACAATAATTAATCTTATGATGTGGAAGAAGGTGGGTTTCCCAGTCGTCGCTTTGATGATAGTCCAGCTGGTCAAAAATGGCACCCTTGGTAACGTGGCACCAAATCCACCTCAATGGTCCAATTCACCCCATCTAACTTCACCGCACCTTCTGGAAAAGCCCCATAGTGCATGTTCAGTATCAACATCTGCATACTTCCTGCAAGGTACTCAATATTTCTCCTCACTGATGGTTACTCAAAATACCAAGAGATTGAACTCATCAAAGCCTACTTGGGAGGAAGGGGCTATCCCGATGCTAGGTACATAAAAGGCAACGTGTCCTCAACTCTCACATGCATGCACCGCTCCTTCCACAGCACAGAGTTCCCTCATGTTGCCTTGGGTTTTAACAATGGAAAGCCATACCATGCAGACCACTTGTTAATGGAGAAGAAGGTACATGGTCTATGCACACCTTTAAGGAACTCACAGCATTAAGTCGGGTGGAGATGGTTACCTAGAACTACATTTCTCTGAACATGTATATTGCCATCCCTTTCAAATCCAGCCGGAGCCCCAGCCAGGATCTTGGTCAGCTGGTGAGCACTCAAACCTATAGCTCCACAAGCTGTACCTGGTGATGACCATGATCTCCCAGGTGCCTCCCAAGTCTCCCTTGCTTGGTTCAGACTCTCTCACTATGCTAGGGCGCTCGCGCACATTTATGCGAAATATCTACGCCCCTCCAATGAAATTATTCATCAGCCACCACTGCTACAAATCAGAAAAGGCCAGAACCATGTATCTTTCTATGCTGCCCTATATCTAGGTACTTGTCCTCTTTACAGAATCACCCCAAAACCGTTATCAAGGAGTTTAACCTCACAATCAAGCTAAAAACAGAAACTGTGTCTATGGAAAATGCTAGAGGGACTCCCTCTTTTAGCTTCAAGGTTAAAAGCAACTGCTTAGAATTCTTTGTTTCAGAAAACAGGGAGAGGCCACAGTTGGCCTCAGCTATCAATTCTCCACTCAAAAATTGCTCTACGTGCCTCGAAACGCTTGTGTATAGGCGCGTTACAAATGCCGAATACCATATCATATCATAACATATCATATCATATCTTAGTTTTCCCCCGAGTCGCTGACAGGCCAAACAGCGCGGATTCCTTATATCCAGACAGTGAAGAGAGTGTATGTGGCACATTAATTTGCATTCACGCCATTGTACATGGCGGAATATCACCTCAGCTGACCAGAATGTTTCCTACGATAATCAAACCCTTGCAAAACTCATGCATTTATTTCCACGACGGGAAAACGAAGACACCTTTTTCGGGGAAAAGGTAAGAATTCACATAGCCAATTCTTCAGTTCCGCCATTTGGCAACGGCTAGTCGGCCTACTCAGAGTTATCTACTGCGTCTAGTCCTCCGCCTGCAACACTGTAGTGTATACGTGCGGTACATTGTATCCAGCTTTATCTGCGCTACCCCCCGCCCCCTCCTCTCCTCCTACCCCCTTCTCCTTCTCTCCCCCTCTTTCCCTCTCTCCTTCTGTCTTTTTTGGTTTAGCTCAGATGTGGTCCTTACCTGCCAGCTAGTAAGGCAAAAGTATTCTTTTAGAATGCAGAGGGAGAATGATATTTTTGAAGCAGAAAAGTCTGCAGGTGCTGGAGTCCTGATAAGTTTTCGGTCATAGGTAGCACTTCATCTCCATCAGCCATTTTGACTCATGTGCAGCCCTCTAGAACTACTGAGCATGCCACACAGTTTTAGCCCATAGTTGTCACTTAAGCGGCACCATTAGTTTTGGTCCATCCGTAGGACTTCATGCCACTCAGTGAGGCTAATGGGTTCTGGCTCTAATCTGGTGCTTTAGCAGCACTGCAGTTTTGACTGTTGTGTCATGCTTGAGTGCCACTGCTAGGCTACACAGTTTTGTTTCGTTGGTGGCACTTTAGCACCACCAGCAGCGTGGGCTCTCAAGTGGCGCTTTCGTATCACACTGTAGAGCTGCATAGTTCGTGCTCCGAGGCGGTGTTTGGCCCCTCCATTGGTTTTGGCGCATAGGTTGAAGTTGAGGGCATGTCACGAGGTGATGCGTTTCTTTCTCATTTGCGCGGCTTAGCAGCACCCTTAGTGTTGGCTTTTTGGTGGTGCTCTAGTAAACGCACCTACGCATCCATTCTTTTCCGGGGTGTACTGAAAGGCACCGACCGCGGAAAAGGTGGTACTGAGAGCTTGCAGAGAACCTGCACCCCTCTCCCATGGTGGTGCTCCTTCAGACATGCCTGCTGCCTTTCTGGCCTCTCTCTCTGGGACCCGAGAGGCAGGTCCCATCACTGAAGAGTTCCCTTCCACAAAGGCAAACCTGCTGGCTTTGCCAAAGCGTGTTGCTATTCTATCGCTGAATGTTCCCCACCACTCTTTTTGGAAGGCAATGGCACACATTTGCCAACCTGACTGGGAAGAAAAAGGTCCTCTGGCTTTTCACTGGGCCGTGCCATGCCATTTCAGGGATCTAGCACATACCTGCCGCCCTGTTACAAACCGCAAGACTCGGACTGGCCTATAGGGCAATAGGACAACGCTCGAACCAAAAACGCAAAATACTGGTGTGAGCCAGTTTTTTTTTTTTTTTTATCAAAGTGGGACACTTTTTTGGCCAATGTGGGCCAGTTTGATGAGTTACTTCACTATGCGGCTAGTAGTTTTGACCAGTGTTGCTGAATAAATATCTTTAAAATGCCCAATTTGCATCACTTTGCCCAAGTTCCCATGCCCCACAAGCATTTTCCACAGTAAAAAAATTCAATAGCATTTGAGCAATAAACAAAGTGTCTCGAGTGCATCTCTTTAAAATGTGTTTTTTTGGCTCCACCCCCTTCCATTTACGCACTGCAAATGTATATAAGAGATGCTTAAGCAGTCTGAACACACATTATTTTGGGCAGCACACACGGCCATGCCTCCACTATTCTTTCCTTGCTGCCTTAAAATTACCATTGACGCCCTCCTCTGGAAGAAAAAAAAACTGAACAGGGAGTAGCAGAATGGAGCTGTGCTTCTTTCCCCTCCAAAAGCAGAGCAAGGGAAAGCTTTTCCCGCCTTCCACTAACGATGCAGCAGCGCAGTCACCCCTAATAACTATCCCCACCAGAGGGCAATGGCGGGTGGAAGGGCTCACTGCATTGCAGCCTTGTGACCTTGGGCAGGCGATGTACGTTGAGCTCTTGTGTTCCATGAGGTGGGAAGCTGCTACTGTGTCACATATGTTGTTTTTTTTATAATGGAAATAAAAAACTCTACAAAGTGATAGGTACTTACCTCGCTGCTTTGCTGATGTCTTTACTCTCAGGAACTGGAGGTTGTATTTCCGAATGCATGACGCTCAAACGTGGGGTTCTGGCCCACATTGGCCTGGCCACTTCTTTACTTTAATAGGCTATCGTTCTTTTTTCCAACCTTTTTGTAGGCGCTATTTGGCACCACACAGCGGTAGTCCACCTGTAGCAGCCATAAGTAGCAGACCCACGCAATGGAGACAATAAACACACACAGAAAGATTGTGCAAGCAGGACACACTGCTGGAGAATCACGCATGAAAGGAGAACCAGCCCAGATGTCCTTCAGGCCCCACCCTGGACATCCCAAGGAGCTATGCGCCTTTTCTTTTTCATTGGCCAATCAAGTCCTGCGTCCAGAGTTGCAAAATGGGGGCTGACCACTATTTAAGAACCTACCTTTTAGCTAGCATAACCCCCATATGTATGGCTCTGCGCTTAGCAAGAACGTTTGCCCAAATTGCCAAACAAACCGCATATAGACTGACCCCAGTGCTGTCAGACAGTTTTACACACACTCCTTTCCAATAGTCCTGTTGGGGAGGAGAGGTCTGAAACATATGCTCCAAAGCAAGGGTGGACTGTCCTTTAGGGAACTCTGGAGATTTCCCGGTAGGCCTCTGCACCCGGGGCCTCTTTTGTGTCGCATTTCCAAATGTTCCCATAGGAAATGGGTTGGGCTTGCTGAAAATGTGTAAAATGGGGCCACTTTGAAGATTATTTCTATGGCCTCTTTTGGTTCCCAGTCCACCCCTGACCCAAAGTGCACCCACTGGGGCGCTGTCCTCACAATCTGAGGGAAACCCCTGAGTTTGGTGAGGTAAAGTGTGCTAGGTACAGTGTTGGAAGTGTCCGGGAATACGTATCTGTAAGCGTGCTTTAGGCAAGCGCCATTTTTACAACCCACGGCTCGAGCGTGTTTGCTCTAAAAGCCCAATACGTTTTTTTCCCAGAGCCAGGGATGTAGAAAGACTTATCAGCTGGAATATGCCCACCTCTGTCTTTTACTCATACCACGAGGCACATTATTCTCCCTCCCCTCGAACCTGTTCCCAGGCAGGGCCTGGCATCTCCTCAAGACCTGTAATGTGGCATTTGCCCCGCCGCCCGTAGTCGTATCTCGTATGTCTATATTCGTTGGAGATGCCCTGCTTTTTTTGTGCAGGCAACCTTTTAAATGAGTGTGACTTCATGTGCAGTTTGGAACCCCAAAATCTATCAAAAAGTCCAATTCTGCATTTCAAAATTAAAGGAATACACATGTGCCTGAAAAGAATTTGCAAAGCACCGAGAGCCACTCGAATTAGGAGAACATTATGACGCATGAATGGGTAAATGTTGCGACAGGGAAACAGCTACTCATGTGGGCTCATAGGTGAATAGTGGCATTTTGCGTGCCATTATTTTCTGACTGTTGGAGTTGAATACATTTCGACATTCATACTAAACACACCCACGTGTGATATTAAATGCAGGGTTTCAATGGCGGGAAACAAACTCACCCACTGATATCTTACACAATATTATTCAAGAACATGGCTGTTGTTTTGTCGTCAAGCAACTTCTCTGCACATCTAATGTACAGAAAACATACACATTGTCGCAGGTACGAGAATAGAAAACCTACAACAACAGCCCACCTTGCACTGACAGGGGCCACACCCTGTCACGTGGAGGCTACCGTTGGCAACCTTCTCTTTTGAGCCCGAGTGGGGTTCAGTTTGAGTTCAGAGTGTTCATATCCACTGTCCAGGCAGGCAGATAATGACTGTGTGAGTAACGGGGTCCATTCCTTGGGATCCACGGTTCCTCTCTGCTGTGGATGTGTAATCTACGTTGACAGGCAGCAAAGCTCTTGTGCTCGGAAGTCACTTGCACACCAGTTACCAAACTCCAGTGGATACACGCAGCACCTACACACTCACCGCCCACATGCACTGCAAGGCATGCACGCTCAGACGGTTAGCAGCACACATGTGCAAGTCTGCACAGGCCCACTGCACACGCCACTTACTGCATGCCCTCTGTGGGATGGTTGCTCCTTAACAGCCTCAGGATTCTAATGCGGGCTTAAACGGCAGCTTAGCCCAACTACACACTCACACACTGCATAACTCACTCTGTGGAGTTTGCAACGCTGTTTAGCTGCTCTTGTCCAATTAAAGCACCTTAACTATGCAGCACAGCCATCCTACACACTCGGACACCGCCCTTCACTTCACAGGCTGTTCAATTCCAAGTAGTTTCTGGATTGTAAACTTCACGTTTTTGGATGCGGATACATGTTTACAGGGCATCAGAGCTGAACTATGCAGACGCCACACACACGCGCACGCACGCACGCACTCTCTCTCTCTCTCTCTCTCTCTCTCTCTCTCTCCTCTCTCTCTCCCTCTTTACAGCTGCAGGATTCTTACATATGCGCACGAGGCAGGCTTGCCCCCATGCATGCTCCCACGTCAGCAGGGACTGCAGGAAAGGCAGCCCACATTACTGATAGCATCGACTACCTAACCTAACTTGACCATGCACACCATGCACCGCCCCAGCACCATGGCATGCACCCTCATGCTCTGTACTGCTACTTAAATAAGATGCATTTTGTAATGCAGGGTAGCATCCGTGGGCACGTGCACATCACATTGCCATCTTGAGTCACAACATTACATGGCCAATACTAGCCCAGGTTGATATTCCTTTACACTACAACCCCCAACACATCGTTGCTTCACATGGAATTGCTGACAGATCAGATGCATACAACATACGGTGTGTTCTTTCAGAGTTAAATGCAACACGTTATGATTAATACAATATTTTACCCCAACACTGTTCTAAACTCGGAGTCGCAAAGCTGGACACATACACACCGCATGCATATGTGGCACCCACACTACTACACAGTGGATTTGCATTCTAGAGCTGCATATTCCAGAGAGGGCGCTGCTGCATGCATGTCCATGGCCATGCCATTGGAAGTGGGTCCATGCGGTCACGGCTAGGTAATGCCAGCTGCTTTCAGTACATTGTACGTGGCCCCTGGGGTCCAAGTCACCTGACTGGCAATGGCGCATGCGCTCTCTTCTTGGGAGCTTTGTGTCGGCCTGTTCCATGCAGCACGGCTGCAGGTGTTTCATGTCAAGAGTTGTCAGACAGAAGACGAAGATTGTTTGGACCTGTCAGAACGTGCCAGGAATGGGCTGAGGCTAGGCTGGGTGAGCCCGGAATCAACTGCAAATTAGTTTCTCTGTAGCCGATGGAAGTTTTGAACTTTTGATTGTCAACGGTAATTAAAGTGGCATATTTCACCACGGATTAGCAATTTCTTTATATGGGTATTGGAATGCGGCGGAGTTCCGCCCAGGTTCCGGCAGCCGCAAGGATGGCATCCTGGGTCTCTGTGTTGGCATGCTCCCTATTTGGCCACTCCATGGTGATCTGCATGGAAAGGGACTTCTGAGGGTGAAATGCTGAATTCCCAGAAGCCCACCAGTGCTCAGTAACCAGTGCCCACTTTTCTCCCCTAACCTTCCCCTGTGCAGTCATAGTGCACATGGCACACACCACGTTAAGCAGCACATGCATTGTGTTTTGGTCTCTTGGGTGCAGGTGAATAGTGGGTAGCCGGTGTGGGCGGGGAGGTGTCCGTGGCTCTGCCTTGAGATGCAGCGGTGTGAAAGCAAGCCACGCATGGATGATCATTAGTGCTTGCGGCCCAGCATCAGACTCGGCTGTGTTGCTCCACTCCACAGGGCCATGCATGCATGTGACACTGTCCCATCCAGCCCCCGTTAACATGAGAGAGACTGGGTGCACACTATGGCCTCCACCCACACACGGGCACACCCGGGTGCTCCCATGCAGTACTCCTTTGCCACAACCCATCGTTCATATTACTTTACAGAACGGATGCCATCTGCACACGCTCATGTCGGGTGTAGTAGGGGTTTACAGGTAATGCTTCATTCAGTCCCTTGGTAGTAGATTTTAGTTTAAAGATCCACCAGGACTCTTTATGGTTCAGTGCATTGGAATTGGTTCAAGACTTTGTCTACTACCCATCATAGTATGTCATCGGGATATGTTGATATTCAAGGTAGTGTAAAACCAAGGGGCACTATGCGTTCTGCATCTGATTCAACACCTATGTCGGGTGCAGCTGCATTGTGATGCTGCATGGTAGTTACATGGGTAATCTGGGGGTGACCAGATAGACACACTGACACGCCCAGATGCGTCGCTAAAGGGGTTGGGGGAGGGGGTATAGCCCAGGTATTTTGGTTGTAGCCCCGGCTACAATCAGAAGGCTATCTAGCCCCGAGTCCTGAAAGTCCCGACATTAGCACAGACCCAGATCTTTTGCGGACCTTGCAACACCCAGCGCTCTCGCTCTCTCTGTCTCTCTCTCCATCTCTCTGTTTCTCTCTCCATCTCTCTGTTTCTCTCTGCTTCTCTCTCTCACCCCCCCATGAAGTCCTTCGGGGTCAATGCCATGTGTTTCATATGATCTATTGCTCCATGTTCCATTAAGAGCAGCCCACCGCCCCTGTGCACACGCACATCGCAGCCAACGCTTGAGGCTACACTACCAACCGCGGCTCGATATTACTTAGCAGACCACCACAGCAGCACCCCTGAACACATTCACATCGCCTCCTTTGTGAAGCATTCCACACAATATCACTAGTGAGGTGTAATATGGTTTAAATGGGCAGACTAGCATCTTGGCACACACACACACATCACACAGCTACCTGGGAGTTGTAAGGTCGCACTGGTAACCAACACCACTGTTTACTATTCGTTTACAAGGCAGAGCACTGTTGTGCACAGACACACCAAAAGCAGTCTCTGGGCGCTGTAATTATAGGCCGTAGCGCTAGCAAAACCCTGGGCTTAACCTGCTTCCACGGGAAGCCACCCCGCCCCACCCGTGCAGAGCCGGCATTCCTTCTGCTAGTGGCCTCTTTTGGGGGCACTAGTCATTGCTACGTCCATGTCATCCCCGCCCCTCCCCCCGTCACCCATAACATTCATTTCATATGTTGAGCGCAAAACCGTGTCACACATCGCGGTATTTTCACAGTGCAATCTCTGGAAATTACCTTAACATACAATACATGCAGTTTAACGCATGCTTGCATTGTAATAGCAAGAATGCATGCCTTGCTCTGGGAATACGTTGCTTTGTAGTTGCAGGACTAACAACTTATTTTACTAGCCACTGCCCGCCTGCACTCTAGCACACAGCACGCAACCCTCGTCGCCCACATTTCAAAGGTGAAACCACAGGTGACAAATGCGTTCCCTTGCCGCCGTGTGTAGAACCGCACAATCACTGCTTGAAACATTGTGTTAACCGTGGTTTCCCAGAACAAATCGGCACACCGGACAAGAAGACAATAGCGGGGAGGGGTGATGGGGGCCTGGGGTGGGTAGAATGTTGCCTAACATATTTACAAAGGAGAGCACTGCCCACGACACGTAACTACACAATGTGCGGAGCCCGTCACTTGAAAGGCGAAACTACAATTAACACATCATTGCATGACTCTGATGCGTCCACGCCCACAGAGCGATATACTCCAAATGTCGCTGTTACGTTTCGCTCCACTGGTAATTGACAAGATAAGTCAATAACAAGTCACGCGTTCTGCATTCTCACTGTGCCACCTGCATGCAAACACCACACGACCCCTCTCACGCGTCGGCATTCGGGCATCCGCGCACTCTGTACGCACGCATCCCTGCACTACCATCTCACACTGCTAATGGACAGAAAAGAGCCGGTCACTGCTGCAAACGACCGTTTGCGCGAACATCCATGCAGACGGCAACTTCCTGCACTCTGCCGTCCCTGCACACCCCCTGTCTTCACGGACAGTGAGAACACACACTGTAGCACACCCTCTCCCTGCTGGGCTCACTCTCGCTCTTCCACTTTCTACATACACCACATCTCCCACTGTCCCTTTGCGTGCCCTCTCACAGCCCCCTCTCCCTGCACACGCTCACCTGCGCTGGGATCTCTGCATAAATATCCCCCCCCCCACCCTCCCCGTGACCACTCGTACTCTTCCCCCACCCAGGCTCCCAGCACGCATTCTTTAAGCAAGCACTTCAGCTGCACACACTCTCAGTGCACGCTCTTTCGGGATGTACCCTCAGTGTTCACATTTTCGTGCACCCACGCACACCTCACCGGCGCACACTCTCGCTGCATATAGTAAGTACCCTTGTAGCCGGAGCATAAACGCTCCTGGCACCCACATTCTTGGAGTCCTTTCTTGCCTGGCACTGCTATTTCCTTCCAACCTGCGTGCACACACCACTCGCAGCAGGTACTCTCCCTGCCACACTCACGCTTCCATGAAGAAAGTCTCCACAAACAAGTAACTTCTTCTGCATACGCGTGTATGCAAGACCGCTCTCTGAGCGCCACAGGCACTCGCCCCTATTCACCCCGCCCCACCCCCCAGAAGCAGTGATTGCCCCCCCCCCGCTCTTACCAATGCTTCGGGCTGCTGTTGCACGTAGCCGATGTCTTCAATGGCCTTGATGTTGATGATATGGATGCCTTTCTCGTCGGCCGGGATGGCGCTGTACCTGTCGTTCGTCCTCATGCTGTCCCGGGCGGCGTGGCTGCTGATCTCCCGCCGCTGCTGCTGCTGCGCTCCCGGAGCGGCGCTCGCGGAGTCTAAGGTGGAGATGAAGACACGTGTGTCAGGAGCCGTGGTCCGCCTCTGGGCCCTGCCTGCTTCCTGCCTTCCTCCCTGTCACCCTGCCAGCCCGCTCCCCGCAGCCTCTCTGCCCAGCCCTCGCCTTCAAGGAGCGCTTATTAAGTGTACAGCTCTGTTTACTGTAGCCCTGAGCCAAGCTGGGCTGAAAACATCAGGAGTCCAGAAAGTAACTATTAATCGCACAGGCGCATATCGCCGTGGCTGCTGGCATGTCGCATTTACCCCGTCTCATGCCCGCAGCCTCTCATTCAGAAAAGGGGCGTTTGACTGTTCGGCATTGGAGATGCACCAAATGACCCCTATTCCATCAACACAGTTGGTCAAAAGTAACATTTCACTTATATTTAATTACACCATCACGCCCGGTACATCAGGTTTCATGCAGAGCTGGTTAGTTTCATGTAAGTTAAATATGAATTCTTTCAGAGACCAACAGAAATGACTATAACTAAACATAAGCAAAGTGGAAAAATAACACAGTGTTTGCATTTCATAGCTACACCCGACTCGAGCCATCAGCTTTCAAACACAGACATTGCGTGTCAGTTACACAAGATATATTTAAATGGCTATCAATAAACAGAAAATAAAATAAATTAATAATACAATGAAAGGCCAGATGTAGGTTTGTCCGATGCAGTCATCACCTGTTGTCACCGCTAGAGGGAGCTGTTGCCTTAAGATATATAGCTACACTGGCAATTCACATAGCTTTGCCTCTTGTCACCTCTAGAGGGAGCCATTGCTTTAGGATATGCAGTGGTCCTACTGTGTTGATGAAAACCTGCACTTTGGCCGTGTACACAGGCTTTCACACTAGTTTATGATAATTGACCAAAAGAGGCCTTTTGCTTGTATTTTATATTCACCCTTCTGCCTCGGTCCATCAACTATCATGCTAGACTGCAATACATTATCCAAAAGTTATGTCAGAGGCAGAGAAAATAAAAGAAGGCTCTTCGCAATAGACTCTTAAGAGGGTCTCTAGTCTTGGGGCATATTATTCTGGTGATTTTTTTGCCAGTGCCCCCCACCTTTAAGATGTAATACCCACAAAACACACACCTGAACACCTCCTCCTTGAGAAAAGGAATCCCTGAAGCCACAGCACTGAAGACATTTGCCTACAATCATTTCACAATGCACCTCCAGCCACTGGAATAATGAGGCAAGCAGAGGCAGCAGTATATGGCCGGAATGGCTGCATTAGGTGGTAGGGAAAAGGATCTTCAGGGTCATACTCTGTAACTAAAAACCATTCCTGTGTCCTGTTTGGCTCCTTTATTAGCTAATTATGTTTGGCTTTGATGATGCTTAGATACTGGTACACAGCGCATGCTGGTGTTCTAGAAAATACAGGTGTGTTATTGAAAACATAATATAGAAATTCAGCGTGTACTTTGGTTTATATTGCAATTACCATTTATGTTTTTCATATACTTTTTCAATTCAACAACTTTAATAGAGCCTTGGGTTAGGGTTAATCTGTTTCCACTAAGCTTTATCACTTGACACACCCAGTTGCGGCATAGCCGGTCAACATACTGGACCTATGTGTACATTTATGTTGCACATGTATTCATATTTCTATATTTGTTTATTTTTTATCATGTTTTGTTTTACAATTTAAACCTTTCACAAATTGGAAACTTAAAACAAAAGTATAACAAATTAATTCAATTTAAAATATCAGAAGATAATTCACAAATTGATTTTAAGTTTTTTTTATCAATTGTGACCTTTTCCTAAATCACAATTGAGAAAAAAACTTAATATCATGAAACAATAGAGGAAATATAACTAAAGATCCAAACAAGTACAAGTTCATAGATGCAAAGGATGTTTTTCAAACCCCCGTCTGGACCCAATCCATCCTAAATTCTTATTAAGGGGATTAAGACTGTCTAATTAAAATAGGAAGCATTGCCTTAGGGCCAAGGCAGCGGTTAAAAAGTTCTTTTTTTACATGGTGCCATGCCAAAGTACTACTCTATTTGGAATCGAGCCTGTAAACATAGAACAAAGTTAGTAGATCTTGTAATATCACCTAATAGGGGCAGGATCTCCACTAACGAGACAATAAGATAAGCTTCACAAATATTTAACGCTCCCATAAAACACAGCTAGACAATGAACTTAAAAATCTTAATATCAAAAGACAAGAAAGGAAACATGGCAAAGGGCTTATACACTTTAAAATACAGTCACATGCTGTACAGACTGCAAATCCCTGCCTGGACCACGTCACCTCTGAGTGGTCATTTAGGGGACTGTGAGTATCTAATAAAAGAAAATCCATACCACACTACCAAGACAGAACTTAAATTACTTTCATGCTCAGTGACACACCCACATCCTACTCAAGGTAGAAACAATCCTGTGAACTCAGAGCAAGATTAGCTAATTTCGGGATATCTCCTAATAGGGGGAAGATCTCCATGAAAAAGGCAACTAGTTCGTTTGAAAAGGATAGTTGTCTGCCGTTCATCAGCCCTCCCACCCCCCAAATGTTGTGAAATAACAGCAGAAGGAGAATGGATGCATTTTTCAAAGTAAAACAGTCTTCTCTATAATAAATCATGGCAATCCAATGTAGGATGATGACATGTTTCTAATTGGTCTGTTTTACAAAGTCTACATGTACGCCTATCCACAGGTAATCCTAACCACGGTCCAACCACCTCCAGGGTATGGAGACAATTGGATCAGAATCTTAAATGCCACATTCTGTGGTGAGACAGAGTTTTAAATACATAGGCCATCAGTGACTCGAGACCTTGAAATTAGTTCATGTATTCCTTTTACAGTTTCAGGTTTATCACATTTACTCTGTTGTCCATGAAATCCCAGGCTCTGAGTTTCTCCTTCATTAACTATGGGTGAGAGTCGATGTCAATACCTGCTTCTGCTAACATTTTTTCACTAATCTTCATAAACTCAGTCAAGGAAAAATCACTACCTGCACAAAATACGTCCACTAACTTGTTAAGGAGAGAGTCGCCCCGTACTCTTTGATCCTCATGTAAAGAAGGAGTTCATATACATACTTAATGACACAACATGTTACCCTCAGAAATCTGAAAACCACCCACAGCCACTCAACAAATGTGGGCTGTGTGTCCCCTAATTAATAACGTATACCAAAAAATTCACTAAAATGTCATATTTTAATTCATTTGCTTAATCGCACAGGTATCAAAACATTTTTTTTGAAAATACATTTATATCACAAAAAAAAATATGCAATGTTAAAAGTAGTTGTTCCACCACACAGAGTCAAGTTTTACAAATGCTTGAAACACTACACAGTAGCAACTCAATTCTTTTTGCTTCCTACTGCGTATTAAGGAAGCAAGAAGAATTTTGTACAAAATACACAGTAGGAAGCAAGAAGAATTTTGCACAAAATACACAGTAGGAAGCAAGAAGAATTTTGTACAAAATACGCAGTAGGAAGCAAGAAGAATTTTGTACAAAATACGCAGTAGGAAGCAAGAAGAATTGAGTTGCTACTGTGTAGTGTTTCAAGCATTTGTAAAACTTGACTCTGTGAGGTGGAACAACTACTTTTAACTTTGTATAATTTTCTATGTGATATAAATGTATTTTTAAAACATTTTTTTGATACCTGTGCGATTAAGCAAATGAATTAAAATATGACATTTTAGTGAATTTTTTGGTATACGTTATTAATTAGGGGACCCACAGCCCACATTTGTTGAGTGGTTGTGGGTGGCTTTCAGATTTCTGAGGGTAACATGTTGTGTCATTAAGTATGTATATGTCCTTTCTTTTGATGAAATAGATATATCCTCACTTGGTAGGAGGGATTATCACCATAGTGTGGGGCAATCCGTGAATGAAATAACGAAGAAGGAGTTCATGCCATTTGTATGTGTATCGCCAGGATTTTGATCTGCACTCTAAAATAACTAAAGGAAAATGCTCAAACAAAAGGAATCTGTCCCTCACACTTGTTCGTGCATCAAACTCAAAAAGGTAATCAATGGCCATTCAAATGTCTCAGAAATAACAGTTTTTCCAACTTAAACTGAGTAACCGTGTATCCTTGTAACCTGGGCTGGATCCCCTCCCCCAGATTCAAACAAGATTTTTAATCAAGCATTCAAATAAGAAAGTTCCTTTTTGTAACCAAATTTTGATAATAAAGTTCGTCCTGCTCTAAATTTCTTTCACTTGAACTTTAAACAACAGTTCAAATAGGCGACAAGTCTTTATCTCTCAAAGTACAGATACAAGTTTAAGTTATCTCCTTCTTAAGAAACAAATATACTTTAAAAATTCTTCTATATCAACAACAATATTTTTGTCAGGATGATTCCATCACAATTGATGAACACTTTATTGATTTTCCCACTTCGTCATCTTCACAACTTTCAATCACAATGCAGTACTTCAATGATTTCTTCCTGGTCCACTAATCTGCCAGGACTACAACTAAAAGGTCCCTACCCTGGTATTCTCGGCAGCCAAGACAAAAGCTCCTAACATTACTACAAGTACTCTGTGGTGAGGTTTACTTCAAACCTTTTAAAAAAGTATTTGACTTTCAACAACATAACAATTCACAATTTCTGAGAAAACATGAGACTCATAGGTGCTGTTTGTTTCACTATTATATTGGCCACAAGCCAAGGTTATTTTCCTCTCCTCCTTGATACCTTCAGTCAGGAGGGCCTTTCTTCTGCCACTCTTGTTTTTCCACTTTTACATTAAACAACTGCTGACAATGTTTCTGTATTATGATGGCACCTTCTTGGCTTAGGCAATACTTGATGATCCATTTCTCAACTATTGCAACTTCTTTACTCTGGCAATAATGGTTACAATTAGCTATCTTCATTATTGCCCTCTATTGGCTTTGGCAGTGGTGGTTATGGTTAACCTATTTCAATATTGCCCTCTCTTGCTTTTGGCAATATGTGTTTCTGTTTCGGTTTAATATTGCCACTTCTCTATTTTGACAATATTCTTGGCTTGGATAATAGTAATTGCAACCTTTCCTTTCATGTCCTTTGTCAACATTGTTATAACTCAAATATGATTATCTTTCATTAGTTCGGTGTTCAAAATAAGGGAAATAAACTAGAGGTCCACTATGGAGCGTTCCAGGATTACGTAGCAATGATAAACTCACTGTATTCCTCACATGCGTCTGCTCAGTCTGCTGCTGCATCCAACTCTGCTTCTTCTGCTGCTTTCTGCCTGACTAATGGCTTCGGTCCTTTCCCCGCAGCTCACGTCAATCAGGAACAGGGCTCTTCTCGAACCTAAAATGCTCTGGTGCTCGCCAGCCACCGAAACAAGACGCACAGTCAGGAGAGTCTCTCTCCACATGGGGAAAGCCTTCCAAAACAGCGTTTGCCACTGCACAACCTCTGTACTTTGGATCTGCCAACACAAAGACCCTCTCAGAGCCAGCACCTGCTTCAGATACAGCGGCGGCTCCGGCGTCTTCAGAGCCTAAGACTAGCAAAACACTTCCACTTGCCAAACTGACAAGTGCCTAAGACTGCTTTGTTATACACACCTGCCTACAAAATACATGTGTGCCTAAGATTGTTTAATTATACTTTCCTGCCTACAAATTGTACATAGTTTTGGTGTACTCCCAGAGCTACATAATCTATATGCTCCAGCAGATAATACTGCTTTACCATACTCCCCACCAACCAAAAAGGCATGGCTTATTCCCCTCCCTACAGCATTCATGTGTGACTAAGACTGCTTTGCAATACTCCATTGCCTCAAAAAGCACATGCACCTAATGCTAATTTGGCTTACTCCCCTGCCTACAAAATCCTCATGTGGCACAGACAGCTTTTTGTACTTTCCAGCTATAAAATTCACTTACCACTAGCCAAGACTGCTTTGCGTAATCCCCACCAACCAAGTGTACCCAATGCTGCTTTTGCTTAGTGCCCACCTACAACATTCACATGCGCCTTAGACTACTTTGTCCAACTTCCTTGCCTGCAAAATACATGTATTCCTAAAACTGCTTTGGCATATGCTGCAGCAATAAAAGGAATGTGTGCCCACTGCCTAAGACTGTTTGGGAATACTGTCCTTCCTTCCAAAATCACATATGCTGCCGCATAAGACTGCTTTGTCATACTGCCTGTCCACAAAAAAACTGTGTACCTAAGACTGCTTTGGCATACTCCTCCCGCCTACAAAATTCATGTACCTGTAAGTATGCTTTGGTGTACTCCATACCTACAAAATGTGTGTATCACTATCACTGCCTTCATGCTCTCCCCATGCCTAGGAAATTCATATGTGCTTAAGACTGTTTTGTTGTACTCACACCCACCTCCAAAATGAGTGTATGCCCAACACTGCCGTGGTACTCTTCCGTGCATAAGAAATTCAAGTGTGCATAGGACTGCTTTGGCATATTCATCATGTGACAACATTCACATGTGCCCTAGACTGCTTTGCCATCCTCCACTACATTGAAAATGCACGTGTCTAAGACCAATTTGGCACGCTCACCCTACCTAAAAAAATCATGTGCCATTGCCTTACACTCCTTTGTCAGACCCTCTTCAAAAAGCATGTGCTCCTGAGACTGACTTAAAGTACTCCCTGCCTATAAAATGGACATGCACCTAAGACTGCTTTGTCATACTCCCACAATTACAAAACTCATATTTGCCTAAGAGTTCTAACCTGATTCCCCATCTCTACCTATGCTGTCTCGTATACCATCAGCTTGAATTCAGGAATCGGGCTTTGAAAGACACTCAAAAGAAGTGTATTTGGAAAGCTGGACAAAACAGTGATGATCAACTTCATAAAATTGACTGCGTTTTTGGTTAAATTGTGGGAAGACTGCTGCTCCAACTTGTACCTCTTGCCCACCAGGGAGATTGTCTATTTCATTGCTTCAGTTGCAGTGTGGTACAACATGGAAGAGCACCAGGGTTACATTGATACTCTGCAGCAAAAGTCACAACACAACAAGAACAGCTTGATTTTTGTAAGCTTGAAATTATTCAGCACAGGCTTACATCCTGTCCAAGAATAAATGCAGGGCCATACTACACAGTAGAGAATGCCACTAGACATGAAATGTCTATTAGATCATCTCTCTCTGTTTCTCTCTCTCTCTCTCTCTCTCTCTCTCTCTTTCTCTCGCATGTGAAGCATGCACAGTGTGTGATCATGAACAATGACAATCCTGGGGATGTGCAAGGTGTGTGGTCCAATGTCACTGTGAGTGGGTGGGCGTGTGCCCAGGCAGAGGTTTGTGATCTCTCTCTCACGCACACATTGCAGTTCTCCAAGCTGCCATCGATGTTTATTTCAGTGTTGTGTAAATGTATGATGCATGAGACCACTCCTTCAAGAGACTAGTGTTGCTCGTATTTTGTGATCATACTGGCCATTTTGATGGTGTTTACCAAAGGCTTCTTTCACTCATGGAACGTCACTTGTGATCTATGGTTCTCTCCATACAAATAGGTGAAATAAATTACGCCACAATTTCTGGCTGCAAGAAAAGGGTGTGATACCTATCAGATATATTCTAGAAAAGTAGGGCCATACAACTCGTGCCAATCATACTAAGGTGGAGCTATTCCTCACAGCTCTCAATTCGCCGTTCTGTTCTTTAGTTGGGTATACTGCATTGACTGTGGGGCACACCGCCGAATCTACACTCTCTGCCCACTTAATACTGAATTAACTATGCCCCAGAAATAGAGGTGAAAGACGCGCTCACAATTCATTCCGAGATGCTGCGGTTCCCTTGTAAATAAACCATTTAATAATGGATGCCATTTTGTTCTGCCGGCGTCCGAGAGTCGGTTAGATCTCTACAGCACTTTCCGTGATAACTCATGCAACATTTAAATTGTGGTTGAAATCCCTGGGGGAAGTCTCATTGTGCTTTGAGATGGCAAACACTGTTATCGGCCATTTCAGAGGGAGACCTGCAAAGAGAACACTCTGGTTAACCAGAGAAGTCCCATGAACAGATATTGAGGGCTCTTTCGAAGTGCCATCGTTTCTGCATGTGGTATTCAGCCATTTCTATTTATTTATTTGCTGAGCATCTCACATCAGAAATGGATCAGATAATACTTTATTTCGGATGGGGTTTTTATGTGCTTAATGTTTGTTTATGTTTATTTATATACATACAGCTAACAAGCTTTGTATATACAACAGATAAAACAATTGATACAAAACAATATGAGGAATTAAAAACAATACATTCGTATACACACAATCCATTTTTTAAAAACATTTACATATTCTCATATTTCACTTATAACCATAAATATACTAGACATTTAAAAACTCAAAGATTCTCAGATAACATTTCACTATAAAATAAATAAGGTTAATATCATCCCTTTTCATAAAATGTGCCCATATTTCTGTTGTGGTGCAAATATCAATCTGATTATCATACGATTGCATATACTTGGTACTCAACTCCTACAAGCTTTCACAACACATCATCAAGTGGTATACAGATTCTATAACTACACGGCCACACAATCTGTGGTCAAACAGATTCTGATAGACTGTTAGCGTTTGTTACATTTTATGGCACATTGTTGCATTAAACATTTAAGTGTAGCACTAATTGTGAGCGCGTCTTTCACCTCTATTTCTGGGGCATAGTTATTTCAGTATTAAGTGGGCAGGGAGTGTAGATTCGGCGGTGTGCCCCACAGTCAGTGCAGTATACCCAACTAAAGAACAGAACGGCAAATTGAGAGCTGTGAGGAATAGCTCCACCTTAGTATGATTGGCACGAGTTGTATGGCCCTACTTTTCTAGAATATATCTGATAGGTATCACACTCTTTTCTTGCAGCCAGAAATTGTGGCGTAATTTATTTCACCTATTTGTATGGAGAGAACCATAGATCACAAGTGAAGTTCCCATGAGTGAAAGAAGCCTGTGGTAAACACCATCAAAATGGCCAGTATGATCACAAAATACGAGCAACACTAGTCTCTTGAAGGAGTGGTCTTATGCATTATACATTTATATAACACTGAAATAAACATCGATGGCAGCTTGGAGAACTGCAATGTGTGCGTGAGAGAGAGATCACAAACCTCTGCCTGGGTTCACGCCCACCCACTCACAGTGACATTGGACCACCCACCTTGCACATCCCCAGGATTGTCATTGTTCATGATCACACACACAATGTATAGCTATTATAAGGAGTTGTTTTGATTTCCTCATACATTCGTATGCTGCAGGGTATGAATTTACGATAACATCCTGCTGCCATAAAAATTTATTTCGTGAATAACATTTATGTAACGCCCAGACCCCCAGGTATCACAGCGCTTGTACCTTGTCAGTGAGAAGGAAATAGCCAAGGCAGTGTGCATAGTAGCTATACATATTTGTTGAATAACCAGGTTTTTAAGAGTTTTTTGAACACATGATATGATGGTTCATTTCTAATGTGATGTTCTTTTTTTTTGCTGGCTGGGTTTGCTGATACACACGATTTCTTCCTGTCGAACATGGATCTCCATCCCGAGTTGGAACTGCTTCTCGCTGTGCAAAAACTGTGCCGCGAAAGGTTTGCCTAAAAAATATCTTGCTGATATGCTCTACGATAACACACTATGTGAAGAGATAAGCCCGTTAGTGCGTCAATGCTTGCATCTTCCTCTACAGGCAAAATGTTCATCTCTACGAGCACGACCAATCCCGACAGCCCATCTTTTTTCCCCACCACTATTACAGACCTACGGCCTGCTTTGAAAACTTACAAATCCTCTATTGATTGTGCTGGCTGCGGAGTTAGTCGTTTAAAATTCCTCCCAAATGATAACTTTTGCATCAACTTTCTTTTTATATACCGCCCACCAGTAGTTATGTCTGACTTTATTGAAGATCTGATCACCTGCTTAGTCCCCTCAATAAATCAAACAGTGCTACTATCTAGTTGAGGACTTAAACTATTAGCTAGGTAAACCTGAAGCTAAGAAAGCTTGCGAGTTAGAAAAGTTTCTAACAAACATGGATTTCAAAATCCTCAACACTGAGCCTACACACTCAAGGAGAAATAGCCTAGATCGGGTTGCCTCAAGGAATATCAGTATGAACATTACCAACACCAGAGCTTGCCCCTGGCCTGACAATTCCTTTGTGGATTGCTGTATTTACTTGCCAAATATACCTTTAAAAGTCCACTCTTTGCCTAAAAGAGTTAACAGTAGGAATTTAAAGGGAATCAGCCTGGGGAAACTAGATCTTTGTCTGAAAGAGATTATGATCCTCACTCACGACTCCTACCACCCTGAGCCTTTAGTCACCATCTATAATTCTAAATTAAACAGCTAACTGGAGAAAGTGGCCACTGTTAAATCTCAGCTGATTAGAGAGAGAACCTGTCAACATTCTTGGTTCCCTCCCGCCTCCAAAACATTTAAGGCTGTAAAAAGACAGGAAGAACGAATTTGGGTGAAAAATCAAACCTGTGAGAACAAGGAAACCTGCAAATCCCTATCTAAATTATATCGAAAGCAAATCTACGAGGCCAAAAACCTCCATTAATAACGAAGTCGAGTCCACAGAGAATGACTCCAAAAATCTTTTTGAGGCTAAAGAAATCTCAAGAAACCAAAATACTGATTCAACGTTTTGAGCCTATAAAAGAGGACTGTGATAAGGTACAAAAAGCCTTTACTAATAAAGTCACCACCACACGTACAAAGATTTCCACCTCACTGTCTAAAGAAAGTAATCACTCTGTTACGACTCTCCACACTAAACTGGCCCCCAACCACGCTTTCTTTTTAACCTGTGTAGCGGGAGATGAAATGCAAACAATTCTTAAATCTATGTGTACCACATCCTGCCCTCGTGAGATCCTTCCACCTGAATTTATTTTGAGACGCCCTGATATCTTTGTTCCATTCTTAGTACGCTTTGTAATCTCTTCCTTTTCCTACGGGAATGTCCCTGACATTACTAAACATGTAGTACTTTCTGCTGAAAATTATAGACACAATGGCAACATCGCAGCTGAAAAGACACTTTGAAACCTCCAATGTCTTTTACCCAAAACAATCTGGTTTCATGCTCTGCTCGAACTGAAAGTGCCTTGCTGGATCTTCAAACGCACATGCTCAACATCATTGATAAAAGCAAGACTGGCTTGTTAATTCTTTTGGATCTCTCCACAGCTTTTGATCTGCTAGACCACCAACACCTACTGAACTCTGTGTCCACCCTGGGTGAGTGCTCAGAAGAAGCTACCAACTGGATTACCTCTTTCATGAGCAACAGGAAGTCCCATGTGTGCTGGGGCAACTTTTCTCCAATACTGAATCAATTTTCTGTGGCGTTTAACAGAGTGCCTGCCTGTCCCCTACCTTGTTTAATCTAAATATCAGACCTCTGTGTGACCTCCTGACATCTTTGGACATATGCTTTACCAACTATGCAGACAACACTCAACCTCTTATGGAGTTGAGTAGAAAGTATGCGATCAACTTAGCCAGGGTCTACTACATCCATCGACGTGTGAAGAACTGGATGTCTCAGAATTGGATGTGTCTAAATCCCGCTAAAACAAGTTAAGCTCTGAAAACCCTGGGTATTCATATGAATGCCTCACTCAGCGCTGATTCTCATGTCGATGGAGTTGTGGGAACCTTTCAATACCACCTGAAAGTTTTAAGACAAGTTAAACCGTTGCTATCCCTTAAACATTGCATGACCTTGGTCCGGGCTATTATCATGCCTCACCTAGACTACTACAATGCGCTACTGGTCGGTGCCAGCAGCAAGTGCATTAGGAGACTACAGGTACTTCAGAATGAAGCTGTGCGTATCATTCACAACACCCCCAGGAAAGAACATATCTCTCACACTAGGAAGAAACTTCATTGGCTAAATCTTACAGCAAGAATACGCTTCAAAACTTTCCCTGGCCCATATATGTATTGATGGAAAGGCCCTAATCTAACTAAAAGAGCAACTAAAACAGTATTCTCCTTCCAGGCAACGTCGCTCCACCTCTAGTGGTCTACTGGTTGTTCGTAAATCTAAAATAAACAGAGATTTGGGGCAATCTTTTCCTGTCTTGACAGCTCAGGACTGGAATGGCCGGCCACTAACTCTCTGTTTGGAGACTTGCTACCCGGCTGTTAGGAAACATTTATAAACATATCTATTTGATTGACTTCTACCTATTTCTGTTTAGCTGTTGGAATTTGGATGTGGACCTATGTGTGATGCTGCCTGGTCTCTCCTAGTCTCGTGTGCATATGTAGCGTCCAGATGCCTGTGAGCTTTGGCACTTTAAAAATAAATAAGTGAATGCATATGGTAGGGTGTTCCAAAGGGTGGGAGCAATGGCACAAACAATGGAGCTTCCCGCCCCCTTTCAATTGAATCTGGGGGTATGCAGAGTGTGGCTAGAGGAGGATCGGAGGGATCAAGTCACTGGTTTTGCTGATGTGCAGGGCTTGAGGTAAGAGAGTGCATTCTGATGCAGACACCGGTGAGTGATGGCCAGCATTTTGAATTCGATGTGTGCTTGTACGTTTCCCTATTTTTGGGTGATTTGGTTTACCAGGTGGACACCACATTTTAATCAGCCACTGTTCTTTTTGGCCCAGTAACTCTGCACCCTTATAAGTCTCAGTGTGGTTAATTCCTAACAACAAGGCTGTGTATTAATTGCTTCCAGAGGGTCTTTCTGTGAGTACCACTGTTTGGTTTATGGTTTTGGTAATTCATATGGCCCTGCTGTAGGCTTAGGGCAAATGACAGAGGCTTTAGGTGACCCGGTGGCCTTTTTGTGATCAAGCTGAAGTCCTTCATCCTATTCACAGCTCCAGGTGGGCTCCTGAGGTGGGTGAAGCAACAGTAGCAGCTCCGGTGGCTCCATCGACTCAGTGGCCCCTAGATTTGTGCTGCTCAACCATCCTGCAGATGAAAACATATACACTGGCTCCAGCAGTAAATTGTTCTGTTCAGGCCCTTATGTTCACATGGTGAAAAGGTTGCCGTGCATAGGCAGGAATTCAGGATGGGGAACACTGGCAATAGTTCACATGGGTGCCTGTTCCCCACATGATGAAAGAGGATCCTTATCACCACAAAGAAGGCTCACACCAAACAAAGTGAGGTGGGCACAGAAACCTTTTATTGGTCTCAGGATGTCTAACTCTTTGGTAAGGGAGATGGGGGGAGGACTCTGGGGATCCCATTCATGCCTGTCTCTGGGTAACTCACAACACAACATAGGGCCTAGTATGTTGGCCTCCCTGGAACAAAGAGTCTTCCTCCTCAGTTCTTGGTACGGGGTCAGAACCCCGACTACATCTCAAACTGGAGGTTCCGATGGAGGGGTTTCTGCATGATTAAAGTATGCCATTAAAAACTAAAAACATTGGTTCAAGAATTGAATGAAGAGTGGTTATGGGAGCTATGTCTCTCTAATAAAGTAATACAGTTCATGATGTTAAAAACACCTTAAAAATTCCCAGAAATAAACTTCAGCAGAAGTGGCCACTGGTATTCACCCGCTGTGGTAAGCACAACTCCCCTTCACCCTTCATCTCATCTGATGACCTTTTCCATTCTGATGCAGAGTAAGGTCTGGATACTCCTGGAGGGCGAACATTTTTCTAGACAAAAAACTGACATGACATGAAAGTCATTAACCATATTTGATATGCGTATTCAGATGTCGAAAACGCTGTTTGCTAATCTTGGCAAACTTTCATGGATGAGGTAAGAAGTTGCTGAGCATAATATGTGTGCATTTTCCTATGTAAAATGTCTTGCAACCTTAACTATGTCTAGTCCAACATAAAGCAACACACCTTACATTTTATGGATAATGCAACTCACACAGTAGTTTTGTGATCAAATAGTGGAACCCCATATCCTGTAAAGGTCATGGCACTCTAAGGTAATTTGCAATATCCTTTTTACAACTTCACCTGCTCCAAAATGCCGGCTCCACACTCTTCATAGTATTCAATCTTCATTGTCTCATTCAACAGCATCAGAGCTGGTGTTTTAGACAGTCGGAAAGATCAAAAGTGGTATTTATCAAATAGAAGAAACCTGCATTCTAATCTGTCTGATGGCTGCTCCCTCATTTTGCAATGCCCCCTCCCCACTGTTTCCTAATTTCTGAAGACCTAACAATTGAATACTTACTACACACCTATGTTACTACAAACAATATATATGAAGAGCCACAGTGTATACAAATGTAAGGCACATACAGGGAAACACAAGTAAGGAAGAAAGCATCAACATCACCAGATAATGTTCATAACATTATCATGCATATTCATGTATACAAATGAATTGTATGTTTGAGGCCTGCTCATTGCCCCGTGTATCTGTAGCATAAGGTAAGGCCAGACCCTAAGACAATTACTTTAAGAACATATGTCAAGGGTAAGGTCTATATATACAACATCTTTTTAATGTTCATATTGCAAAATCAAGTTGCCCATATATGTGATGTCATCAGTGATGTCATCAATAACATTTCTGATGTCATCTTTGATGTCCTGGGTGTTAGTCTTAGCAGTGCACAGTGGTGGTGTGAGTTATGGTTGATTAGATTACCATAACTAACACATTTCTGAGGTTTTTTGGTTTTACTTGTAACCATAACGTCCTTTAACAACATTTTTTCAGTGAATTTCATAGGTTTATATTAGTGCAACTTAACCATACCATCCCTTTAACAACATTTTTTCACTCAATTTCATAGGTTTTTGTTAGTGCATATACCTTCCATCACACTGACCCCTGAAAGTGACAGTCGCAAAATCTGCAACTGCGCAAATGTCCACGGATGGCGGACAGCATTCACAGGGGCCATTTTACACTGTTGTATCCTTCAACCGACAAACACATATACATAAAACAGCAATAGGGATATGTTCTACACCCAAAAATAAGTGTGCATAGAACATTTTCACTTCAAAATGTACAACTATGTTTTCGTTTAGCGCACAATATAATGGAATGCACCAGACACAAAGCTTAACTGTACACCTCACAGTATCATCTCAGTACAACTCGGCTTACCGACAGAGAGACACCTGGCACCTATTTCAAAAGTAGCTATTACAAAATAGTAAGTGCACTGTATTCATTTCTGTATTATTACCATTTGCTGTACATACATATTTTATAAGGAAAAATCACTCTTTTTTATTTTAACAGAAATGGCAAGCACACTGGAATGGTTAGAGGAAAATTTCCCTAAAGAAGAAATGACTAATGAAAACATCTCTAATGGTATGCAGTACATTTTTTAAAATAAATAACTAATGTAATTTGTTGAAATCTTACTATAACATTCTTTTCTTTTTAACAGTACATACTTGTAATGAAGAAACCACGTCCCAATTCCATTTGAGAGAATCTGAAGAATTGAAACAGAGAGCCCCTACCCCCAAATGTACATAATGAACTAATGAAATTATCAACAAAAATTGATGAACTAAATAATAATTTTATTCAGCTCCTAACCTTTGTTAAAAATCATGTCAAGGAAAATGTTCGCTATCACTGCTCTACTTTCACCTGTACCCGTTCACCTTCACCCAACCAATCATCCCCATCAAATTCCCTCAATTTAAATAAAAGATGGTATGATGAAAACACACTCCTTCCTCTCCTCATGAAATTCCCAATTCTCCCATATATGTTTCCCATTCTGATTCCCCATCTGTTAGTTAAATTAATGTATGTTTTTTACTGTAAATAAATCAAATTTTTTGTTTAAAACCCAAATATGGGTCCGCGGACAGCGTGCCTGTCTGGGGTGTCTGCAACCGAAATGGAGTTGCCCCCGGCCACGAGCGATGTCTGCACATGTCCGTTTTTCATGATGCACCTTTAATTGGTCTCCGAACACAGCACATGTCCGCACATGTCCGCACCCAAAATGGAAATGCCCACTGCCATGGTGCCTATCCAGATGTGTCTGTTGTCATGTGGTGCACTTTCAATTGGTCCGGGGGACACCCCCCCTGTCCTGCGAACACTGGCGCGCATGCGCAACCTCATCCTCATCTCCATGTACCCCCGGCATTGCGCCTTTCTGGACATGTCCGTTCTCATGTGGCACACTTTTAACTAGTTCAGGGACACCACCCCTGTCCTGCGAACACTGGTGCGGGTGCACATGCACACATCATCGCCCACCCTATCGGTGTCCGGGGACAGCCGCCATGCTCTGGGATGTCCGGGGACGCCCACGTTTGCGGGCAGTGTCCGTACCCCGGAAAGTTTAAAAATGCATTTTTGTCCAATCTAGGGTATTTCAAGCAGAAACATTACCCTTGCAGAGCTCCCACCAAATAACCCTACAGGTGTTTCCCAGGCCTTTACTCCTTGCCTTGCTGTCCGCGGATCCCACATGACAGGCATTTCAGAAAATATGACACACCTCACGCTCTTCACTGTCCAATCAGTGAGCACGGCTGGTGTCAGCAGACCTCACGTCGGCCTCTGAGCCAATTGAATGCCCGTCCGTGGGGCAAACAGGGAAGTGAGTCCACGGACCGAACCCAGATATCACTAATTTCTTTTGACCTACTTTTGGGCCATTTAAAAAATAACTACTTAATTGGATTTACACCAAATTTACAAAAGCACGCTTCTGGGAGCAAGCCGCTGCTCCTGCCTCAAATAGGTGAAGATCCGTCCAGCGGTTGGGGCTGTAGGCATGAGCACATTTTTTTCCTTTGCATCTATGGAAAAAACACACATTTTAGGACCACCCTATAACATTGCACCAACTGCACGAAGCCTGACCAAAATTTGCAGAATCAATCTGACGGGACAAAATACTTTTTTCGCAATGTTTTGTGTGGATTCGTCCAGGGGGCTGGAGTTATAAGCTACCAAGAACGTTCTCTTCCTATGTGTTGAGCAACTTAACCATAACTACAGGGCAGCTACTGCAGGCCCTGTAAAATACATATTTATATATAAATATATAAGTCGGGCAGGGAGAGGCGAGATCAGAAAACTCTCCCTTAATTTCCCATGGTCAGTCTAGTCATAATTATTGAACACCCAGGTTTTTTTCTTTTTCTGAAGATTAATTATGAGTGTTCTTTTTGGATGTAGCAGGGGAGGGGAATCTATAAGGTGGGTGCTATCACTCTGAAACCGCCCCCTGCTCTTTTCCTGGTGAATCTTGGCATGTCGAGAGTCAAGCTGAGGAACACAGGTGAGGCATTGTGGACGCATTTATGTGTTATGGATAAGATCTTGAATTCAATACATGCTTTAATTGGAAACCAATGGACCGCCAGTCTAGCGTGGGAGATTTGGTCAGAACGCTTTAGACCCCAGGGCATTATTTGGAATCAGCTAGAGTTTGGATACGTTTTTAGATGAAGTACCTGAAAAAATGGCATTACAGTAGTCAAATTGGATTCCGATGATGGCCCTGCAAGGGTGATGCAATTGTAAGTGGATACGAATTGTCTCCTAAGGTTGATGAGCTTAGTTGTGTAAGCTGCCGAGGAGATGAACGCCTTAACATGTTATTTGCATAGTTAGTTCTGCATCTAAGTAAACTCCCAGGGTTTTCACATGGCTCGAAACAACAGTAGGGTTTACATCTATGGAGAATGAGTCATACAAGTGTTTGAGTCGGTATGGGGATCCTAAGATGTGGAGCTCTGTTTTGTCGTCATTCAGACAGATATGGTGTTCAGACATCCAGGCCTGAATGATGCAGTAGATGTGGTTGATGTTGGCAGAGTTGGTTTGCATGGTTCCCAGTGAGTTTGAGCAGGATTTGAGTGTCATCTGCAAAGTTTGTGTAAGGCATCCCAAGATTGTTGAGTTGGTTGAAAGAGTTTTAGTGTACATTGTAAAACAGATCAATCCAAGGTGTATAATTCCTAACATGCTAAATACACTAATGTATTCCTTCTATGTCTGAAGTGTGCAGGCCTTCCTTTACAGTTGCACCGCAAAAATGTCTCTCCCGTACAATTATATAGATAATAGCAACCAGCTTGGTGTTACGCTCACCTGGCTCCCACAGGGGCGTCGGTCATACCCGGACTGCTGCGGCCTCCACCCACGTGATGCGTAGTGCAGTGATGACTGACTGGATCTGCCCTCCTAATCTTGTCAGCTTGACCCGTAGAAATATTCTCCTACAAGTGTAGAGATGGATTTAGCCACTTGTGGATTCAAGTGATAGCATCCCCACTGTCCTCCCCGCTAATCACCTCTGAAGTGCCCTCTCAGCAATCTCACCTTATGTTCTTGAAGGATGAGCCCTCCATCCTGCGAAGCACACAGGGGCGCGTTGATGACCAGTTACTTCACTGGCCTGAAGATATTGGAATAGTTGTAGACGAATCCTGACTCCAAAAGGTCCTGGCGAAGAACCGTAAGTATATAGTTCGTAAGAGTTCAAAATGTCTGGAATTCACTCCTGTCCAATTCCTCTTTTATCTTGCAGCTTTGACCCAATAAGAAGATTGACAGCTGAAAGCGCTCCGGTAAAAGTCTGTGTTACCCAACACTGTCTGGTAAATAATGCCAAGGGTTAAACTTTCTACTTTCTCCTTATCTTACAGGTGCTGCAAAAGAAGATGTGGCGTGCTGATGGATTATACCTCCGGCGGTAAAATCAGGTAAGCATATGGCGGCTAAAGAAATTGTCTCTGTCTGTTCTCTCTGATCACCTTGTTGTTTCTTGTCCCCCTTAGGTGCCGGGATTCGGCGATGTAAAGATGGAGACAGTGCCGGATCGAAGAGATGCTGTGTGGAACGGTGAGTATGGCGCGGTGCTGCTGCTGGCGATGCGACACGTTTAAAACAGAGTCTTTCCTGAAGATGCGATGAATCCGGAATCAGGTAAGAAATCAGGTAATACTCTTGTTCTAACCCTTGCTTCTTTCCTTCTTTCTAGGTGCTCCAGGTTTGAGACGGGCGTGGCAGAAGGCTGGAGGCTGCTTCTGGCACGGTGAACGTTACGCTGCTGGATGCAGAATAACGCGAAGCGTGTGCTGCTCTTCGGGCGTGGTTTAAATAGCCTCCAAAGTAGTCCCAGGTAGGTATTCCTCCCCGACCACAACCGAGTAACAAAATAGTCCCTGAGGTAAAGTAGTCCCTTCCAGGACTCACATGGGCTTGGATCTTCTTGCAGCATGGTCTGCATCAGGTAAGTGTGCACCTATGAGCCTGGCGCCTATGGCGCCAGGACTAATGTCCCATTTGAGCCTGGCGCCATAGGTGCCAGTACTGAACCCAGACAGCCCCTAGCAGGGATTGCTGGGTTTTCTCAAGGCGACATGATGCCTGTTCCCGGGGCTGATGGACGTGGTCTGGATGCCCGGGGGGGTGGTCAGTCAAAAGGCCGAAAAAATCAATTTTTTTATTTATTTATTTATATGTATTTTTGGGGTGAGGTAAGTAAAAAAAAAGGGGTAAAATTAAAAAAATGAAAAAAGGGGGGTCGGGGGGGGGGGGGGGGGAGTGAATTGGAACCCCCACCCATTTCGAAAAAAAAACGTATTGAAAAAAAATTCGATTTTTTTTTTCGAGATTCTTTGGTACGACCTTTTTTTTAATATTTTTTTTTTCGGTCTTTTCACTATAAACCGCCCGGGGGTATGCATCATGACACTTGGTACATCTGTTGCTGTTAGAAAAAGAAATATCATTCACTTTCAACATCAGTTGCCAAATAGTCTGACGGAGAGGTAAATTACGGAATTGAAAACATTGTACATTGTCAAATGAATTTTCTTTGTAAAAAGGGTAAGGGCTCTGATATTTTGACCTCAGATTTTCTTCATTTTTGTGTACAATGCTGCCCTTTAATCAAAACTACATTGCAACATATTCCAGTCCAGATGCTTGGCAGATGAATCACCAGGCCCCTGTTGCAGTTTACTTGTATCAGCTGTGGGCGTTATCAATCTTAAATAAGATACTATTAGGTAACACACCATTTTGTAATAATTTGTCTATTGTCTAACAAAGTGACATTCTGTGTGTCTCAGGCTCTGCATTTCTAGTTTGTAATTGGAGGAAAAGAACACCATACATGAATACAGCCAATCACCATCTCCGCACATCATGCTTCAATTCAACTGGTCTCTGTCTTTGTTAAATTTACCCTGACATACTGGGCAATACCAGTGCCTTTAAGGTTTTAGATTAGGAGAGGAGGAAGACAAGTTCAGTGAGAGAGTGTGTTCAGGACTAGCTTGAGCATACAGTAGAAATAACCAACTTTGTTGACAGTTCAATAGAAGCAGACCTCCCTCTCACTCGACCATCTCACCCAACTACTCCATTCTTACATCAGATAGAGTAGACACAATAAGAGGCTGTGTCGCTCCCATCAGCAAAACGTATTTGGCCTTTAAGGAGTTCTCTAATCCCCACAACTTGTCCAAGCTGCTTATCAACCCACAAACCACTATCAATGTCCTCATTACCTATCACCAAGCCAACCACCAGAACTGCCCAGAATTTGACAACCCCTTTTCCTCGCCCCTTTTATCAAACCAGCCACCAAGTTCCTAGTTTTAGGGGAATTCAACCTAGGCTTCAATGATGCATTAGACAGCAGAGCGAATGACCACACCAAGTCACATACGGACATGCACTTCCCTCAACGTATCCACTCCCCAACCCACTATAAATGATGCACCCTGGACTGGATCCTCATACTGAACACCCCAGTCGCTATCACATCCATCTTGCCTGTGCCATGGTACGACCACTCTCTTATAGATTTTTATCTGTCCCATGCCCAACTAGCACACAGCCCAAAAACCCTGCTTTGGCAGACCATCTCTCGCAACACACACAGAATCACTGAAACTAGCCTATCTCCCATGCCGGTTATCCACCTCTCTAGACATACACCCTCTTCGTCAAACTTAAAGAGCAAGAAAACCCCACCCTTTTCTCCTCTCTCATCCTCATTTACAAAGCCTGTTGCTCAACCATCCATGCAGCACTTTCGGACAACACTGACCAACTAAAAGTCAAAATCACCACCAAAAAGCAACAGCTCCTATCTAAACCGACTGATTTCAGCCCCCCACACTCCAATACCCCACTTCTCCCCAACCGCCCAGCTCCATTTCTCCCTTGTTTCCATGGAAGATATTGCCACCACCATCCAACACCTCAAACCATCTAACTGCAAAGGTGATGATTGTCCTGCCCATGTAATCAAACACTGCGTGGCTACTCTAGCACCGGCTATAGCTGACTTTGATAATGCCTCCTTCCCATCCAACAGCATCCCAAACTGCCTGAAAACAGCCTGGGTCTCACCCCTCATCAAGAAACCCTCCCTTGATCCCACCCTCCTCACTATCGGCCCATCACCACAGTACCATTCCTCCTCAAACTCCTAGCCCATGTTGCCTATTCCCAGATCCACATCTATCTAGAACAACATCAGATTTTAGGCTCAAGATGATCTGGATTCAGACTCAAACACAGTACTGAGACTTTTGGATCTCAAAATCTAGCTTGATAGCGTCTGCAATTTCGGCACATGGCCTTCCTACTCCGTTTAAATCTTCCAGCAGCGTTCAACCTCGTTGATCATGACATTCTCTGCCAAAACCTCCTGACAAACTTCCACTTCTCTCATCAGGTGGCTTGTTGGATCAAATCATTTTTGACAGAGCATCATTTCAGGTTCTCCATAGGCGACTGTACTGCTGACCCGATCCTCGTTCCATGTGGTGTACCCCAGGGCTCCTGCTTTTCCCCTGCCCTTTATAACACCTATACCAAGCCACTCTTTGATGACCATGATGCCTTGGGTATCCCCTACATTACCTTTGCAGACAACATGCACGTTCTTCTGCCTATATCAGAGAATTACGCACTGGATATCGAAACGATCAATCAGACATAAAGTGTCATTCAGAACTGATGGCCTTCCACAGCCTCTTTCTCAATGCTGAAAAAACCGAGCTTCTCATCGTGGGCTCCTCTCATTGCCCGAGTTCCTTGGACCCATCGCACTTCTCTTTTCCCATTGATGGATCTACCATCCAGGTGTCCAAACATGTGAAGACACTTGGTGTTTATCTTGATGCCAAACTCAACATGTCCAGCCACGTCAATGCATTGGCATCCACCACAGCCTACAGAGGTAAGCTCATCTCCTTGAGCAGGACATTCATTTCCCCTCCAAACTGTCTATCTCTTGCACGTGTCATCATTGGCAGTAAGCTCGATTACTGCAATATGCTGTTCTCAGGTATCTCATCCAAGCACCTTGGGAAACTGCAACTCCTACAAAATAAGACCCAAAGGGAGGCCCTGGGACTAAAACTTTCTGACCACATCTCAGCAACAAATAAATATAAAAACCCAGCAGTCTGCTGGGTCTGTGGGCCACTATAGTCTATGCCCTTCCTACACCTTTTGGTTGGATTTTTCAGAAACAAAAAACAGCTTTTGCTTTGTAGAAAATCCCCAGGACCTATACGATTATCCCATTACCCATCCGGACAGGAATAAAGCATTTCTGAAAGATAACCCATGTCATGTGTTCTGTTGATCTGCCACAAGTGCATGGCCTCTGGCCAGGCCCTCGACAGACTAGTCAATGTATTTCAGATACCCTTCATTGTGTGGGCCACGTTTCAGCTCAAGACAAATTGCCCCCATTCAATTCCTTTGTAGCAAACAACTCTAATGTGCAATATGCAGGAAATGTGTTGCTTGTAACACATCAAAATGAGAAGGTATATAATGCCACATATTTGACCGCCTGTGTTTTTTGTGTAATCTGTTCATATTCCTTGAAAGAAAATTCAAATATTCCACTTTACTAAGTACATTATAATACATCTGATACTGTTACTTTATTTATTTACTTCATTTTTTTACTTTAATGTCTTTCAGTTAAAAAATGCAAATATATATACATAGGGCCTCATTACACGGTAGGTGGTAAACCATGGTGCTATTAGCACCATGGTTGCCGCCAGTACCATACCGGTACCACCATGGAGGAAAGGGGAATAACCACCCCATTCCAAGGTTGGCGGGGCGGTAATTCCCCCTTCCTCCATGACCCTTCCCCATTCCCATTTTTGCCCCATAGGGCATAATGGGAATGGGGAAGGAGCTAATTACGGTAATGCAAATTGCGGTACTGTAATTAGCACCAAGGTCCCTTTGCGGGTCCCAACTTTAACGGCTGGTCTACACCAGCCGTTAAGGTCGGGTCCCGCAAAGGGACCTTGTAGTAAGGTGGTAAGGATTTACCGGTACCGGTGCCCTTACCGGTACCGGTAAACCCTTACCACCTACCGTGTAATGAGGCCCATAGTCATTTATACAAACAATACTAATATAGAAATGAAATTAACATCTCGGAAAAACATTATTTCATTTCATTAAATTTCAAATTAGTCACATTCAGGTTTCATAATCACAATCAGCCAAATTCTATAAATTGCTAAGTGCAGACTCTTCATTTTAGTGTTCACACAAGTCCTCAAAAAAATAGCACTTTTGATTGTCTGCAAAGTATGAACGTATTTACCAAGGTGGGACATAATAACTGGTCCTAGACGTGAACCTGCCGGCCGATTCATGGAAATACAGTCAAAAGTATTGCACGCGGCTGACGCAGAGTGTTCCCGCGCGAATGTCTGCGCCAGCCGCGTGCGATAAAATCCATTTCAGCGCACATCGTATTCATGGATTAATCCTCCAAAACAAGCCGTGGCGCAGAGTATCGCAGCGACCCTGCAGCAGCGCCAGTTACGCCCCCAAGAACGCCCTCGCGCAAGGAAAAGCCATCAAGATCGCAAAACCATCGCAAAGGGCTGCGCCAACCCTGTACCAGTGCGAGAAGCAACACACGCGACCTGGGGGAGCGTGTGCGTGTAATTCAGGGGTGCGCGAGAAGTTCCACATGCGTTAGGCCTGGGCGCGTGCATTTCAGGGGCTCGCGGGTGCTGCCACACGCGATCGGGCCTGGGGGGAGCGTGTGCGTGTAATTCAGGGGTGCGCGAGAAGTTCCACACGCGATTGGCCTGGGCGCGTGTATTTCATGGGCTCGCGGGTGCTTCCACACGCGATCGGGCCTGGGGGGAGCGTGTGCGTGTAATTCAGGGGTGCGCGAGAAGTTCCACACGCGATTGGCCTGGGCGCGTGTATTTCAGGGGCTCGCGGGTGGTTTCACACGCGATCGGCCCTGGGGGAGCGTGTGCGTGCATTTCAGGGGTGCGCGGGAAATTCCACACGCGATTGGCCTGGGCGCGTGCATTTCAGGGGTGCGCGGGAAGTTCCACACTCGATTGGCCTGGGCGCGTGCATTTCAGGGGTGCGCGGGAAGTTCCACACGCGATTGGCCTGGGCGCGTGTATTTCAGGGGTGCGCGGGAAGTTCCACACGCGATTGGCCTGGGCGCGTGCATGGGAAGTTCCACACACGATTGGCCTGGGCGCGTGTATTTCAGGGGTGCGTGGGAAGTTCCACACACGATTGGCCTGGGCGCGTGTATTTCAGGGGTGCGCGGGAAGTTCCACACGCGATTGGCCTGGGCGTGTGTATTTCAGGGGTGCGCGGGAAGGTCCACACGCGTTAGGCCTGGGCGCGTGCATTTCAGGGGCTCGCAGGTGCTGCCACATGCGATCGGGCCTGGGGGGAGCGTGTGCGTGTAATTCAGGGGTGCGCGAGCAGTTCCACACGCGATTGGCCTGGGCGCGTTTATTTCATGGGCTCGCGGGTGCTTCCACACGCGATCGGGCCTGGGGGGAGCGTGTGCCTGTATTCCAGGGGTGCGCGAGGAGTTTTACACGCGTTAGGGCTGGGTGCGTGTATTGCAGGGGTGCGCAAGGAGTTTTACACGCGTTAGGGCTGGGTGCGTGTAATTCAGGGGTGCGCGGGAAGTTCCACACGCGATTGGCCTGGGTGCGTGTATTTCAGGGGCTCGCGGGTGGTTTCACACGCGATCCGCCCTGGGGGAGCGTGTGTGTGTATTTCAGGGGTGCGTGAGAAGTTCCACACGCGATTGGCCTGGGCGCGTGCATTTCAGGGGTGCGCGGGAAGTTCCACACGCGATTGGCCTGGGCGCGTGTATTTCAGGGGTGCGCGGGAAGTTCCACACGCGATTGGCCTGGGCGCGTGCATTTCAGGGGTGCGCGGGAAGTTCCACACGCGATTGGCCTGGGCGCGTGTATTTCAGGGGTGCGTGGGAAGTTCCACACGCGATTGGCCTGGGCGCGTGTATTTCAGGGGTGCATGGGAAGTTCCACACGCGATTGGCCTGGGCGCGTGTATTTCAGGGGTGCGCGGGAAGTTCCACACGCGATTGGCCTGGGCGCGTGTATTTCAGGGGTGCGCGGGAAGTTCCACACGCGATTGGGCTGCGTGCAGGTATTAGGGGTGCGCGCAAAGTTTTACATGTGATTGGGCTGCGTGCGGGTATTAGGGGTGCGCGCGAAGTTACACACGCGATTGGGCTGCGTGCGGGTATTACAGGGGTGCACGCACATTTTCACACGCGATTGGGCTGCGTGCGGGTATTAGGGGTGCACGCAAAGTTTTACACACGATTGGGCTGCGTGCGGGTATTAGGGGTGCGCGCGAAGTTTCACACGCGATTGGGCTGCGTGCGGGTATTACAGGGGTGCACGCACATTTTCACACGCGATTGGGCTGCGTGCGGGTATTAGGGGTGCGCGCGAAGTTTCACACGCGATTGGGCTGCGTGCGGGTATTACAGGGGTGCACGCACATTTTCACACGCGATTGGGCTGCGTGCGGGTATTACAGGGGTGCGCACGAAGTTTTACACGCGATTTCAGCAGGGTACGTGTATTTCAGGGGTGCCGGGGAGTCCTACATGTGATTTGCCAGTGTGGGTCCTCCCAGGTGTTCCCTGTACACCCTCCACGGCCCCTGCAGGCAGCCCACACCACAGGGGACTACCCTGCATCCCTGGTCATGTCCCGCAGGCAGCCCACCCAACATGGGCATGCCCCCCAGCAAAGGCACATGTCTCCTTGCACCAATGATCACCAACTCATGTCCCCTTGCACCCCCACCCCCAGCATTGCGGGGCACCTGCCAGCAGGCCCCCACCCATGTCTCCCAGCACCCCCACCCCCCCAGTCACCAGGGGCAGCCTCCACCAGGCCCCCACCCATGTCTCCCAGCACCCCCACCCCCCCAGTCACCAGGGGCAGCCTCCACCAGGCCCCCACCCATGTCTCCCAG
Source organism: Ambystoma mexicanum (assembly GCF_040938575.1). NCBI lineage: Eukaryota > Metazoa > Chordata > Amphibia > Caudata > Ambystomatidae > Ambystoma > Ambystoma mexicanum. Next base: position 577,059,932 of record NC_090934.1, read on the forward strand.
CACCCCCACCCCCCCCAGTCACCAGGGGCAGCCTCCACCAGGCCCCCACCCAGGTCTCCCAGCACCCCCACCCCCCCAGTCACCAGGGGCAGCCTCCACCAGGCCCCCACCCATGTCTCACACCACCCCCACCCCCCCCAGTCACCAGGGGCAGCCTCCACCAGGCCCCCACCCATGTCTCACACCACCCCCACCCCCCAGTCACCAGGGGCAGCCTCCACCAGGCCCCCACCCATGTCTCAAACCACCCCCACCCCCCAGCAGTGCAGGGGCAGCCTCCACCAGGCCCTCACCCATGTCTCCCACCACCCCCACCCCCCAGCAGTGCAGGGGCACCCACCACCAGGCCCTCACCCATGTCTCCCAGCACCCCCACCCCCCAGCAGTGCAGGGGCACCCACCACCAGGCCCCCACCCATGTCTCCCACCACCCCCACCCCCCAGCACTGTGGGGCACCTGCCAGCAGGCCCCCAACCATGTCCCCCTGCCCCCAGGTCCTGATGATACACAATCATGGCAGTAATGGGCAGCATACCCAGCACAAACACCCAGCCAAGGATTGCATCCACCCACATAGCAAATGCAATTACATGATACAACCCCAATGGCAAGTATGTAAATGAACACATGTCCGTCACACACACATACACAATGGGTGCAAGTGAATGTCAAAACCCATATCATGACATGCATGAAACCAATGAGAAAATACCACAAAAGAAAGTTATAAAAACATGTATTCTCGAAGAAAATGAAGTAAACAAATCAAACATACAACAATGGGGATAACAAAATAAATTGTCCATGTCCGATGAGTAATGTAAAAATCCAAAAAACAAAGGAATCCAAAAACTAATGTTGTCCAAAGCAAAATCATGGTGAAAAAAAATAAGGGAAAACCATTGCCTCATGGTGAACACAAATATAAATCAAAAAAATGTATTTTAAAAAATCCAACTATACACAAGAATATTCCAGGGTCCATGAGCCCAACACTATAAATGAAACCTACTACTACCTAATAAAAAAACTATATACAGAAAAGTGGCCATTGTCCGAGCGGTCCAAAAAAATCTCAACAAATAAAGGAAACCTAACACTAACTAACTAAAGAACTATATACAATGGCAGCGGGCAAGTCCTGCGGCTCACTCTGTGATGTTGCCGGCAAGGGCATCATCAAACTCCATGTCGATGTCCTGGAGGCGGGACTCTGTCCTGGCCCCGAGGTCTCGCAGGGATAACCCCATGTTCACCTCAAACTCCCTGGGAGCTTCCTCGAGGCACTCAGCCCGCCTCAACGCCCGACGCATGGAGAACTCCGCCCTGACCATGGTGAGCCGCTCCTCTTCTGCCCGCTGCCGCTCCGCACCTATCCGCTGGACCAACTGCTCCCACACGGAAGACACTACCATCCCAGGGTTCTCCTGCCCTCCGGCCGATGCCTGCCCCTCTGATCTTGATGGCCCCGAGCCATGATGCCTCCCATGTCGAGCCTGCTGCTGCCTCCGACGCCACTGCCTCTGCAAGCACGACGGCATCCAGGCTGATCGAAACCACCAACGCCATCGTGCACGTACCCTGCCTGATGATGCCGTCACATCCTCCATCTGCTGGGGTCCAGTTGCTGTGGTGTCCACCCCTGCTGGACCTCTGACTCCCGACTGTGGCAGGGATGGGATCCCCACCGAGCTGGCTGCATTGGTCAGGGCAGGTCCACAGGCGGCCCTGGTGGCATCTGGGCCGGAAGACGGCAAGGAGAACGACTGGCGTATAGTCTCCACAGAGGAGGAGAGGGCCGCCAGATTGGCCGACACATGCAGGAAACCCCCGAACATGGACCATCCCAATTGGGCCACGTCGGCATGGTGCTCTTCGTGATGACGTGCGTGCTCCTCCTGGGAAGCACGCACGGCATCACGAATCACAGCCGTGCGCATCGCGACCCCAATCAGGACCTTCTCCACACGGCCAGGGGTCCCCTTGTCCGCAGGTGGAGGGGAGTCAGATGACATGGACATCCCCTCTACCTGCGGACGGGCCTGGGACGGGGCATCCCTGCTGGTGCAAGGTGGTGCACCCACAGGTTCAGGGACAGCGACATGCACAGGCCCCTCCACGGTGACCTGTGCTGCCTCCTGCCCCTGCCCCTGGACTGCACCACTTGCACCAGCAGGGATGCCCCCACCAGGCCCCATGTGCGCCTCAGTGGCGGCCTCCTCCTCCTCTGTGGAAACCACCAACCTGGATGGCTCCTCACCGTCTACCACCGTGGCAGGCCCCTGTGGGGGCTCACCCACCCCTTCCGCTGCAGCCGTGGGGGCATCCCCGCCGCCTTGCTCCACAGCGCCGTCTCCGCCCTCTCCTTCACTAGCCGCTGCGTAGAGGGAGACATAGAACACAAGCATCAGGGTACTGTACAATGATCCCCTAGACAGGAAGCAATAGCAGATGAGTGCCACTGTCAAAGTACACTTCCATCATGTCACACCACAACACATGTGTCAGTCCAGGCAAAACACACACAGTGACAGTCATGGTGCGTGCCATGGACATTTCAATACATGTCCAATGGACTCTCGAATCATACAATGTAATGGGACTCACATGCATCATGGGTCATGCCTATCACATGCACACACTTCACCTCAGTCACATCCATCTGGCCCCGTACACCCCAATCACAGTGCATACAAGGATGACTAGGCTGCATCAGTGAATCTGTACATTGTCACAGACATGTGTCATGCATCCATGGCACTCACAAGTCACAGACACGCAGGTCAGGCACACAGACATGGATACCACATATGTATCTGGCATCAGCACCCATCCCTCGCCCCCACCCATGTCCAGGAACAGAGACTGCCATGCTCTCATGTGTGCAATCTGCACAGGGCTCCCCATGTCGCATTCAAACACATGCAACAACCGTGCGGTTCACAGATTACAGGTCGCACATGCATTCCCATGATGTCCCTGCACACATACATGCGTACATGGCCTATGTCACACATGCAGGCAAGTATCAGACAACCAGCACACTGCAACATGCCCTGTCTCACACAGCAATGCTTGGCCACTTACCGCTCAACTCCAGACGGGTCTCCCTTTCAAGGACCTGGGCGTGGAGCGCTGGGTGTACGCGTTCCAGGACCCTCAACTGGATGGAACTCATGCGGCCCCGGCTCCCCTCCACGAGGCGCCGGGCCTTCATGAGGGTCCTGGACCTCAAGTCCTCCCAGCGCTTCTTGACCTTCTGGATGGTGCGGGTTGCCACCCCCTCCGCGTTGATGGCAACCACACAGTCGGCCCAGATCCTCTCCCGTCCTTCCCTGTTGGCGCGGGACGATCCGAAGAGGGCATCATACTGCCCCAGGACTTGCTCCACCAGGACACCAACTTCGGTGGCAGTGAAGCTGGTGCCCCTCTGCCCCTCTGGCCGGGGGTTACCACTGGTGTCAGATGTAGATGTGCCCGACATGGCAACCCCAGGGGCAGGAGTGGGTGGGCAACTGGGTCCTGGGGCTGGGCTGTGGAGCAATGTTATTCGAGTCGGGAGTCTTCTGTACCAGCAGGGGTGGACACAGCAACTGGACCCCTGCAGATGGCTGATGTGCAGGCACCAAATGGCAGGGCACGGTGGCAGCAGGCAGGCAGGCAGGCAGGCAGCAGCAGATGGCACTTGGGAGGCTGCTCGGGGCACTGGGGGGCAGTGATTCGGCCTTCTGGGCAGGAGCGTGGTCTTCCGTGTGTTTTCGCGTGGCCAGCTTGATACGGAGTGATTTGGCACGTGAAAATCCTGCACGTCAGCGTGAAATTCGAGGAAAGGGCCTTAGCGCGTAAGCGCGTCAGCACGCGTACGCGATTTCATTGGACCAAAGGCCCTTACAGCGTAAGCGCGTCTGTGCAGTTTCGCGCACGGGCGTTGCCCTGGCAGGGCTTCTCTTTACGTGCTTTTCGTGCGGTGCGTGTGTTTTCCATCCGTTGGGGTTCACTCGCTATTACTTCGCAGCAGGTGTTGGCTACGCGTTCTTCTACATGCAAGGCAGACGGTGAGTGGTACCCCGCTCCCCCAGGCCCCATCGCGTGTGAAACCACCCGCAGGCCCAGGAAATACACGCACCCCGCTCCCCCAGGCCCCATCGCGTGTGAAACCACCCGCAGGCCCCTGAAATACACGCACCCCGCTCCCCCAGGCCCCATCGCGTGTGAAACCACCCGCAGGCCCATGAAATACACGCACCACGCTCCCCCAGGCCCCATCGCGTGTGAAACCACCCGCAGGCCCCTGAAATACACGCACCCCGCTCCCCCAGGCCCCATCGCGTGTGAAACCACCCGCTGGCCCATGAAATACACGCACCCCGCTCCCCCAGGCCCCATCGCGTGTGAAACCACCTGCAGGCCCCTGAAATACACGCACCCCGCTCCCCCAGGCCCCATCGCGTGTGAAACCACCCGCAGGCCCCTGATATACACGCACCCCGCTCCCCCAGGCCCCATCGCGTGTGAAACCACCCGCAGGCCCCTGAAATACACGCACCCCGCTCCCCCAGGCCCCATCGCGTGTGAAACTTCTCGCGCACCCCTGATATATTGGCGCACCCAGCCAAAACGCATGTAGAACTTCTCGCGCACCCCTGGAATACACGCGCCCAGGACAATCGCGTGTGAAAACACCCGCGAGCCCCTGAAATACACGCACACGCTCCCCCAGGCCCGATCGCGTGTGAATCTTCTCGCGCACCCCTGAAATACACGCGCCCAGGACAATCGCGTGTGAAAACACCCGCGAGCCCCTGAAATACACGCGCCCAGGCCAATCGCGTGTGGAACTTCACGCGCACCCCTGAAATACACGCACACGCTCCCCCAGGCCCGATCGCGTGTGGGCCTTCTCGCGCGTGTAGGACTTTGGCGCACATTTTTTTCCTGCGCAGGGACGCTACCGCCTGCTTTCGTGTGGCGGACATGTATGGGCCTGTGCGCGTCTTTGGCCGTGCGCTGTTTTTCCCTATTCGATTCCATGAATACGTGTTGTAAGCGAGCGTGTGGGCGTTCTGCGCACTTGCCTCCTGTACTTCCCCCGTGACGCCCACATTTTCACGAGTTGTTCCCCATTCTGCGTGTGACGCCCCGTGTTACGCCTACTTTTGTTCTGTGCGCCGCGCTATGTGCGAATTCGCTGTGGCCTTATCGCACGGCGTTCGATGACCTGTGCGCCAGCGTGCGCCAGCGTGCGCCGCACACTTTCTCAGCGCACATCCCACATTTCACGCGTGCCCGTACTTCCATGAATGGATGTGCGCTGTTTTCTGTGCGATTTTCTGCGATTTTTTCTGTGCCACTGCGAATCGCACGTTTTCGCACGCGTGCGCCGGTTTTTCCGCGCACATTATTTCCATGAATCTGCCTCATAGTGTCAACACATGCCTAGCAGATTCCAATAATATTAACAAAGAATGACACAAGAGATGCTTACACTGAATGAACAGGGACCCAACTGCACTACTTCTCTCTCTGTTACCTAACGCGAGCCCTCCAGAGAAACACCTGCCGAAGACACATTCATGGCATACACTTACAATACGTTTACAAACAGCTGCACAGACACACATTCTCCTGGGCATTTTACCCCATCGCGCCTTGAAACACTTGTGTACAGGCGCGTTATAAATGGCATATCATATAATACCATATCATATCGTGTATTACTCCCTGAACTTGACTGCCTGACCACCCGGCATCTAAGAAGCCTCCCTTGATTTGGGCTACAGAATATTGTGTTTCTGTTTCTGCGACTGTTGAAATATTTTGTAGAGGTTAAAAAGGTTCTTAAAATACACTTGCAAATAAAATAACCATTCAATAAATGTATTAGTGAGTGGAATTAAAATTAGGAAAGGGACGATGGATATGACAGTGTTCTGCTTTGATTCATATATAGCTTTAGCCAGAGCAATGACAATAGCAGAGGAATTCACAAGTCAGAAATGACCAAACTATTTTTACAATAAAGCAGCTATACTGATCAGATTCCATAAGGAATAATAATAGAGAAAATTAGCAGAATGTTAATAGGGAGAGGAATGGATGACAAGGAGAGGCTCACAATGGGGTCAGGGGGAGCATGCCAGATAGTTGTTGGGATTCCTAATGGAGATTAGGAATGTATGCCACGTTTTACCTTTTCCTCACCATTGTCTCCATTCTACAGCACAGCTCCTTATAGGTTTTCCACATGGGTTCAGCTGGTTACTGCGGAGGACTCCATGAACGTTCTATTACTTCCTCCTTTTGTACTTCAGAGGGCAGGAACCCCCGCCCCTTGCCCCAGTGCCACTATGAGCCTGTGATTGGATTTTTTGCTTTCTAATCCATGCTCAACACTTTGCAGAGGTGCTCTCCACTGTTCAGGCTCTCTCATCAATAGCGTTAATCTTCAGCTTTTTTAGATGATTGGATCCACTCAGACACATCAGGTTGACTCTCAACAGTGGCATCATTTGGCAGCAACAAGCATTTAAAAAAAAGTCAGTTGACAGTAGTCCCTTAGTGTGAGCTGTGTATGTGCATTGCTTGCATCAAAGGAAACTGAACCCAATTTAGATGAAAATGAAAAGTAAGACTTTTTTGCACCATCTTTTCAAAGCCATGTGTGATGAAAAAAGATTTAGTGACGTTTTTGAGTTAATTAAACGCACTGGCATTTCTTTCGGCTCGCCTCCATTACTTGTTTTAGCTAGCGTGCACCATTACAGAAGTGAACTACAGGTGCTGCCTCCAACCCTACCCTGCTGTTCCAAAAGACCGGCCACATTTCAGTGGAGTAGGCTTATTCAGTTAAATTGCATGGCATTGGGCCAGAAAAATGGTGCCGAGCCACAGGGGATCATTGCTCTTTATATCCCTGAAACCTAAGGTAAAGCTAGGGCTGTATATCAGAATAGGTGCCTTGCTCTTAAATACATGTGGGCTAAACATTAACAAAATGGCTGACATTTCAGCAGCCCAGTGAGTAAGATGCTGATGGCGCATCAAGGATATATCTAACGTATGTACCCTGGGTAGTTTATTTTTTAACAGACACACATGGCAATAGCATATCATATACCTCGGAACAATTCAAACGTGAAGGGAGTATTCCAGACACATTTGGGGAGCAGAACAGCATGGACTAGGCATAGGCATTGTTATGGGAAGGAATTGTTGATGGGAAGCAGAGCGAGGACAGAATGGGAGTGGGACTAATTGCCGCAGCGTCCAGGCAGGCCCTGCGTGTCTCTGCCTGTCTTCTTTTAAGTGGAACTTGAAAGGAGGTAAGATTGTAGCCTGAACCCATCATGCCTGTGCTAGTTAGTAGCTATGCCTTGAGAGGAATTATAAATGTAGGAACATTAGCATAGATACAAGTTTCGCGAAAAATAAAAAAAACATGGACGACTCAGCTTAAAGTTAACATTTATTTAATGTATTTTGTGTGGCTAGAATATTTCACATATAGAACTTATCTGTACAATGTAAACGTGTGTATCTATCTAATGTACAATGACAACATCTTGAAGCTTGAATAGACATCAAAGGGATACATAGGTAGTGGAAAATAGCAACATCTTCAAACTGCAAAAAGAAAAGTGTAATCATTCAAAATATAGGTCATTTGCATTGTTAGTCCTCCACCTCACTTCGCAACCCTTTCTTAGGCTTGTCATTGTCATTTAAAACCGCAAAGAATAGCAACAAAAACCTTCATACATTTGTTGAAAAACTAGAATATCACTGACAGTTGTGTTAAAAAGAAAACTCCTCAAATTCAGTTATACATCACTAATGTACAACGAGTCAACTGCTGTGAAATTTGTGATAATGTTAATTAATATTTCAAAATGTATTTGAAGGGCTAACATTTATTTCATGAATTATTCAAACAATGATAGGTCATTTCTAACTCATTTTAGTTATTCTATTTACGTTTCGAGGGGCATCTGGTAAGATAGCTCAGCGAGTGACATCTATTTTCACCCTGATTCAGCCAGCCACCTTACAGAGGTTCATAAATTGAGTAAAATCAAACTGGGTAATCTTAACTCGTATTACTGCAATGCATAGACCAGGAAAAGTCGTGCGCGAAGAGCTGCATACAAATGTGATAGTATTAAAATGTAAAACTTAACATTTCTCATGCCCTTTTAAAGCTCCATAACATTTTCTATAAAAAAAACGGGTAGCATGCCCTACAATTATTACAAAATTAATTGACAAATTACTTCAAATTTAAAAAGAAATGTGTTGCAGTGTTGCACATCACACACACAGGGAAAAGGCAATATGGCCGACAGTGCAATGGGCAAAGGTTAAAAAGCATGGAAAGTGTGCTGAGGGAAGGATTGGTGCTTGTGAAGCTTGGAAGAAATTCGTGTTGTGGGAACATTGTTGGAAGGTGCCTATGGTAGTTTCCACCCAGTTACTGACTATGAAAAGGACTGAAGGAGGCTGGAGGAGGGATTTTCGGGAAAGTAGGCGATTGTGGAGCAAGTTTTAACCACCCCCATCTGCTACTTCTGACAGATGGGATTGTGGGATGTGGTGGGTTTTGGGAAGGATGTCTTTATGTGGCTTCCCATGAAAGCCTAAGGGGAAAAGAAAGGCCACGGCACGTTTCCCCTCTCCAGGTCCCTTACGAGCCTAAACGATTGTCTCTGCGGGACGACTGCCGCAGATTCACTCATAATGTACAACTGGATAACAAACACCCTACTCATTCACAGATGTTCTGCAAGAGTCTAGCTCCATCTATTACTACTATCTCTACAGGGATTCCTTAAGAAAAGTAACCAGTTAATTATTTCAGCCTGTTTGAAGCCCCTTAACACTAACATGCAATAATAAACTAAATCCAGATCTGCAGTCAATCTCCATGTTGCACAAATGTCTTCATATAGTCCTCAGATCCCTCTGTGGAGTCAGCCAAGGGACTCTTTTGATATTGTCTGGTAGAGGGGAGCGTAACAACACACCAACTTCATGCCAACCACACATAGTGAACTGAGGGTACAGTGATTGCAGATCAGACCTGGTATATGCAAACCATGAATGCCTGCTACTTGAAGGTTTTCCCTTTAAAACTGGAACCTCAACTATGCGTACAGAGCGTTTACCTAACCATGTGATGCGCAATAAATGTTTGCTCTTTCGTCTTAATATGTTGGACTCCTAGGAAGTTGTGTGGGTTAGAATCGCCATTCTGTGACAAGAGAGAATTTGTAGATTGTATTTGGACAATGACAACATCGAAAATGTGAAACACCCATTAATGCTATGTCAAGCTCCATTAAAACAAGGATAATTGTTCTATCAATAATTCAGAGGATCAAGGAGATTGGATAATACCAAAGTATTTTGCTTTAGCTTTTTTGAAGACTGTGGGATTTCATTGTCCTTTGGTGTTTTTAAGTTGTGGGCTTGTTTTTAAACGAAGTTGATGGCTAACAATGTGCAATGTACGAAAGATTCTTTGCCCCAATAAGGGTACCCTGTATGATGACCCTGAGGTAGTCTTGAATTCTAAGCCATGCATGTAGATTTAAGAAATGTCACTATATTGTCAAGCTCTTCTGAGAGAATTGAGCCTATCCTTTCAAGATCTTCTGGAAAATCCTGTACGTGTAAAGAAGATGATATGAAAATATGACTGAATTAAGGCAATAGAAATTACGCATGCTTATCCATCTTTGGTGCAATTACAATTTGATCACAAGAGGTTCGGTATTCTGGCCCCCTAGTTAGTCATCTATCCAGCTAAGTATGTTAGGTATACTTTCTTACGCTTTAGATGGAGTAGGTTGGCATCTAAAACTCTGCTAGTGAGACATGGACTGCTGGGTCCTCTGCAAGGAAACTGTAGATTGTGTAATGCCGTCGGGGTGACTGAAACTCTTAAACATATCCTATAGGAATCTCTAGTTGTTTATCGGCAGAGATGTAAATGCTTGGGAACATTTCTTGGACAAAAGAGCATGGGGGTTGGTGATCAGATGTGGACGACGTGTCTTGCTGGCCACATGGCCTCTACGTTTTTAGCAGTTGTGAATTTTTTAAAATCTTTGGGCTTGGATGCTTTTCAGAAATAATCCTAGATGTTATCTTTTTCTTTTTTCTTTTTTCTTTTTTCTTTTTTCTTTTTTCTTTTTTCTTTTTTCTTTTCTGAATCAGTATTATGTATATATTGTTATCTTATATTGACTGTGCAGATCGTATTTATTGTATATTGTATTAAATATTCTTTGGTTTCTTCTTTTGTATTTGTGTTTTTTGTTTTATGTGTGTTTTCTTTTGTTTTTGTATTTCTATTTTTTTAAAGGTTAAGGTTTCTTATTCATATGACAAAAACAATTGCAATAAAAGGATACGTGTGCATTGCCAATTAACTGCCTGTAAAATGTGTTTCATTTTTGTATGTTTTTTTAATATAAGATGTGTTTATGAAATAATGGCATGTTTAAAAAAAACATTAATAAGTTGATAATTAAGTATGTCTGTGCTTTCAAACAATCGAATGCTGAGTTTAGTGATATCTCAAAAAAAGCTTACCACCACTTCTCTATTCTTAAGACAGGCCCACTTTAAATGAAATTGTATGCAAGCTGCATGAAGCGTAAAACAAACCATACAAACCTAATAAATGACAATATGATCCGTCGCCAATAAACACTACAGAGTGCCTGAGAGCATTGTTTACAAATAGAACAACAGCAAATACAACTGTACACTAAAGTAGTTTTGTATCATGCATGCACTACCCATTGGGAAAACATAATGCAAAAATGAGTATGTGAGGCTTTCACGCATTAATGGTCACTATAGATAGATAGACACGTGTGGTGCATTCCGTTGACGCAATATGAACAAATAATACAAATATATCCATCCATGTAGATAAGTGGTCCGCACCATTTGGTTCTCCCGATATTTTGGAGTGCAACTTCCATCAGCCCTACATAGCACAGTTAGTAGTGAGGCCTCAGGAAAGGCGTCGTTCAAAACATCTGGAGAGGCATAGGTTGCAGACCTTTGATGAGGATAATGCCATGAAATGCATCACGAGTCATACAAGTTTATAGCAAATCAGAGCACACAACACTGAAAATACACCAAAATCCCTCAGTGGCAACTCGTAATGAATTCTCTCCCTATCTCTTTCTCTCTATTGGGTTCTCACTCTCTCCCTCTTTAGCTGTGTATCCACTAACTAAGATTTATTTGGAGGATTGGTCTCTTCTTATTAGAAGGTCGCTATTGCTGACTGTCTATATACTAATTGAACAAAAATATGTAATTAGGCAGATATTAACACTATGACAAAAAATCTCAAGTTGCAAAGTGCATCAATTCATGCAGGTAACCTTGGTGCACATTTTGTAGACAGGTCTATCAATTACAGTCCACAGCTATAAGTGGTTGAAGTCTATGTTTTATGGACAACGAGGCCAAATGCTGTTCACCAACAAATGCAGCCCCCTTCTGCCTTTGTCTGTTTGCTTCAACAAAGACGGACCATATTTGAAACATTTGCAAGATACTTTCACCAGCTATGGACTATGAGCCAGGCTCCCTGTTTTATGGTATTTATCTTTTCAACATTACTGTCTGTATTTATCCATATTTATTTTTTAGTATTTTTATATGTATTAATCTACATTTATATTTGGCTAGTAAAAAAATATAAGTTGCAACAAATTCTTTTCCACATATATTCACATTGAAAATGTAGAGCTTTGATGCCTGTAATGGGAAGCTTGTAGAACTGGTTTCTTGCAGTTCAAGGCATGTTCCATGTTTACCCTAGAAGCAAACTGCTGCTCCGTCTGCTAACCTATTTAACATTACTCTAACCCTTTGAGCAACTTCAAAGAGAAATACATTCCCTTTTTAACCTTTAAATGGTGTTACTTTGCAAAGTAATTGGCCTGGCAGGCATAATGGATAATCTCATTAGCAAACCAAGACACATACATTTCTGCTTTTTTCTGATTTGTACAAACAAATACTGAAAAGAAACAGTTATTTCCGTCTGCATTTATGTGTAAAAATCTGTAAAAACGGAAAACGCGTAGCCCTACTTATAATCAGTGTTTTCCCAAAAATAAGCCAAAGAAGGACCATCATCTGTAGGTAAATGAAGCCATTGTTGGATAGAATTAAGCAATTCTATCCCCTCGCAGGGGGGGCATTACCACTTTAGGTGAAGCCCCAGGGCCTTCGCTCTGGCCTGTAACTATGGGCCCCGGACATTATCTGAAGTGGTAATGCCCCCCTGCGAGGTGCCTATTGCTATTAGTACCCCGGCCCGTGAGACCGGAGTACGCTCTGGCGTTTCAGAATGGAAAAAACAAAATAATGTCAAAAAAATGCCTGCCGGGGAAGGGAAAATGGAGTCTGTTTTTCTCTTTCCATGGAAAAACTAGGGAAATGTAAACAAAGAAAATGACCACCATGGAAAGGAGAGAAGGAGAGAAGGGACTACATGAAGTCCTTTCTTTCTTTCCAGGATGGCCTGTCGGGGATCAGGAGCGGACGCGCTGGGGACAGAAGTGTTTCCAGCGCGTCTGCTCCCGAAATGGACCAAAAAGAAGGTAAGTGGGGTTGGGAGGGCAGGGAGGTGATTGTTTGGAATGGGCAGTGCGGGGGTAGGGGAAACACTTACCTCGATCTCTGGCAGGGGAAGATGGCAGCTTCCAGCCATGTGGTTGCTCGGAGCAGGGATTACCCCATTGCAAGCCTCCTCAATGGCTGAGTGGCTGCCACATTCCTCCCCTCCCCCTGCCGGAGACAGGAAGGAACGTAATGGGGAGAGGGATTCGAGGGATTCCTGGTCGGGTAATGCCCTGGCGAGAGCCAATGAGTTTGCAGGTTGCAATCTCATTTTCCTTTGCCAGGTACTAATAGGGGATATAATATATTGAGCGATTCCTATTTGAAAAAATGGTCAAACGACACGATTGCAGGATTTTGCACCAAATTGGACCTCACACAATGTTATTTCATAAAGGACTTCAAAGCTTGAGTAATTAAGGCGTAATGCAAATACTTCATTCCTTTTCACAAGACATTCCAGACAAATGCCCATCCTACAAATGATTACAATCTCCAGCAACACCTTGTTTGCTGGCTTCCGTCTCCAATTCACCCCTCAACAAAAACCCTAAAGGCAACTTTTCAAAGAATTCCTCACTTTCCAAGAAGCAACTTCGCATATTACTGCAAAGTCTCACTGCAAGGACAACCCACTGGATCTTCAATACCAATCCTCCACTGACAGACGTCAAAATACCAAGTGACCATGCTGTGCCCTCAAATATCATAGGTCACGTGCAAATGTGTAGTGGCTGTCCAAATCCCCCCACCTTAACAACCATATCTTTCAAAGTAATCCCAAAGTTTTCCCACAATAAATATTAGTCTCCTTCCAGACCCATGAACAGAAAAAAACAGATACACTTCTGCAGACACTTAACGTAACCTATTTCTGGCCGTAGACATTCCCACCACCCCTAGGCAAATGGCAATGCAATCTCTTCACCCTGTGATTTATGAAAAAGCTGAGCTTCAACAAATGGAACATGTTTCAATCACATCAAGGCCGCACCATTATGGAATCAATGTGGACCACAAACAAATGCAAAATCTCCAAAACTGATTCTACCTCCACCCAAACAACGAAGCTCTCCATGGCAACCAGCATTGCATAAGTTCACAGCTAACACCACTATTCCCTAAGTAGCCGCTGACACCAGAAGTGATATATCTGCAAGATGAACACTGTCTGACATAACAGTGACCGCACCAACCAACCCGTTCATAATCCCTCCAGTTGGCACCCATTTAAAGCCCTGAAACTTTACATCCCCGGCTGCATCATCAGCTGCCTCAAAGGGACCACGTGCTAAGAGTACATTATGCATTCCTCCATCATCAAAGCACTCTAACCTGATGCTGCAAAATCGACCTGTCACCCTGTGAAGCCCTCCCCAGCACCAGGCCCTTTCCTCTCTACTTTAGAAAAGGCCCAGCTTCTCCACCACCTGATAACCAGTACATCAACACCCAGGAAGCGTATACATTTGTTGTCAATCGCCCACCTCCCCTTGTTTGCCATAGTATTGGAACGAGCGATAACAACACACCTGCAAGCACTTTTTAACCAACGTTGGTTGCTTCAGGTCCATCAGTCAGGGTCTCATCCCAGGTGCCGCACCAAGGCAGTTACAATGCCGATGTTCACAAAGGAGGCCGATGCCTGCTCCTACTTCTTGTGCAATCACCACATTTCAATACTGGTAATCACCAGGCCACTTTCACAGCCGCCCCTCTAAAATCATGAAAGAGCTTTGAGCACACCATCCTAAAATGGTTCACCCTGTTTCTGCCAGATAATAAGCTATTCATTCAGTTGCTGACTCTTCCCATCCGTTTCCCAGGGCTTTGTACTCCTACTAATGATGTACAACCTATAAATAAAAGACACACGGATACTCCTTGCTAACCAGGGAATGCACATTCAACTGTAGGCCAACAACACGTGTGCCTTTCTCAAGGTGTCATTGACCATCGACCTACAACACCTAACAAACCACATCAGATGCAGGATTCTACATTGTATCCTACAGACTATATGGATCACATTAGCACTTATACGTCAGCTGTATCCAGGGTCGGAGTGGCCCATAACATTGTCACGGGCACCAATGAAAAAGTGGCCCACCGTTGCAAATGGCTATTCGTTTCTTTTGTGACACTGTTTGAATAATACCCAAAGGGGAGTTTTTTTTTATAAAATGTGATACAACTTGTGCATTTTAAACAATATTTATTCACCAACGCTGGTCACAACTATTAGCCACATAGTGATGTAACTCATCAAACTGGCCCACATTGGCCAACAAAAACTGCCCCACACCAGCATTTTACGTTTTAGTTCGGCCATCGGCCTATTGCCCTATAGGCCAGTCCGAGCCTGGCTGTACCATTCCATGGACAATGCATACTTGTTTAGTTGTTTGAGAAGTCAAGGGGCATGGATTATGTTTAATAGAACATATGAAGATGCTTATTGTTTTTGTCTATTTATTGGAGACGTATGAGGTGCCAGTTGTGAGCACTGTCACTTCATAAGTCTCTCTTAAGTCTTTGTTAATTTACCACCATAACCTGGTTGTTTTATGGCTCTTTATAAAGATGGACGAGTGTATAAACTTCTTCTGAAACAAATGGATACACTATACCGGGAGTCTCGATTAAAGTGCATCCCTGTCTGTTAGCAGATGCAGTGCAGTCTGGTGGTTTCTTCTCCCAGCCAGAGGAAGTTGCCTGGACCTGTGGAATCTTGTACTTGTGGGCCTTGCTAAGTCATCCTTCTTACACTTCAAGTCATTGTTACATGGTGAGCCAGATTAGTACATGGGCTTCATAAGCATGACCGCCCGGCCACAGTCAGGGCTTCGATTGACTCTGGGCTGCACTACTGCATTTCACTTCTCTTTGGGTAGACCATAGCATCTAGCTCCTGGGCTAAATGCATGTGATCTTGACTTGGCGGCTGTGACAACCCTTCACTGGGTGCTTGTTGATCACAAGATTTTCTTCAAATAAAAGGAGGATCGCACAGGGGCAACGCGATGGTCTTGGAAGCAAGACCACGCAGAACAACAGAGGTTCGAATCCCGGAATCCCGGAATCCCGGATCTGCGCTTAGAAACCGAAATCGGGTATGGTATTGGGCATGTTATAAAAAAAAATATATAACAAATAAAAGCAAGAATACGATTTTCAGGCCCATAGCAAACATAAGATAGACTAGTGTTCCAGGAGAAGAAAAGCGCCAATAATCCCCTCATTCTCTCTCTTTTCTCCTAAAGCATGTTGAAACAGTCTAAAGATGGCATTAAGCACCACACAAGGGCTCTATGTAACCTGGCTTAAAGAGATGTGCTCACTGCTTGTCCACACACATTCTTAAATCATCGTTATGTGTGTGGTTACCACAAATGCGCTGGAAGATGCCCAGTAATCTATATATTTTCTTATTGTGTTGTCTGATGAGTCCTCCAATATGCCTTCTTAGTTTGGCAGTGGATTTTGGGACAGGGCTGCACAAGAATTATACGTTTTTGGTGTGCAGTGAAAAGCGCTATCATGGGGTGGGATTGGCTTTAGCCCTATGTATGTAGCACATGTATTTAATTACATACTCCCTCAGCTGCACGGTTCAACCATAATAACATTTTAAAAAACAATTTTAGGATCATTGAAGCTCCAGCTGAACCTACTTTTAGCAAATATTACTAGATACTATTTTCCTGACAATCTGGCAAAGAATCCTAATTTCATGATATGATATGGCATTTATAACGCGCCTATACACAAGAACATGGATTTGCATTGTTTTGAGGATATTTGGCGTGTTACAGTACAGAGTACAGCAATACTGCACAAGTAGCAACATTTTTTTTGCAGCACCACCACCACAAGGGTGCGGTGCATTGCTATATGGGTTAGCAGATTAACAAGGAAAGACAGACTATTCAGTCAAAAACGATTTTAACATATAAGATGCAAATCTATTTTTACAGTTAAAAGCACACGTGTTCATTTAAAAATGCACACTATTTTTCACCTGAAATGCCTATATTGCTAGAGACACATTTGAAAATTAACAGCTAACCTATTAACCATTAACCTGACTAATAAAACCTTATTTTAATATAACCCACTAATAAAATGTGTTCTCCACTGCAGAATTAGGCATACTCTGAAAACCATTTAAATGTGTGTGCAGATTTTTTCTCTTCTCTTCTCTGCCTGATTCTCCGTGTTTTTGTGCACAGTAACTGCAGGAAGGAGGAAGTCAGATTTGCAACAATTGCAAATGTATAAGCGAAGCTATTGTTGAAGAGTAGGAGGATGAGAGATGATGGATTTCATTGGGACACGTCATACAGAGGGCTGAGAGGAAAGTTTTAGTGGGGAGTATCAGGGAAAAAGACAGGCAGAGATCTTTCTGCACTACTGGGGAGAAGACCTGGCTGTGGGGTCCTGACTGAATGCAGATTCCTGTGTCCTGCTGCAGTCGAGATTGGGGAAAGCTGAAAGAAAAACCTTTCCACTGGCTGAGGCATTCCTATCTGAAAAAGCTGAGAATTCCAGGCAATGACCCCGGCTTGAGAAGGCAAGCGTTCCTTTTTGCTGGAGTCAATCCAAGAGAGCCACATTCACAAAGAGAACAACTGAAGAACACTCAGATAAGGTAATTACCTAAGCGTGGGAGCCGGGTGTGTGCACGAAAATATGCAGTCAGTGTAGGATTCCTGTGCGTGTCTTAATCAAATACCAATGTTGCAATTTGAGTTCTGTTCTCCGCCACGCTCTTTGCAGTGTGACATAGAAAATGCTTTTAATGTACCATTTTATTTATTTCTGTAAAGAATGAGATCATGTCTAAATGCAACTTTTATAATACAGAAAATATTTGAAAACAGACGGATGGTTTATTTTCTATTTACCATTACAATGCCAATGATGTGGGGAGATTTTTAAACAGTGCAACGGTCATTTTAAGACAGATGTGTGCATGTCAAAATCAGTATGAATAATTGTGAGTGACTGTAGCATAACTTGTTGGAGGTACATGAGCCAACGGGAATAGAGACTCTCTGAACATAGCTCCCTACCGTATATAAGGTAGTGGAAATTACCACAAGACTACCACATATAGCTCTCTGTCGTAAATAAGTCAGTGAGTTCGCCCATGGTGGCACACCAACACTATCACTGGAAATGTGGTATTCCTAGAATGCAGGTCTGAGGTCTCTCTAGTGATCACACGAAAAATCTAAGCAAAGATAAGGGATTCTGGACATTGGGGCCACAAATAAAACAAGGGAATTATGCTCACCAAAATACCACCAACCACGTATACCAAATATGCAGGTCTGGGTGCTGAAATAATGCATGTCCATTGTATTATTGTTGCACATGGCCAAATCTGAATACAAAGAGTGATTATTGCTAAGTTATTTTTCGGCGGTAATAAAATACCGTCAGGCCCCAAATCTCCACAAAATACCCTACATATTTATGGTGCGTTGGCCGGGAAAGTGATCATAGAGTACCTACTGGGCGTGGCAAGCGTGTCTCACACTGCCATTTGCACATTAAAGGGAACCCATTTTATAATAGCAGTGTGCCACTAAAAACGAATTTCAGAATGTCACAAAGGGAAACCACATTCTCAGATCTAGTGCAATATTTAGAGGCAAAGTTATTTGCACATGGGAATTGGTCTTCGAATAGCACGTTAGACTGGAGTAACCGCATTCAGGGTGAGGTGCAGAAAGAAAAACTAGACAATATTTTTGCAGAAGGCAGCATAATTCAGGTCTGCCTTACAAGATTATTGAATGCAGCCGATAAAAGTGCAGAGAAAGACTGTTTAATACGGCTATGCGGCAAAATATGGTTTATTTTAAACAAGTCCCTGCGAATGCAAGAGAATGATACTCAGCTAATTAACAGGTTAAAGACTGAATTAGAGGGGGCAAGTAAAAATCAGGAAATGTTGAGAGCAGAATTGGATGTATGCCAGAAAGACATGCAATTAAAATGCAGAGACTTTGATACTCAGTTATCCAAAAGCAAAAAACAATTTGAAGATAGTGAGCAAGAATTGACACACTTAAAAGCCTTAGTGGATCACATTAGGCAGGATAAAGATGAGGTTGTTTCAGAAATGCAGATTTTACAAAAAGAACATTGTGAAAAAGAAGGTGATCTCCAGAGTGCAGAACAAGAAATGATTAAAATGATTCAAGAAAGAGACAAAAGAAATAAAGAGTTCAATGAATGCCAAATGCAAATGTGCGATATGCAGGAGGCAATTAATAAAATGAGTGATGAAAATAATTATTTGCATGATGAAGCCAACAGACTCCTTAAAAAATGTAAGGACTTAGAACAGCAAATGTGCATTCCCAGGTCACAGGAGAGGCGGCAGGGTACCACATTCAATGGAGTGGAGGTGAATTCTAGCTCTGCCCAAAGAGCTAGTGCCCCAGTGACTGGGCCGGTTACTGAACTTGGTTGCAGCGCCCTTGGGGGATTTGATACTCCCATTGGGGGCAGCCACCAATCTCATACACCTGAAAACAGAATGGAATCACAAAATAGTGCAATTCCATGCATTGCAACAAGTAGCCCCATAAAAATAATGAAATCCATTAAAGCCCTGATCAAACCATTTAAAAAGGGAGGTGAATGCTGCATTGAGGATCACTTAGAAGCGGTGCATGACATTTTTAAAGCACTCCAGATACCTAGGGAACAGTACAGACAATATTTTCATTTAACTTTAGATGCCCCGACGGCCAGCATCATAAGGGGATTAAATGAACAGCAGAATATGACATGGCTGGAGTTTGAAAAAGAAATTAGGCGTCATTTTTCTCCTTTTCAGTCATTGCAGGAGGCAAAGAAAGTCGCGTACACTATTACTGCTGGACCTAATACATCCCCTCGCCAATTTTTACAAGACTTAAAAAGAGCATTCTCTCGCTTTGATGTATCTTTTGACTCAAATTCCAATGAGTTTAAAACCGCATACTTCTATGGGCTACAGAAAGACATCATATCCCAATTGGTCCGTGAATTTGACCGTGACAAGTCCCTTGAATGGATTGTACATCAAAGCACTAAGCTATATGAGGTACTCTATTGTCAGGGTAGAGAAAGTGATAAAATGAAAGATACTAGGCCTAAATCTAAAGAACCCTCAGCCACAGTAATGGAAATCAGGTCAGCCAAAATGTCCCTTGAGTCTGCTCAAAGCCAAGGTAAAAATAATGTGACACCTGAACAAAGGGGTAATCAACAAAGATCGCCATTTCCTGTACCAATGTTCCAAACACATGATCCTAGTAATAGAGAGAGCTACATCAGCCCTAGATATTTAGGGGATAGACCCCGGGTAAGATATCGGCCTGATATGGCAGGTATGAACAATAACCAGAGACAAAATCAAGATCAAAGAAATGATGGTCCCTACCAGTCATTGGGGACACAGAGTAGGTTTGATCCCAACACCATGATATATGGTAATCAGGATAGGCCCCGATATATGGATCGATTTAATGATAATGGAAATCAACATAGGGGCCAGTACCCACAATCTGAGAGACAGGACATGAGGCAAAACGTGAACTACAGTCCACGCCAGTACAATGATTCCCCACCAGGGGACTATAATCAAAGGATGGGTGCAACCCGCTCCCCTCCACAAATGAATCAAGAATTCAGAAACCATCCAAACCGGTATCAATCACCTGAGAGGTATCAGAATAGATCCAATCAGGGGGAAAACAACCAATATCGACCTAGGCCACAGAAAGAGGATCCTAGAGAGATGGAAAGGTTCCAGTGCCTTGAGGCCCAAGTGAAAATGTTAGCTGAGCAAATAGGAAAGCTCTATACAGCGCAAAAACAACCTTCCAAAGAGGGGGCTGATGGCCATAGCAATGACCGGGGGGCTTCCGAAAAGTGACTAAGTACTCATGATAACTGCAGTGCCAAAATGACAGATTGCTCTGATATAATTTTGCATAACGACTCTGAGATGCCTAATGGATTAAAAATGAAAGTACCAGTAAATGAAATTGTGACAGAAAGTGCAAATACTTCTAAAAAAGAGGTACGGTTTAACTTAGAGCTAAATAAAACAGTAAAGATTTGCACAAATGAAAAAGAAACATTAGGAATTCCAAAAGAACAAAGGGACAGATTTAAGAAAAATGACTCATGCATGGGGAATACCAGTGAACAGGGAGTAAGTGGGGATGCCATAGCTCCTTCCCTGGGCAAGCAAAACAATGACCAAACACAGACAGAAAAAGGAAATACTCACAAGGAGGGTACAAGTCAATCACCTGAAAAATTCTTTGAGCCACATATTTTTGAAGAGGCTGAAAGGGCTGGTATTACACTAAATGATCACAAATGCACAGAATTAAAAAATGACAAATTGCTGAATGATGTTGTTACACATGTTCAGTTGGGAGGTTGTAATGTGGTCTCTGATGTTACCCAGATGGATGGGCGAACAGTGGCCACACTCAAAAAAACTTCTGATCATGGAGAAATGAATAAAATATCTCGCACAGAAATGGGTAAAAAGGAGGGAAAAATGTCTTTTCATTTACCAATGTGCTTAGCCAAAAGTGAAAAAGACCTGAGAAAGGTGAGCCCTGAAATCAGTAAGAATTCACATTTCTTATGTGTATTAGAGGAAGTTGAGGACAGATATTATGCACCCATCACTGTAGAAGAAAAATGCCACACCTTCGCTATGATTGACACTGGCGCACAGGCCACAATTATGTCCAAGGAGCTGGTAAAGAGTATCAATGAAGGGAGGCCTCCACAGAGTCAGATCACAGTGAAGGCAAATCAAGGCCCAGTGCATAACTTTAATGGGGAGGAGGTGCCCATCATAGGTGTAACTGAGGTTGACATAAAAATAGGAAAGCACAGAATGAAACAAGAGGTATTGATCACATCTATTTGTGAAATTCCATTTCTGATGGGGACAGATTGCCTGAAAAGATTGTCTCCTCTCATAGATGGGGTGAATGGAGTGCTGTGGTCCTTAACCAAAAAACCATTGAGGCCTAAGAAACTAAAATCACAAAACAGCAATATAAAAGAATGTCACACCGTTGCCAAAACAAATGATGCTGTGGAGGTATATCTCCAGAATAGCTGCATACCTAGTGTCACTGTTATATTAATGTGTCAAGACAAAGATCAGAGCGACAATGAAAAACTACCTGTACAAATATACTTGGACCCAAGGAAAGATTGGCAGACTGCTATAGATGAGCACACATTACGTTTTTACTTAAAAGAGAATACATGCAAACAGAATATTGTTCCTAAAACAGATTCAGAAAAACACATTACCACTCTGGCAGAAATACACATGGAAGATGAGCAACCATGGGTTCACGTTGGTATAAATGATTATCTTAAAACAATAAAAGCCACTTTAGCGCTTGAACATGAAAGGAGTTTCATTAATGAGAAATTGTTGCAAAAAATTATGGAGAGGGAAGAAATCCCGAAATTTAGGATTAAAAACCAATATGTTTCTGGGTTGGACAGTCCAGACTTAGAAAACCGAATTACAGGCAGATGCATGCTTAAAATTAGCATTGGGCAGAAAACAATTTACCATAATGTATGGATAGTGAATGGAGCACAAAATGAATTTTACATGGGCAATGACATCATGCACAGAATGTGTATGGTGTTAGATTTCCTTAATCAAAAAATATGGTCACGCTCAGGTGGGCCGGCACCTGAATTTGAAGACAAAAGAAGGGCTTATCATTGTGCACAACTGGTTCCTTATGCCATCGAATTACAAATAAGGAAAGATACTATTATTCCTGCATTTGCAAAACAGTTTGCAATAACACTGAAATGCAAAAATGGGCAGCAGATGAAAGGCTCTGATGCATTTGTATGCCTGAATGAATCCATAAAACAGCAAGGCCTGGATTATGAATACATTCCATTGGTAGACATTGGTGAGGGATCTGTAAAAATCATGGTAAATAATAAAGGTTGTCAGGATATTCATTTAGAGGAAAACTCCCCATTAGGAATGGCCATACAAAAATCACATTATACGGCAGATTTAAATAACATGGTGATTGGGAATATTCCTGAAAAATATGTAGATGCCAAGGGCGAGTTGCCAGAACACCTGGACTCTCAGCCCAAAGGAATATTTAAAATTCATTCTGTGTATCCTTATGATTCAAATGAGACAGTGTGCTGCCATCAAGAGGATTGCATAATATTTAATTTAAAGGAAAATGAAACAGGAAATCAGCCCATTGAAGTGGAAGCTGATATGCCAAAATATTTAAAAGTGGCAGCTCTACAAAAAGACACAGCCACACAGTTAGAGGAAAGCGCTGAGATTTCTTTACCAGAAGAGTTTCCAGAATTTTCCAGAATGGTAGAAGAGCAGATCTCCTTAGCGGATGCATGTGACAGCGATGGGGATCGAAACGACCTGAGGGAAATATTTATGGAGTTTAAGGATGTATTTGCAAAAGATGCTTATGATTGTGGTTTAACTGATTTACATGTGGCCACACTACCAGAAGGTTGTAGCAGAAATCCAGTGTTTGTACGCCAGTATAGACTACCGCTGGCATGTTTAGAATCATTGGCAGAGATTATTAAAAATTTGGAGTCACGGGGAATAATTAGGCCCATTCATAGCACATCCAATACGCCTATTTTAGGTGTGTTAAAGCCAAATGGTCAATGGCGGCTGTGTGCAGACTTAAGAGAGTTAAATAAAAGAGTACCAGTATCTAGATGGCCACTACCATTCATTGATCAGGGCCTAGCTCAGATACATGGTTCAAATGTATTTACCACATTAGATCTCACATCTGGATATTGGTGTGTGCCATTGGCAGAGGAGATACAACACCTATTTTCCTTTACATTTGACAGGACTCAATATGCCTGGCTTAGAGCTCCGTTCGGGTACATCAATAGTGGGAGTGAATTTGGCATATTTTTGAGAAAGGCCATGCCAGATGCAGCGGAAAGAGGAACAATAGTTTATGTGGATGATGTCCTGATAAAAAATGAAAACCTTAAAAGTCATTTTGATGAAATAAGACATGTGCTTGGCCAATTGCAGAAAGCAGGCGCCAAAGTATCTTTGCAAAAAGCACAATGGTGCAAGAAAAAAGTGAACTTTCTAGGGCATGAAGTGACTGAACATGGGCTAAATCCACAAAGGAGGAAAATAGAGGCCATACAAAGATTAAAAGATCCTAAAAATGTGAAAGGAGTAAAAAGTTTATTAGGGATGACAGGCTATAACAGAAAGTTCATTGAGAATTATGCAGAAATCACTCAACCATTGTCTAAACTGCTTAAACTAAATACTCCCTGGAGATGGGAAAGAGAGCAGTCTGATGCAGTGGCTAGATTGAAGGAATGTCTTGTAAAGGCACCATGTTTAGCATACCCCATAAAGGACAGGGATTTCTTTATAGAAATAGGCTTTTCTGAACATTGTATGTCAGCAGTGTTATCACAAAAATACGATTTGAATCACAAAATCATTGCATATGCAAGTAAGGCATTTTCCCAAGTTGAAATGAAATTTAATGAATGTGAAAAGGCCCTATTAACCACTGTGTGGGCGCTACAACATTTTCGCCCCATTGTTCAGGGAGAAAAGGTGATTATTGAAACAAATCATCAACCTTTGCAATTTTTAGAGAGTAAAAGAATTAGATCAGGCAATCTAGCGCAATCCAGAATCACTTCATGGACGCTGGCATTACAAGGTTTTCCCGTAGAAGTAAGATATGGACAAAATAAAAAGAGCCCAATTGCTCAAGGGTTAGCTGACTTACATGACTGTGCAGCTGAACAAATAACAAATGAAATGGATGTGGAAGCTAGTTTACAGGAATTTGAACAATCACCACACAAAGCTTTTGATGAAAAAACATGCAAGGATTTGCCAACTGTATATGTGGATGGTTGTGCTTTTCACATTGAAAATGACAGTAATAAACAATTAGTGGCAGGAATAGGAAATGTCTGGTTGAAATGTGAAGGCGTTCCTAGTATAGGGATGAGGATTGGAGATAGGAGCAGTCAGGTGGCGGAATTGGCAGCCATCTATAAAGCAATTGCTACTGTAGTTGATAAAAGGTTCAGTGAAATTGTCCTGGTGACTGATTCTGACTATGCACGGAATAGCTTTGTGGAGTATTTGCCTGGTTGGAAAGCAAGAGGCATGGTTACATACAACAAAAAGCCACTTTTTAAACATGGAAAAATGATACAAGCCATAGACAAATTGGTGTCAGAAAATAATTTAACAATATACTGGAGAAAAATTCGTGGGCATTTAAAAACACCAGGAGAGGATAAGGAGGGAAATGATAAGGCAGACCATCTGGCTAAGATTGGGGCTGTGATGGGAGAATTGCTACCTATTGATTATTTAATGGGTGAAATACAAATTGATGCAGTCACACGTTCTAAAGCACCAAAGGAGGTAGATCAACCGGTGGTGCAGTGGAGTCATGACACGCCAGACCAAGATTTGATTGAGGCACAAAAGAATGATCAAATTTTGGGAATCTATTATAATCATTTGATAGATCCTGAACAAAATCCTTTAACAGAAAATGATTGTATGGGAAAAGAAGAGTTGAGGGTGTTATTAAAGAACAAAACACGAATTAGATTACAGGATGGACTCATGATTAGAGAGTCCATAACAGGGCAAATACAGTGGGTAGTACCCCTTTCATTCAGAGGACTAATGCTACACCATGCACACGATGCCATAACTGCAGGCCATAGAGGTTCACAAAAAACATTAGAAATACTAAAAGATTATGCTTACTGGCCTCATATGTCACAAGACGTGGAATTATATACTAGAGGATGTCTAGTATGCGCCCAATTTAAACCTGCTTCACCAATGCACAGAGCACCATTGATGAAAAGAGGCCTGACTCTCCCATGGTCAGATT
Source organism: Ambystoma mexicanum (assembly GCF_040938575.1). NCBI lineage: Eukaryota > Metazoa > Chordata > Amphibia > Caudata > Ambystomatidae > Ambystoma > Ambystoma mexicanum. Next base: position 577,085,573 of record NC_090934.1, read on the forward strand.
TGCAAATAGACTATGTAGGTCCTTTAAAAAGGTCGAGCAGGGGACACCGTTATATTTTGAGTGTGGTATGTTTGATGTCAAAGTGGATCGAGTGCATTCCTGCACCAGATTGTAGTGCGCAAACAGCAGCCACATTGCTGGTGAACCATGTGTTCTCAAGGTTTGGGTTGCCGCAAAGAATTGAGTCAGACAGAGGAAGTCATTTCACAAGTACTCTAATGAGCAAGGTATGGCAAATACTAGGTGTGAAAAGGAAACTACATATCGCATATCGGGCGGCGTCTTCAGGTACAGTTGAAAGAAGCAATAGGTCTGTTGTGGATATTTTAAAGAAATTTGTGGCAGAAGCAGGTTCCAGCTGGGATTTGCGTTTACCATTGGTTTTAATGGCAATCAGGTCGACTCCTGCCAAAGCAACAGGTGTTAGCCCCCATGAGGTCTTAACAGGTAGGAAAATGGTGTTACCACAACACCTACTATACAGAACACATGAGCAAACTCTAGTGAGTGCATCCACGGTTCATGAATATATTGATGAACTGAGGAGGCATTTGCAACATGCATTTGCTTTTGTGCAGAGAAATCTGGAAAGAGCTGCTGACAGTGCAAAGTCATATTATGATAAAAAGACATCAGTAAAGGAATACAGTGTAGGGGATCAGGTGTACAAGTTTCATTTTGGAAAAAGTAAACAGAAAAATTCTAAATTTCTAGCAGCCTGGCAGGGGCCATTTCGAATTATAGATAAAGTCTCTCCTGTAGTGTATAAAATTTTGAAAAATGAAGGTGAAACAGCAATAGAGCAGTTTGTCCATGTAAATCAAATCAAACCATGCCATCCCAGACATGAGATCAGGCAGCTTGAGCATGTGGAAACGGATAGAGTCCCTTGAGAAAATAAATGGGTGTAATCAGGAGGCAGTGACAAAGAAGTTAAAAAGTTGATTGTTATGATGGCACATAAACACTGTAGTATATGTAAAATATATAATATAAAATAAATAAATAATAAATAAATAAATAAATGCACATATAATGGAAGCTCATGGTTGGTGTGCAGAGAGAAAGTGTATTAAATATTGAATGCTGTTTTATATGTGTTTATTTTCTTTTAACTTGTGTTTAATTTCAGAAAAAAAAAAAAAAAGAAAAGAAATATTTTTACCAAGCATGTTTTATTTTTGGCAAAAGGATGAAGTTAGTATTGTGCTATGTACTTAATCTGTTTATTTTCTATTTTGATTTAGACAATTAACATTATTTGGTCGGAGGTTCCGGGATCAGAGGCCACGGGAGACGATGGAGTCCTGGAGTCCCCTGGATGAAGACCAAAAGATGCCTGCCTCCAGGTGGAGGTGAAGACAAAATAACCGGAATGCCAAAAGAGATGGCTACTGTGGATTCAAGATTGCCAAGATGAAAGAGTACTCGAATGAACCGAATAACATCGCTGGTCGGGACATACCAAAAGAGACAAAACAAAAGTTCCGGCATATGAAGTTCCACGTATTTATTATTTTAATTATTTATTTTAACTTGTTATGTTACTTATTTGTTTTAGTTAGTTGTTTTATTTCATTGTTTTTAATTGACTTGGAAAATTTAAACTTAAAGTAATGCCACTTCCACTGAGAAGGCAAATGTGGAACATTTTATGAACTGATGGACTCAGATGAAATGTTGATTGCAGATTTTCATTGATGCACATGAATATTCATTTTGTTGGATTGCTATATTGTAAGAAAAAATAGAACAAGTTGTTTTTAGGAATTGGCTTGGATTATAGCCAGGTTCTAAAAACAAAAGGAGGGTATATGTAAGGATATTTGGCGTGTTACAGTACAGAGTACAGCAATACTGCACAAGTAGCAACATTTTTTTTTGCAGCACCACCACCACAAGGGTGCGGTGCATTGCTATATGGGTTAGCAGATTAACAAGGAAAGACAGACTATTCAGTCAAAAACGATTTTAACATATAAGATGCAAATCTATTTTTACAGTTAAAAGCACACGTGTTCATTTAAAAATGCACACTATTTTTCACCTGAAATGCCTATATTGCTAGAGACACATTTGAAAATTAACAGCTAACCTATTAACCATTAACCTGACTAATAAAACCTTATTTTAATATAACCCACTAATAAAATGTGTTCTCCACTGCAGAATTAGGCATACTCTGAAAACCATTTAAATGTGTGTGCAGATTTTTTCTCTTCTCTTCTCTGCCTGATTCTCCGTGTTTTTGTGCACAGTAACTGCAGGAAGGAGGAAGTCAGATTTGCAACAATTGCAAATGTATAAGCGAAGCTATTGTTGAAGAGTAGGAGGATGAGAGATGATGGATTTCATTGGGACACGTCATACAGAGGGCTGAGAGGAAAGTTTTAGTGGGGAGTATCAGGGAAAAAGACAGGCAGAGATCTTTCTGCACTACTGGGGAGAAGACCTGGCTGTGGGGTCCTGACTGAATGCAGATTCCTGTGTCCTGCTGCAGTCGAGATTGGGGAAAGCTGAAAGAAAAACCTTTCCACTGGCTGAGGCATTCCTATCTGAAAAAGCTGAGAATTCCAGGCAATGACCCCGGCTTGAGAAGGCAAGCGTTCCTTTTTGCTGGAGTCAATCCAAGAGAGCCACATTCACAAAGAGAACAACTGAAGAACACTCAGATAAGGTAATTACCTAAGCGTGGGAGCCGGGTGTGTGCACGAAAATATGCAGTCAGTGTAGGATTCCTGTGCGTGTCTTAATCAAATACCAATGTTGCAATTTGAGTTCTGTTCTCCGCCACGCTCTTTGCAGTGTGACATAGAAAATGCTTTTAATGTACCATTTTATTTATTTCTGTAAAGAATGAGATCATGTCTAAATGCAACTTTTATAATACAGAAAATATTTGAAAACAGACGGATGGTTTATTTTCTATTTACCATTACAATGCCAATGATGTGGGGAGATTTTTAAACAGTGCAACGGTCATTTTAAGACAGATGTGTGCATGTCAAAATCAGTATGAATAATTGTGAGTGACTGTAGCATAACTTGTTGGAGGTACATGAGCCAACGGGAATAGAGACTCTCTGAACATAGCTCCCTACCGTATATAAGGTAGTGGAAATTACCACAAGACTACCACATATAGCTCTCTGTCGTAAATAAGTCAGTGAGTTCGCCCATGGTGGCACACCAACACTATCACTGGAAATGTGGTATTCCTAGAATGCAGGTCTGAGGTCTCTCTAGTGATCACACGAAAAATCTAAGCAAAGATAAGGGATTCTGGACATTGGGGCCACAAATAAAACAAGGGAATTATGCTCACCAAAATACCACCAACCACGTATACCAAATATGCAGGTCTGGGTGCTGAAATAATGCATGTCCATTGTATTATTGTTGCACATGGCCAAATCTGAATACAAAGAGTGATTATTGCTAAGTTATTTTTCGGCGGTAATAAAATACCGTCAGGCCCCAAATCTCCACAAAATACCCTACATATTTATGGTGCGTTGGCCGGGAAAGTGATCATAGAGTACCTACTGGGCGTGGCAAGCGTGTCTCACACTGCCATTTGCACATTAAAGGGAACCCATTTTATAATAGCAGTGTGCCACTAAAAACGAATTTCAGAATGTCACAAAGGGAAACCACATTCTCAGATCTAGTGCAATATTTAGAGGCAAAGTTATTTGCACATGGGAATTGGTCTTCGAATAGCACGTTAGACTGGAGTAACCGCATTCAGGGTGAGGTGCAGAAAGAAAAACTAGACAATATTTTTGCAGAAGGCAGCATAATTCAGGTCTGCCTTACAAGATTATTGAATGCAGCCGATAAAAGTGCAGAGAAAGACTGTTTAATACGGCTATGCGGCAAAATATGGTTTATTTTAAACAAGTCCCTGCGAATGCAAGAGAATGATACTCAGCTAATTAACAGGTTAAAGACTGAATTAGAGGGGGCAAGTAAAAATCAGGAAATGTTGAGAGCAGAATTGGATGTATGCCAAAAAGACATGCAATTAAAATGCAGAGACTTTGATACTCAGTTATCCAAAAGCAAAAAACAATTTGAAGATAGTGAGCAAGAATTGACACACTTAAAAGCCTTAGTGGATCACATTAGGCAGGATAAAGATGAGGTTGTTTCAGAAATGCAGATTTTACAAAAAGAACATTGTGAAAAAGAAGGTGATCTCCAGAGTGCAGAACAAGAAATGATTAAAATGATTCAAGAAAGAGACAAAAGAAATAAAGAGTTCAATGAATGCCAAATGCAAATGTGCGATATGCAGGAGGCAATTAATAAAATGAGTGATGAAAATAATTATTTGCATGATGAAGCCAACAGACTCCTTAAAAAATGTAAGGACTTAGAACAGCAAATGTGCATTCCCAGGTCACAGGAGAGGCGGCAGGGTACCACATTCAATGGAGTGGAGGTGAATTCTAGCTCTGCCCAAAGAGCTAGTGCCCCAGTGACTGGGCCGGTTACTGAACTTGGTTGCAGCGCCCTTGGGGGATTTGATACTCCCATTGGGGGCAGCCACCAATCTCATACACCTGAAAACAGAATGGAATCACAAAATAGTGCAATTCCATGCATTGCAACAAGTAGCCCCATAAAAATAATGAAATCCATTAAAGCCCTGATCAAACCATTTAAAAAGGGAGGTGAATGCTGCATTGAGGATCACTTAGAAGCGGTGCATGACATTTTTAAAGCACTCCAGATACCTAGGGAACAGTACAGACAATATTTTCATTTAACTTTAGATGCCCCGACGGCCAGCATCATAAGGGGATTAAATGAACAGCAGAATATGACATGGCTGGAGTTTGAAAAAGAAATTAGGCGTCATTTTTCTCCTTTTCAGTCATTGCAGGAGGCAAAGAAAGTCGCGTACACTATTACTGCTGGACCTAATACATCCCCTCGCCAATTTTTACAAGACTTAAAAAGAGCATTCTCTCGCTTTGATGTATCTTTTGACTCAAATTCCAATGAGTTTAAAACCGCATACTTCTATGGGCTACAGAAAGACATCATATCCCAATTGGTCCGTGAATTTGACCGTGACAAGTCCCTTGAATGGATTGTACATCAAAGCACTAAGCTATATGAGGTACTCTATTGTCAGGGTAGAGAAAGTGATAAAATGAAAGATACTAGGCCTAAATCTAAAGAACCCTCAGCCACAGTAATGGAAATCAGGTCAGCCAAAATGTCCCTTGAGTCTGCTCAAAGCCAAGGTAAAAATAATGTGACACCTGAACAAAGGGGTAATCAACAAAGATCGCCATTTCCTGTACCAATGTTCCAAACACATGATCCTAGTAATAGAGAGAGCTACATCAGCCCTAGATATTTAGGGGATAGACCCCGGGTAAGATATCGGCCTGATATGGCAGGTATGAACAATAACCAGAGACAAAATCAAGATCAAAGAAATGATGGTCCCTACCAGTCATTGGGGACACAGAGTAGGTTTGATCCCAACACCATGATATATGGTAATCAGGATAGGCCCCGATATATGGATCGATTTAATGATAATGGAAATCAACATAGGGGCCAGTACCCACAATCTGAGAGACAGGACATGAGGCAAAACGTGAACTACAGTCCACGCCAGTACAATGATTCCCCACCAGGGGACTATAATCAAAGGATGGGTGCAACCCGCTCCCCTCCACAAATGAATCAAGAATTCAGAAACCATCCAAACCGGTATCAATCACCTGAGAGGTATCAGAATAGATCCAATCAGGGGGAAAACAACCAATATCGACCTAGGCCACAGAAAGAGGATCCTAGAGAGATGGAAAGGTTCCAGTGCCTTGAGGCCCAAGTGAAAATGTTAGCTGAGCAAATAGGAAAGCTCTATACAGCGCAAAAACAACCTTCCAAAGAGGGGGCTGATGGCCATAGCAATGACCGGGGGGCTTCCGAAAAGTGACTAAGTACTCATGATAACTGCAGTGCCAAAATGACAGATTGCTCTGATATAATTTTGCATAACGACTCTGAGATGCCTAATGGATTAAAAATGAAAGTACCAGTAAATGAAATTGTGACAGAAAGTGCAAATACTTCTAAAAAAGAGGTACGGTTTAACTTAGAGCTAAATAAAACAGTAAAGATTTGCACAAATGAAAAAGAAACATTAGGAATTCCAAAAGAACAAAGGGACAGATTTAAGAAAAATGACTCATGCATGGGGAATACCAGTGAACAGGGAGTAAGTGGGGATGCCATAGCTCCTTCCCTGGGCAAGCAAAACAATGACCAAACACAGACAGAAAAAGGAAATACTCACAAGGAGGGTACAAGTCAATCACCTGAAAAATTCTTTGAGCCACATATTTTTGAAGAGGCTGAAAGGGCTGGTATTACACTAAATGATCACAAATGCACAGAATTAAAAAATGACAAATTGCTGAATGATGTTGTTACACATGTTCAGTTGGGAGGTTGTAATGTGGTCTCTGATGTTACCCAGATGGATGGGCGAACAGTGGCCACACTCAAAAAAACTTCTGATCATGGAGAAATAAATAAAATATCTCGCACAGAAATGGGTAAAAAGGAGGGAAAAATGTCTTTTCATTTACCAATGTGCTTAGCCAAAAGTGAAAAAGACCTGAGAAAGGTGAGCCCTGAAATCAGTAAGAATTCACATTTCTTATGTGTATTAGAGGAAGTTGAGGACAGATATTATGCACCCATCACTGTAGAAGAAAAATGCCACACCTTCGCTATGATTGACACTGGCGCACAGGCCACAATTATGTCCAAGGAGCTGGTAAAGAGTATCAATGAAGGGAGGCCTCCACAGAGTCAGATCACAGTGAAGGCAAATCAAGGCCCAGTGCATAACTTTAATGGGGAGGAGGTGCCCATCATAGGTGTAACTGAGGTTGACATAAAAATAGGAAAGCACAGAATGAAACAAGAGGTATTGATCACATCTATTTGTGAAATTCCATTTCTGATGGGGACAGATTGCCTGAAAAGATTGTCTCCTCTCATAGATGGGGTGAATGGAGTGCTGTGGTCCTTAACCAAAAAACCATTGAGGCCTAAGAAACTAAAATCACAAAACAGCAATATAAAAGAATGTCACACCGTTGCCAAAACAAATGATGCTGTGGAGGTATATCTCCAGAATAGCTGCATACCTAGTGTCACTGTTATATTAATGTGTCAAGACAAAGATCAGAGCGACAATGAAAAACTACCTGTACAAATATACTTGGACCCAAGGAAAGATTGGCAGACTGCTATAGATGAGCACACATTACGTTTTTACTTAAAAGAGAATACATGCAAACAGAATATTGTTCCTAAAACAGATTCAGAAAAACACATTACCACTCTGTCAGAAATACACATGGAAGATGAGCAACCATGGGTTCACGTTGGTATAAATGATTATCTTAAAACAATAAAAGCCACTTTAGCGCTTGAACATGAAAGGAGTTTCATTAATGAGAAATTGTTGCAAAAAATTATGGAGAGGGAAGAAATCCCGAAATTTAGGATTAAAAACCAATATGTTTCTGGGTTGGACAGTCCAGACTTAGAAAACCGAATTACAGGCAGATGCATGCTTAAAATTAGCATTGGGCAGAAAACAATTTACCATAATGTATGGATAGTGAATGGAGCACAAAATGAATTTTACATGGGCAATGACATCATGCACAGAATGTGTATGGTGTTAGATTTCCTTAATCAAAAAATATGGTCACGCTTAGGTGGGCCGGCACCTGAATTTGAAGACAAAAGAAGGGCTTATCATTGTGCACAACTGGTTCCTTATGCCATCGAATTACAAATAAGGAAAGATACTATTATTCCTGCATTTGCAAAACAGTTTGCAATAACACTGAAATGCAAAAATGGGCAGCAGATGAAAAGCTCTGATGCATTTGTATGCCTGAATGAATCCATAAAACAGCAAGGCCTGGATTATGAATACATTCCATTGGTAGACATTGGTGAGGGATCTGTAAAAATCATGGTAAATAATAAAGGTTGTCAGGATATTCATTTAGAGGAAAACTCCCCATTAGGAATGGCCATACAAAAATCACATTATACGGCAGATTTAAATAACATGGTGATTGGGAATATTCCTGAAAAATATGTAGATGCCAAGGGCGAGTTGCCAGAACACCTGGACTCTCAGCCCAAAGGAATATTTAAAATTCATTCTGTGTATCCTTATGATTCAAATGAGACAGTGTGCTGCCATCAAGAGGATTGCATAATATTTAATTTAAAGGAAAATGAAACAGGAAATCAGCCCATTGAAGTGGAAGCTGATATGCCAAAATATTTAAAAGTGGCAGCTCTACAAAAAGACACAGCCACACAGTTAGAGGAAAGCGCTGAGATTTCTTTACCAGAAGAGTTTCCAGAATTTTCCAGAATGGTAGAAGAGCAGATCTCCTTAGCGGATGCATGTGACAGCGATGGGGATCGAAACGACCTGAGGGAAATATTTATGGAGTTTAAGGATGTATTTGCAAAAGATGCTTATGATTGTGGTTTAACTGATTTACATGTGGCCACACTACCAGAAGGTTGTAGCAGAAATCCAGTGTTTGTACGCCAGTATAGACTACCGCTGGCATGTTTAGAATCATTGGCAGAGATTATTAAAAATTTGGAGTCACGGGGAATAATTAGGCCCATTCATAGCACATCCAATACGCCTATTTTAGGTGTGTTAAAGCCAAATGGTCAATGGCGGCTGTGTGCAGACTTAAGAGAGTTAAATAAAAGAGTACCAGTATCTAGATGGCCACTACCATTCATTGATCAGGGCCTAGCTCAGATACATGGTTCAAATGTATTTACCACATTAGATCTCACATCTGGATATTGGTGTGTGCCATTGGCAGAGGAGATACAACACCTATTTTCCTTTACATTTGACAGGACTCAATATGCCTGGCTTAGAGCTCCGTTCGGGTACATCAATAGTGGGAGTGAATTTGGCATATTTTTGAGAAAGGCCATGCCAGATGCAGCGGAAAGAGGAACAATAGTTTATGTGGATGATGTCCTGATAAAAAATGAAAACCTTAAAAGTCATTTTGATGAAATAAGACATGTGCTTGGCCAATTGCAGAAAGCAGGCGCCAAAGTATCTTTGCAAAAAGCACAATGGTGCAAGAAAAAAGTGAACTTTCTAGGGCATGAAGTGACTGAACATGGGCTAAATCCACAAAGGAGGAAAATAGAGGCCATACAAAGATTAAAAGATCCTAAAAATGTGAAAGGAGTAAAAAGTTTATTAGGGATGACAGGCTATAACAGAAAGTTCATTGAGAATTATGCAGAAATCACTCAACCATTGTCTAAACTGCTTAAACTAAATACTCCCTGGAGATGGGAAAGAGAGCAGTCTGATGCAGTGGCTAGATTGAAGGAATGTCTTGTAAAGGCACCATGTTTAGCATACCCCATAAAGGACAGGGATTTCTTTATAGAAATAGGCTTTTCTGAACATTGTATGTCAGCAGTGTTATCACAAAAATACGATTTGAATCACAAAATCATTGCATATGCAAGTAAGGCATTTTCCCAAGTTGAAATGAAATTTAATGAATGTGAAAAGGCCCTATTAACCACTGTGTGGGCGCTACAACATTTTCGCCCCATTGTTCAGGGAGAAAAGGTGATTATTGAAACAAATCATCAACCTTTGCAATTTTTAGAGAGTAAAAGAATTAGATCAGGCAATCTAGCGCAATCCAGAATCACTTCATGGACGCTGGCATTACAAGGTTTTCCCGTAGAAGTAAGATATGGACAAAATAAAAAGAGCCCAATTGCTCAAGGGTTAGCTGACTTACATGACTGTGCAGCTGAACAAATAACAAATGAAATGGATGTGGAAGCTAGTTTACAGGAATTTGAACAATCACCACACAAAGCTTTTGATGAAAAAACATGCAAGGATTTGCCAACTGTATATGTGGATGGTTGTGCTTTTCACATTGAAAATGACAGTAATAAACAATTAGTGGCAGGAATAGGAAATGTCTGGTTGAAATGTGAAGGCGTTCCTAGTATAGGGATGAGGATTGGAGATAGGAGCAGTCAGGTGGCGGAATTGGCAGCCATCTATAAAGCAATTGCTACTGTAGTTGATAAAAGGTTCAGTGAAATTGTCCTGGTGACTGATTCTGACTATGCACGGAATAGCTTTGTGGAGTATTTGCCTGGTTGGAAAGCAAGAGGCATGGTTACATACAACAAAAAGCCACTTAAACATGGAAAAATGATACAAGCCATAGACAAATTGGTGTCAGAAAATAATTTAACAATATACTGGAGAAAAATTCGTGGGCATTTAAAAACACCAGGAGAGGATAAGGAGGGAAATGATAAGGCAGACCATCTGGCTAAGATTGGGGCTGTGATGGGAGAATTGCTACCTATTGATTATTTAATGGGTGAAATACAAATTGATGCAGTCACACGTTCTAAAGCACCAAAGGAGGTAGATCAACCGGTGGTGCAGTGGAGTCATGACACGCCAGACCAAGATTTGATTGAGGCACAAAAGAATGATCAAATTTTGGGAATCTATTATAATCATTTGATAGATCCTGAACAAAATCCTTTAACAGAAAATGATTGTATGGGAAAAGAAGAGTTGAGGGTGTTATTAAAGAACAAAACACGAATTAGATTACAGGATGGACTCATGATTAGAGAGTCCATAACAGGGCAAATACAGTGGGTAGTACCCCTTTCATTCAGAGGACTAATGCTACACCATGCACACGATGCCATAACTGCAGGCCATAGAGGTTCACAAAAAACATTAGAAATACTAAAAGATTATGCTTACTGGCCTCATATGTCACAAGACGTGGAATTATATACTAGAGGATGTCTAGTATGCGCCCAATTTAAACCTGCTTCACCAATGCACAGAGCACCATTGATGAAAAGAGGCCTGACTCTCCCATGGTCAGATTTGCAAATAGACTATGTAGGTCCTTTAAAAAGGTCGAGCAGGGGACACCGTTATATTTTGAGTGTGGTATGTTTGATGTCAAAGTGGATCGAGTGCATTCCTGCACCAGATTGTAGTGCGCAAACAGCAGCCACATTGCTGGTGAACCATGTGTTCTCAAGGTTTGGGTTGCCGCAAAGAATTGAGTCAGACAGAGGAAGTCATTTCACAAGTACTCTAATGAGCAAGGTATGGCAAATACTAGGTGTGAAAAGGAAACTACATATCGCATATCGGGCAGCGTCTTCAGGTACAATTGAAAGAAGCAATAGGTCTGTTGTGGATATTTTAAAGAAATTTGTGGCAGAAGCAGGTTCCAGCTGGGATTTGCGTTTACCATTGGTTTTAATGGCAATCAGGTCGACTCCTGCCAAAGCAACAGGTGTTAGCCCCCATGAGGTCTTAACAGGTAGGAAAATGGTGTTACCACAACACCTACTATACAGAACACATGAGCAAACTCTAGTGAGTGCATCCACGGTTCATGAATATATTGATGAACTGAGGAGGCATTTGCAACATGCATTTGCTTTTGTGCAGAGAAATCTGGAAAGAGCTGCTGACAGTGCAAAGTCATATTATGATAAAAAGACATCAGTAAAGGAATACAGTGTAGGGGATCAGGTGTACAAGTTTCATTTTGGAAAAAGTAAACAGAAAAATTCTAAATTTCTAGCAGCCTGGCAGGGGCCATTTCGAATTATAGATAAAGTCTCTCCTGTAGTGTATAAAATTTTGAAAAATGAAGGTGAAACAGCAATAGAGCAGTTTGTCCATGTAAATCAAATCAAACCATGCCATCCCAGACATGAGATCAGGCAGCTTGAGCATGTGGAAACGGATAGAGTCCCTTGAGAAAATAAATGGGTGTAATCAGGAGGCAGTGACAAAGAAGTTAAAAAGTTGATTGTTATGATGGCACATAAACACTGTAGTATATGTAAAATATATAATATAAAATAAATAAATAATAAATAAATAAATAAATGCACATATAATGGAAGCTCATGGTTGGTGTGCAGAGAGAAAGTGTATTAAATATTGAATGCTGTTTTATATGTGTTTGTTTTCTTTTAACTTGTGTTTAATTTCAGAAAAAAAAAAAAAAAAGAAAAGAAATATTTTTACCAAGCATGTTTTATTTTTGGCAAAAGGATGAAGTTAGTATTGTGCTATGTACTTAATCTGTTTATTTTCTATTTTGATTTAGACAATTAACATTATTTGGTCGGAGGTTCCGGGATCAGAGGCCACGGGAGACGATGGAGTCCTGGAGTCCCCTGGATGAAGACCAAAAGATGCCTGCCTCCAGGTGGAGGTGAAGACAAAATAACCGGAATGCCAAAAGAGATGACTACTGTGGATTCAAGATTGCCAAGATGAAAGAGTACTCGAATGAACCGAATAACATCGCTGGTCGGGACATACCAAAAGAGACAAAACAAAAGTTCCGGCATATGAAGTTCCACGTATTTATTATTTTAATTATTTATTTTAACTTGTTATGTTACTTATTTGTTTTAGTTAGTTGTTTTATTTCATTGTTTTTAATTGACTTGGAAAATTTAAACTTAAAGTAATGCCACTTCCACTGAGAAGGCAAATGTGGAACATTTTATGAACTGATGGACTCAGATGAAATGTTGATTGCAGATTTTCATTGATGCACATGAATATTCATTTTGTTGGATTGCTATATTGTAAGAAAAAATAGAACAAGTTGTTTTTAGGAATTGGCTTGGATTATAGCCAGGTTCTAAAAACAAAAGGAGGGTATATGTAAGGATATTTGGCGTGTTACAGTACAGAGTACAGCAATACTGCACAAGTAGCAACATTTTTTTTTGCAGCACCACCACCACAAGGGTGCGGTGCATTGCTATATGGGTTAGCAGATTAACAAGGAAAGACAGACTATTCAGTCAAAAACGATTTTAACATATAAGATGCAAATCTATTTTTACAGTTAAAAGCACACGTGTTCATTTAAAAATGCACACTATTTTTCACCTGAAATGCCTATATTGCTAGAGACACATTTGAAAATTAACAGCTAACCTATTAACCATTAACCTGACTAATAAAACCTTATTTTAATATAACCCACTAATAAAATGTGTTCTCCACTGCAGAATTAGGCATACTCTGAAAACCATTTAAATGTGTGTGCAGATTTTTTCTCTTCTCTTCTCTGCCTGATTCTCCGTGTTTTTGTGCACAGTAACTGCAGGAAGGAGGAAGTCAGATTTGCAACAATTGCAAATGTATAAGCGAAGCTATTGTTGAAGAGTAGGAGGATGAGAGATGATGGATTTCATTGGGACACGTCATACAGAGGGCTGAGAGGAAAGTTTTAGTGGGGAGTATCAGGGAAAAAGACAGGCAGAGATCTTTCTGCACTACTGGGGAGAAGACCTGGCTGTGGGGTCCTGACTGAATGCAGATTCCTGTGTCCTGCTGCAGTCGAGATTGGGGAAAGCTGAAAGAAAAACCTTTCCACTGGCTGAGGCATTCCTATCTGAAAAAGCTGAGAATTCCAGGCAATGACCCCGGCTTGAGAAGGCAAGCGTTCCTTTTTGCTGGAGTCAATCCAAGAGAGCCACATTCACAAAGAGAACAACTGAAGAACACTCAGATAAGGTAATTACCTAAGCGTGGGAGCCGGGTGTGTGCACGAAAATATGCAGTCAGTGTAGGATTCCTGTGCGTGTCTTAATCAAATACCAATGTTGCAATTTGAGTTCTGTTCTCCGCCACGCTCTTTGCAGTGTGACATAGAAAATGCTTTTAATGTACCATTTTATTTATTTCTGTAAAGAATGAGATCATGTCTAAATGCAACTTTTATAATACAGAAAATATTTGAAAACAGACGGATGGTTTATTTTCTATTTACCATTACAATGCCAATGATGTGGGGAGATTTTTAAACAGTGCAACGGTCATTTTAAGACAGATGTGTGCATGTCAAAATCAGTATGAATAATTGTGAGTGACTGTAGCATAACTTGTTGGAGGTACATGAGCCAACGGGAATAGAGACTCTCTGAACATAGCTCCCTACCGTATATAAGGTAGTGGAAATTACCACAAGACTACCACATATAGCTCTCTGTCGTAAATAAGTCAGTGAGTTCGCCCATGGTGGCACACCAACACTATCACTGGAAATGTGGTATTCCTAGAATGCAGGTCTGAGGTCTCTCTAGTGATCACACGAAAAATCTAAGCAAAGATAAGGGATTCTGGACATTGGGGCCACAAATAAAACAAGGGAATTATGCTCACCAAAATACCACCAACCACGTATACCAAATATGCAGGTCTGGGTGCTGAAATAATGCATGTCCATTGTATTATTGTTGCACATGGTCAAATCTGAATACAAAGAGTGATTATTGCTAAGTTATTTTTCGGCGGTAATAAAATACCGTCAGGCCCCAAATCTCCACAAAATACCCTACAGGTTCAACCATAATAACATTTTAAAAAACAATTTTAGGATCATTGAAGCTCCAGCTGAACCTACTTTTAGCAAATATTACTAGATACTATTTTCCTGACAATCTGGCAAAGAATCCTAATTTCATGATATGATATGGCATTTATAACGCGCCTATACACAAGAACATGGATTTGCATTGTTTTGAGAGCCATGAATGAAATTATACAGGGATGATGGCTCAATAATGTGCTAATCAGAAGGGGTCATAATAATGGACCATTGTAAGAATAGGCATGTTGCCGCTACTCACAATATTGCATTGTATATTGGAGCCTGGGGCACAAGACACATAGTGGGACGTATACGAGATCAACAGCTCTTCCTTGGGGGCATATTGTCTGATTTATTCTATGTTACAAATGCCAACACATTCCTTTTATAATGACTCCTGGAACAATTTTTATTTGGAAATGGCAATTAAAATTGAATGTTTTGCAATCAAGAAAAAGCTTTGTTGTGTCTAATCGCTGACCTACAATCATCGGAGCCAAGGATGCCATCCAGTACCAGGCAGTATTGGCTGGTACAGGATGGGAGAACTTGCAATTCTGGATCAAACTCGTCTTGTTATGAAAAGAGAATGCAATATTGTTTTCATGTGCAAAATTGAAAGACACGCAATAACATTCTTTGTTTGTGAACAACAAACAACTGCTTTAAAAAAAAAATAATAATTGTGTTTTGGCCTACAAAAGTAAGCTTTTCACTAATAGAAATACAAGACAAAAAATTCAAAATGAATCTTAAATACCGTAATTTGATATTTCATCACAATACAATTAATCATTTAATCAGCACAAATACGCCATTCATTCCCTTTTTTTTTGTTTTACCTCTGGAGCCTGAAGATGAATCATTCTATTTGCCCAAAAAAACGCACAGAAAAGCATACAACGTCAGAATCAATTTCACTGAGTTTCCCCACATTGGCTTACCAGAACTTGTAGGTGAATAACGCCTCACCCAGATACCGCAACCGCGGCTCCCAAATCCAGGACAGGGCAAGGTAATATGTTTAAGGGTTTCAACTGTGATGGCCTTACAGAATCTACAGGTGTTGCTTGTTAATGATTTGTCCCATTTGAACCTCCTTTCCAAGGTTGCAAGTTGGTTTAGACAAAAGCACAGGTAAACAGCCCGAATTTCTGGGCAATGGAATAGAGACACATACAGCAAATTAAGCCCACGCTTCCTTCTAAACCTTGCGTATTCCCTGTAGAGCGATACATTGCCCAGTAGGTCAGAGGTTTCGGCCCAATCTGCAGTGGTTAGTTTGTGCTGAACAACCCCAGGTACTGCCCTCAGCTCCTGCGGAGAGGACCCAATCTGCTCAAGAATACCACACATAGTAAGCTTGAACTGGGCCAGAGTGGAGGCAGAATGAGATTGGGATGATTCACCCAAAAATTGATAGAGGGAATTATTTGAAGGATTCAGCATTTTTGCATATTCAGAAAGCTTTTTCCATAAGGCTCTGGCTACCAGGGAAACAAGACCCAACTTGTGTCTGACCACAACATTGGTACGGAATTGTTCAAACCCAAAGGTCTCTTCCAGATGAGCCCCTGGAGAGTGTTAAGTGGGGCCCCCAGGTCGAAGGGGACTGTGCCCAGTCCGTAAAGGACTACCAGTTTGATATTTTGGAGATAGAACCTGATCAAGAGTACCAGGGAGTAGCGACAACGTTGGGAAAAATGCACTTCATTTTTGCCAGTAAGGTGGCAAATCCGGTGACCCAAGCCCCCCTAGAATAGTTGTTTCCAAGATTGAAGCCCAGGTACCTCATTGACGCCACCCTTTCCAATGGCTGGTCCCCCACCCTCCAGTAGTACGTTTTGGGACGTTTCTTAGTCGAGAAGATAACAACCTTTGATTTTTTCCCATTCATTTGTAGATTAGTCTGGACAGTATACTGGAAAAATAGTGTCAGTTTCCTGTGGAGGTCAATAAGAGTCTTGTCAAAAAGGATGATATCATCAACAAAGGCCAGCCAATTTAGAACTAGGTTGCCCATCTTTACTGGATTGCTGTTACCTGCCTCCCACAAGGCTGCAATGTCTGAAACATACA
This sequence comes from Ambystoma mexicanum, assembly GCF_040938575.1. Lineage (NCBI taxonomy): Eukaryota > Metazoa > Chordata > Amphibia > Caudata > Ambystomatidae > Ambystoma > Ambystoma mexicanum. The sequence continues at coordinate 577,102,195 of NC_090934.1, forward strand.
AGTTAAAGAGGGTCGGGGCACCCACACAACCCTGCCTCAGCCCCACAAAAGTAAGAACTGGGGCAGAGGTTGCCCCGTCCCTCATCATCTTGACCCTCAAGGAAGACTCCCTGTGCAACAGTGCCAGAATCTGGTCAATCTTTAATGCTACCTTCCACTGAATAAGCTGCTCCAGAGGGTCTCTCTGCTGCGCGTATCAAAGGCGCTGGACATGTTCTGGAAGCCATATATACCGTGCCCACTGCCCCATTGTTTACGGCCCCAGAGAGATGAGAAATGATTGTACCATTTAGGGAAGTCCCCATTCCCGGGTGAAAACCCACCTGATATTTAAACCGTAGAATGAGTTCCTCCGCATGGCGGTAAAGGTTCCCTCAGGAGAAGGCAGGCAAAGATTTAGCTGGAAGCGTCTTGCAGGGTGATGGGTATGTAGTTCTTCGGATCAGATACATCGCCCTGCTTGAAGATGGGAATAATATTGGATTGCTTCCAAGTATTAGGGATAATACCCTCCCAGTTGATGAACTTGAAGAGAGTCAGCAGAGAACCCACCCATAGTTCCGGCTCCTGCCTAAAGAGCATGGGCGAAATGCCATCGGGACGGAGGGCGCAGATGACCTAGCCTTATCAAAGGCCCATCTGATGTCTCCCACGTCCCAAGGGCAGACCCCCCAGTCCTTATTATCCAAATTAAGGTTGGAGCAATTGAGCTTGTTGCTAGGTCGGGCAAATTTGTTTTGCAAGTAACCCACCCAGACGTGCTCTGCTATGTCGCAACAACTTCAGCCACCAGGCCTTTAGAAACGTGCCTGATAGCTGACCAAATGTTGACATGGTTGTTGCCTACCAAGGATTTGATTATTGCCTGGTTGGCTGCTGTATGGGCTTGTCTTTTCCTAAGAGTGATAGCGGTGTTGTAGCAAGCTAGAATTTGCTTCTTTGCAACCAGATGGTGTACAGTCGAGAAGTGGGTAGATCTAAGGGAATGCAAAGCCTTCCTCTTACGGTTCTTTGCTAGGGCAATAGTAACATCATATTGATGAAGATGTTGTTTCCCAGGTTTAAATGTGCCCTTCACTGCCAGAGAAGCTAGACAAGTTTAGACTGTTGTATTGAAGGAGGCCACCCCTAGATTGCTGCTCAAGTAGCCTGCTGTGGATGTTGTGTGGTAGTCGATGTTAAGAAATTTCCTACAGTTAGAGGTGTTCCATTTAACTGTCAGGCCTCCTCTGGCTGGAGATACAAAGGCAGCAGCCAACTCAGTTGGAAGATACTCCGGACCTAAGTGAACAGCCAGTGATTTTGGAACATGGTCACTTCCCAGGGTCAAGCCCTGGTGAGCGGTTCACAGGAGGTAAGCAATGGAGAAGAAACAAAGACATGGTCAAGCCAGGATTTGTGGGTGCCACGGGACCAAGTAAAAAAGGAACCCATTTTGTCAATGGAGGGCAAGCATATGCCCATGTTCCAGTTGAGCAGGTAGTTTAGCCAAATAGAGGAAGGGTCAGAAGGGCCTAATGAAGGATTAAAAGACCACCTATCATGGTCTTGCTCTTGACTGCGTCCCTCCCCACAATGCGCGTTAAAATCACCACCTAGAATAATCATGGTGCCTTTGGCCGTCGCCAAACACTCCTCGAGAAGCCCATCCAGGCCTTACAGAAAGAACCTGAGGGTGTGCTTAGCGGACTTCCAATATACATTAACTAATAGAAGGTCATCCGGGCAGTTCTTGAATGTAATAATTACTGCCAGGATACCTTCCAAAGTAGTAAGTACATCATAGTGGGAACATTTCAACCCCAGATCGATGGTAACCACAAGTCCCCTTGATGAGCAGCCCTTGGGCCCCCTACTTTTGTTTTTACAATAGGTATGAGAGCTAGAAGCCATGGCCTAAGGCGGAAAAAGAATGTTTGACTCCCCCACCCAAGTATGGGGCCCCTTATACAAGTTAGAGAAGCCACATACGTTCCAAGATAAGAATTTACATTCCTCATCCTACAGCAGGTTTTTTGACTGCTTGATCATCAAAAACATCTGTACCGCAGCCTCCAACCAGGACCCGTCCTCCAAGGTCACAGACTGGCCGGGTAGAAGCTTTGGTTGTTGTGTGATCAAACAACTCCTTTGTATTTGGTGGGCAGGCAGCAAAGGACGTAGAGCCAGAGGAGAAGAAAGGAGCAATAGGACATTCTGGAGAAATAAGTTGCTATTCCTTCTGGCCACACCTGCAAAAAAAAAAAAAAAAAAAAAAAAAAAAAAAACCACACACACACACACTCTGCTTTGTGAGTGACTTCTAATTAAAATAGACACACACTACATGCACACAGATCACACTGTTGGACATTCACCTATCCTTTGAGGTGAAGAGGGACTGCGTCTGCGGTTGAAATCCTAGCCAGGACTTAAATCCTGATATACCGACTTCCGTATAGACTCATAATTTTCCCAAATGGCTCCTGAATTCATAGCCAGCTAACCACACTTTATAATTTTGTCGTGATTAGATTGAGGTGAGCTGACAGCTTAAGCCTTCTTTAAACCTCTCATTCATGCACACTGGACCTCGACACACAAATAACCCCTTGACACGACTTCCCAGGATGCTCCTTGCAATCAGTCACTGTAACAACGTAAAGAAAGCCAAAGACATACGTTTGACCTTAAACCCAGGCTAAAGGAATGAATGTTTTGATCATCACATACCAAAGCTGTCCAAGAGTATTTTGATTGTCCTACTTTTTCCACAGTCGCGCTACTTTGTGTCCTTCTCATGACTTCCTTTTTTGAATGTTTTTTTTATTTTGTTGCTCTTCCTGGTACCCAGTCCTAAAGGATTCCTGAATCCGTCAGGATCTGTGTGATCCTCCACTTGGGGTTCTATGATTCCACCACCTTTCTGGGCCATTGATGTCATTCAGCGTTACCTGCTCACACAATATACAACCACTGCATAGACCACTTTGCAACTCTTGCCAGTTAGCCAATCTCATTTCTGCTACTTCAAAAGTAAGTATGCCTTCATCTTTCTTTGGTATACCAGCTACATGTTTCTGACCTTTATTATTCACTGTTTATGAACTACAGTGGTCCCCAATTTGGGGAGTCAAAGGCCATGTGGTGTCACTTCTGATGATGATGAGGTTGGTCAAATCAAATGTCATTCCACTTCTGCTGTCTCTTTGAGTTTGGGGCAATGACAATGGATGTTGGTGTTTACATATATAGTATGCCTTTATCAGGGTCATTTTAATTGTAAATCAGAACACTTATCGTGTCATGGAATGGGCCTGGGCTCTGGACTTGGCCAGCATAAGAATGGGACAGATCACTGGACCAGGCACCATTAAAATAAGCATTGGCAAAGCCAACAGTTTGGGCTTTGGTGTAGGTATGGGATAGGCATTTGCTAGGCACTGATATAATGGTGCTATCTGGCCATAAGATTTCAACAGCTGGAAAATTGTGTGATAACCTGGGCACATTATTTCAGTACCTTGCAAATACCTATCTAATACCTGAAGCCAAAACTGTGTGGTGTTGGCATTGCTTCCTTTTAACAGGACATTGGTGCAAGAGAAATATGTATGCCAAATAGTTCAAGGGACACTTTGTTAAAACATTTGTATTACATCATTACATCATGTGTGCAGGGAGGGGCAATGAGTATGTGGGAATAGACAAGGATAGGCGTGGCCATGGCAGTCAATGGGTGGGTAAATGGCCAAACAACATCCAGAAGCTGTGTGTTCCTCCTCACATGTCATCCCACCCCTACTTGTACTCTAATGTAATATTTTCAGTGTATAGGTGGCACTCAAGCACCACCAATTAATTAGCCCAAACTAAAAAGGGCCCATAATGGCTACTCGCAATTTGCTTTTTGCAGCAAAGTGTAAGTAGAACACTGCCTTTAGACTGCTTCAGTATGCTTTAGGGGAAAAGAAAATCAGACGTGGTGGAATACTGACACCTCTTTTCTCCCAGAACAGTTATGTGTTTTACATTTGAATAAGTAAGTCACTTAGTGAGCAAGTTACTTAGTGCGTAAATTCATTTATACTGAGAAAATTTGTTGGTAACATTTGTGACAAAAAGTGGCACATTGGGCCAGGAACATTTCAAAACTACCAGCTGGCCAGTGCAATAACACACCCAACTGACCTTTGCCGCAGTTTACCTGCCATAGACCTACTGCCTTACATACCAGTCTGACCCTGGACTTAGGAAGAGGCAAACTACACCTACCTGACATTTAAACCACTTTGTAAGCAAACATTATCCTGGACAATGAGGTTACGATTTGGATTTCTGTCCAGAAAAACTCTTAGTTTTAGCTTGTGAAGCCCATGCAGGAATGCCTGCTTTAAAAGCCAAACTTCCCTGACTTCATTCATTGGCAGCCTGGTTTGGTCAAAATATATGGAGTCTCCCAGCTGCTAGAAGCCAGTTACTTTCCTAATGTGGCCCATACTTTGTGCGGATAGGTCTCTCTGGATGCACTGTTTGTTTAGATGTCAAAATACATGGACTTTGAGGAAACCTTTCTGTTCATTTACCAGAAATTCTCCATCTTGTTTCTCACAAGAGGTCATGCTTTGCACTTTATTTGTTTATTTATTTTAGTATTTATAGCAGCACTCCAAGCCTCAGGCATCTGGGCGCTAGTTAAATAAGTGGATCAAGTTCAGTGGGTGGGTATAGTCAAAGCATGTGATAAATGGCAGAAGTTGGGGGAACAGATGAGTCTTTAGTTTTTTTCTGAAAAGTTGGCTCGACATTTAGGAGTGCAGGTGGAGCAGAAGATTGTTCCACAGGTTATCTACCACAGTGGGGAAGCTTGCGCCACCTGCACTTTTCAGTCCAAATCTGACGGATAGAAGTCGCTGGCTGTTGGAGGATCTGAGTGGTCTGGCTGTTGAGTATTTTTTGATCCTCTGGATGAAGTAAGTGGGGCCTTTGTTCGCCAGACAGCGGTGTGCAATCATGAGGATTTTAAATTTGATTCTTTCCCGGATGGGGAGCCAAAGGACTGAGTACCTTACCTCACAGATGTGGTCAGATTTGTTCTGGTCCAAGGCTGCTCAGAGAGCATTGTTTTGAATGAACTAGACCCTGTTCAGGTTTGTGTTCGAGGACCCACATAGTAGAGTGTTACAATAGTCTATATTGGACAGCAGAAAGCAGAGGAGTGCAGGCGACTGTGAGGTGGTTGGTGTGGATAAAAAAGCTCTTCTTGCTCATATACATTTTGTTGTGTAGGCTGTTGTGGAAACGATGTTGTTGATTTGGCGGGTCATATTGAGTGAAGCGTCAAGGTAAATGCCCAGTGTTTTGACTGAAGATGAGACAAGAATTTTGTGGCCATCTATGGAGAAGAGCCAGTACGCAGGGCCAAGGTTTGTGAGACGGGTCTCGGGGCCAACTAGAAGTAGCTCAATCTTCTCATCGTTAAGACAGGGGCTGTGTTGGGCCAACCATGTTTGAATTTTCTCGAAAATGGCATTTACAGTGGTGCAGTTTTGGTTCTAAGATCCTGTCAGGGGGAGGAGTATTTGAGTATCATCTGCATAGTTGGTGAAGGTGATTCCCAGGGAGTCAAGGTGGTTAAACAGTGGTTTTGCATAAATATTGTAGCGGGTTGGGGAGATGCATGAACCTTGTAGGACTCTGCAAGGCTTTGAAGCGGGTGTGGCAGCAGCATCTCCAGCAAAGTCCTGTGAAGTTCTATTTTTGAGGAAGAGGCAACCTAACCAGCTGCTTCTGGGGAGAAGTATGTAACTGTTGTCAGGTAGTGGCAAATGGTCTTGTATTCCACTAGATCAAATGCAGCGGAGAGATCAAGTAGCATCAGGAGGGAGAGTTTTCCTGCCTTGTTGGCATCGTCCGGTTGGCTCTTCAGGTCAAGGAGGGCCGTTTCTGATCCATAATCTGGGCAAAAGTTGGATTGATGGGGTCTGAGGATGGAGTGATCTTCCAGGAATGCCTGAATTGGGATGTTAGCAATTCTATCTAGGATTTTCAGTAGGATTCGTGATGGTGGTGATAGGTCAATAATTGGTGTGTATAGTTGGATCAAGTGAGGGATTTTTAACAAAGGGGTGATACAAGAGTCTTTAAGGCTAGAGGGGACGATGTTGGAAGTGAAGGAGGCATTGACAATGGTGGTGATGAGGAGGGTGAGCGGTTCCAGGCATTGTTTGACCAGGATAGCGGGGCGGGTGTCTCCTTTGCACCATGAAGGCTTGAGGCCCTTCACTAGGTTGGCCAGGCCAGGTTTGGTGATGGGAGTGAACTGGATAAGCTGTGGGTGTAAAGGAGGTACTTTAGTTAGAAATTGCAGCAGGCTAGGGGCCAAGTTATGTGCTTTGGATTTAATTTTGCTTCGTAGTTTTGCAATCTTGCAAGTAAAGGCATCTTAAATATTGCTGTACCAAGTATCATCTTTGGTGATGGTCGATGGGGGTGTGGCGCAGGGTTTCGAGTTTGAGGAGAATGATGAACTTTTCGCATGAGCTTGAGGCTGCTTCTCATATTCTGCTGTTGATGGAGGCTGCCTTGGAAGTGAGGACAGATTGTTTGGATTTATTGACTGTTCTGAGAATAGTGCCTTGTTGTATGCGCTTGGATCCTTCTGCCAGGCAGCTTTGGCAGCTCATTATTTTGCTCATAGGTTATGGAGTTGTGTGGTGAACCATGTATTTTTATGGTTGGTGTTCTTTTCTTTGCGCAGCTTGTGGGGGGATTGGAAATCCACTGTGTTAGATAGTAGGGAGTTGTGCTGTTCATTAGGGTATCGATATTGATGTGTGTCGGTAACGCGGTCATGAGTGGTGGTAGTAGCTGATCACTTGTGAGATTCTGTGTGCTTTGTGCTAAAGTGGGGGCTGGCGGGAGGTCATGTCGGCGTGTTTCTGCGGTAGGGAGAAAGTTACAGCATGGTGGTTTTCCAAGGGCAGGCAACACTGGAGATGATTGATGTATTACAGTGGTGGTTGAGTAGGCAGTCAAGCATGCAGCTTTGGGAATGTGTAGGGTCTATGATCCATTGAGTGCAGCCTAGTGCAGGACAAGCTTTTGCCAAGGCTGAGGTGTGAGTGTCCGAGGGGTCGTTGAAGCTAAGATTAAGTTCTCCCAGGACTAGGAGCTGGCTTTTAGGCTTACGATGAGCACTTATGAGTTGGAGGAGATTCTCTGCGAAGGTAGATGGAGGGGCTGTAAGGCAGTACACTATGTACAGCGATATGGGGTAGTTCGGAGAACACGTAAGTTTAATGGCTTAAGTTTTGCAGGTGGGGATGGGTTTAATGGTGATCTGGTGGAGTGGGATAGAATCTTTGTGTAGGAATGATACTCCCCTTCCTTTGCTGTTTGATCTGTCCTCTCTGAGTAGGACATAGTAAGGAGTAAGGAAAGCACAAGGCTGCTCTGCCTTTTTGCTCTTGGACATTTTATGGAAGTTAAGTCTTCAAGTTCAATTTTGAAGATGTGATAATAAAATGCGAGCGCGCAAATGAAAGCGCAAAACCACGCTATGGTAGGCTTCTTCTGGTGTGCCATACTCCTCTGGAGCACTACCAAAATGATACAATGACCAGAAATGCTGCACCGACGATACAATGATCACTGAAGAAGCAGCAAGCAATAGAGAGCTACTCTCTAATGAGGAGGAGTTCAGCACCCAAGGATCAATTATCAGGGTACAGCAGTGGGTATATAATGATCAGGATCACAGCAGCGAGGAACCCGAGATTCTGAGGGCAGAGGTAAGTAAATAATGATTGGAGTGGAGTGCCAATGATGCAATGACTGGACATGTAGCACGAGTACTCAATGTGCCATGTGCCATGGTGCGATGCTTAGCATACACTACTCGAGAGCGCAGGGCCTATGATGAAACAAACGCGTTGCTGAGGAATTGGATGAACTGCACTGCGGTGCAGAACAAACTAGAGGCCTACACCAGTAAACACCCTCCCCTTTAAATACACATTTGATTAGGTTTCCCTGAAACTATGCTTCGTGACAGTAAAAGGAAAAAAAAGGCATTAATTTATACAAATAACCACAAACTCCAAAGAAATATGATAATACTGCCAGTGAATTAGGAATGCGGCCAATCTGCATGATTAATGTTAAGCCCAGTGAGGGAAACATGTGTGAGGCAACCATGCTTACCCACCCCTTAAGGTAAACAGCAAGGAGGCCACTGACATGCTGAAGCCTTCATATACACCGAGCAAGAAATCAATGACGTACCCAGGCACAGATTCACCCGGTGCAACAGAGAGAGGCCAAGCTCTGCCCAGCATAGCTTCCCTTATAGACATTCTAGTGCAGGCGATGCTGTCAGGCATGCATACAATGACATGATTTTATTAATGCGATAGCACAGGAGATTTAAGAACACCAGGGAATCCACCAAGAAGACAGTTGAGGTGGCAGATGAGAATAACAGCCCAACACCTGACTTAACTCACAGGACTCAATCAATATGTTTGCATATTTCAGTTTTCATCCCCTTACTGTTTTGCCCAGTTCTCCATCACAACATGCTATGGCAGCATCCGCTTAACATTGACTCATTTATGCAACTCCTATGTAGGTTTAAATACATATTTATGTTAGGTTTCCTTACAAAATGCAACAAGCAATTTCTTGTTGACGCATTAGTAGGGTGTACAATATTTACCATGAAATTGGCTACATTGTGTAATTTATGTCTTGACAAAATTTACAAAGTTAGACATTACGTTGCATTGTTGAAAATGTACAAAGTAAGACATTATTTTGCATTGCTCCTCTGTAAAAACCTCTATGAAAAATTCCTGGCTAAATCAAAATATAGCTTTAAGCAGCAAAATAAGCGATAAATGCATTTCAAGATGTTTCTCTAAGTTTGTTTACTTTTGTTTTAGCAATTATGTCTATTTTGAAACCTGAAAACGTATGTTGGTGTACTCCAATACACACAAATGTGCACATTGTTTAACTATAGCATTGCCACGAGCTAACTAATATTTTAAGTAAGTGTTGAGAGGTTGTAGTGTAGAGTGACTTCAGGTTCAATCTATAGTATGTTGGACTAAATCCCTTTTTAAAAAGGGCCATTTCTACTGATTTTCCCGCTTTTAAAATGTGTGTTTCTGTTCATTCCATGCATTTGTTATGCTCAAGTAGTTTTGCCTGTGGTGCTCTGATCCCTGTAGTTGTGCATGGAGTGTTTGTCCATATGTTCATGCCGAGGATGTCCATCATACTGTGGTAGTCTATGGCAACATGCACATATTTTAGATCCAAAGTTCATTCTTCACAGACTTTTGCTGGTGGTGGTCTATGTTTGTACACCCTGCCTCAACTCTGATTGATGTTTGTTATGGTGTGTTTCTGGGCATGCCTCATCTGTGTGATGCGCCTGTTGGAAACTCGAGTCCCACTTCACAGACTATGAGTCCATATGTTTGCTTCTGTGAGGGTTGCTGTTGGTAATGGTGTACGTTTGTGTGTGTGTGTGTGCATGAATGCATGCCTCATGGACAACATACATGTTGGTGACTCTGGACCACGTTCATAGTGTGGGGGTCTATACATTAGTGTTGTGGTTGTTTTCACTGCATGTCATTGTGGTTTTCCACACAGGTGATAGGTGCATATGTGTGTTCCCTGCAGTCTGTGTGTGTAGGCATGCCTCATCTGCAGCACACATTTTAGGGACTCTGCACATACTACACAATATTTGGATAAAATAGTTTAATGAAAATGGAATATGTCGAGTGTCAGCGGACTGTCTGTTCATACACTTATTCTATAATTGTCCGTTAATTGTTTTGTTGTACATAGTTTTACTTGCATGCGTATGAGGTGCATCTGTTAATTCCATGCAAGTGTTTTTTTTTATTTATCTGTTTGTATTGACATGAATAATGGACATTTAACTGTTTCCGGTCTAGCGGGGCATGCATGAAGCTATATATATATAAAACAGAAAGTCTGTTTGTTTGATCCTTATACAATTCCACACTGTTCCACCAATATGCACCAAATTTTGCATAGTGACCTGTGAGGACCCTCCGGACGTCATTGGCTGCATTACATGTGGACAGCACACCCCGTTCCCTAGATTTCAGCCCTTGCACACATGAGACGGTTGCCTGGAAGCAGCGAAACATCTAGGTGGGAGTCATTTTAAGCATCACGATCCAAGGAACAAAACTCGCCGTCCCTCAGAAACCACGTCTCAGGCCCTAGGATACACTGTTTCTGAGATATTTGCACCAGAATGCACACAATCGGTGAAACATCAGTATGGTTGTATAAGGACCGGGCAAAGCTCATTTTCAGCATCTCGATGCCAGAAACAAAACTTGAAGGCCCTGTAGGACTCACAAACGCATTTCAACTCCCTAGGATGCACCGTTTCCAAGATATTTGCATCCCAACACACAAAATAGGCAAAACATCAATGTGTAGTCGTTTTAAGGACGGGACAAAGCTAATTTTCAGCATCTCGACACCAGGAACAACAATTGGAGGTCAGTACCAAAATCAACATTTCCAAGCCCTAGGAAGCACCGTTTCTGAGATATTTACACCGCAACACACACAATCTGCAACACATCAATGTGGTTGTTAAAGGACCAGACAAAGCGAATTTTCAGCATTTCGATGCCAGGAACAAAACTTGAAGGTCCCCACCAAAATCCACTTTTCCAAGCCCTAGGTGCACCGTTTCTGAGATATTAAAACTGCAATGCACACAATCTGCAAAACATCAATGTGGTCATAGAAGGACCGGACAAAGCTCATTTTAAGCATGTTGACAAGAGAAACAAAACTTAAAGGTCCCTGTAGGACCCCAAAAACCACGTTTCATAGCCTTGGGATGCACTTTTCCAAGATATTTGCACTGCAATGTACTGCACCGTGCCAGGGTGAGGAGACAGGCAGGGGAAAGCGCACAGAAGGTCCCACTATGCTGCAGCAAGCCAACTCCCACGCCCCCTCCAGGTCTGCTCCATGGTATGTAACTCAGGCACATGTGCTCATTCTCAGTGCAGAGTGCAAGCACATCAAACAATAAGCGACTCGGAACTGAGACCTACAAGTTAATTGATTTACAACATTTAATCGCAGTTTTATCATATCTGTCTACTGGCTACATGACATTTGCACACCCCACCCCTTTGCACCGATTTCATCACCTCAACACAAAGCACAGTTGCAAAAAATCAACAAAACATCAATGGGGTCGTAAAAGAACTGGACAAAGCTCATGTTAAGCATGTTGACATGAGAAACAGAACTGAAAGTTCCCCAAAGCACCATAAAAAACATGTTTCAAAGCCCTATGACGCATTGTTTCCGAGATATTTGCACCGCAATGCAACACAAAACACAGCACCGCGCCAGGGTGAGGCGACAGGTGGGGAGAGTGCACAACAACAGGTGGGGAAAGCGGACAGTAGGTCCCAGTATGCTGCAGCACACCAACTCTCGCCTCGCTTCAGAATGCACAGCACATCAAGCAATAAACGACTCTGAACAGCGACCTACAGGATCATTGATTTAAAAAAATGAATGAGAATGTTATCATGTCTGTCTACAGAACCCATGAAGAGTACGGGTTCTTCTTGCAAGTATGTTGATAATTTTCTTTTTGTGAAAAATAATACCTCACTTTTGCTTGATCATTTTTTAAAATGTCTATGGCATGTACCAGCTCAACATTGTGGCTAGGTGCATATTAAACATATCAAAAATTGAAACATGAGAAACATGAATATGAGATATGCATCCCAAAGACATTATTGTGTCGATTGAAAGTACAATGCAAAAAAAATAACACCCTTGGAAGGGGATCAGGGTGAGCAAGGATCTGAAATCCAAATCTGTTGGACAAGAACAAGCCGGTCCTGGAGTCCAGTTGCCAGGAAAGAAATATATATGCTGGTCAGTTGTGCCAAAAAGCAGTCCAAATGTCATGCGGTATGAAGCACCATCTCCACCACCACCATTGGGGCATGCCATCCATCACAGAGGGGATCACAGATTCAGCTGCATCAGCGGGCAGATGCCGCCCCGGTTGTCATCCAGTGGGTGGGATCCATCTAAGGTTCTCTTTATCAACTTCCTACAATGAACCTAGCCTTGAAACTTTTACAAGTTGAGAAATGGTTCAGATGAATACATTTTTTAAAAGAAAAGGGAATATTTGAACATTGCAGTTTTGTGGTGCGATGGGGCAAAACTAAAGCAGAGTGTTATGATGTGTGAAGAACACAGTGACTGTCAGTGGCTAACAGGGAGGAATATTCAGAATGCCCTTCAGTAAGGCCTAGGAGAAGTGAGTGCCCATAATCAAAACTGGTTTCAATGATTGTCGTAACTGTTGAAATGTTCCTGTCCTGATTAAATATTCTTGAAAATTATGACAAAGGAAACACGAACTAACAATTACCTGCAAAGGAAGTGTATGTTGGATGTGGGTGTTAATTGCTTAGTTGCCTATGCCATATTAAAAAAGTATCACTGGCCACAAGAGGGTCTACTAACAATGGCTGTCACTGTCACCCTGGTTTATGGACTGTATAAGTGGATATGAAGAGTTTGCTGTGGTCTTGGTGTAGAAGATGGCCCAGCAACTACATAAGGAAGAAAGCAATGCCATGGGAAAAGGAGCAGGAAACTGGAAAAAGAAAAGAACCCTTATTCTTTGATTAGTCAACAAACCCAAGAAGAATGGTTGATGTGGTTAATGGCAGAAGTCTATAACTTTCCTAACCATCATAAATATTCCTGTGTGTGGGACTGCGATCCACTGTCTTCTTGGAGACTTGTGATATGATTTTCACTGATGATAACACATATATACCGCTTTTGATGTTTGATACCTGAGATTATGGTGATAAGAAATTAGGGTCCGATTCACAAAGAGTCGATGATCTGAAAAAATACAGAGGTCCGAGGATGAGTTTTCTCTCTCCAGATTACTGGTTCATGGAAAGGCTCAAGGAACTGAATACATAAAAGTGGTCTGTGCAGGTAGCAGCTCAAATGGTGTGCACTTGAGTACCCATGGAAATGGGTAGGGTTCCAGAACTCATGTGGGTACTGGGAGCACAATTCAATATGATTGACCTTAAAGGGACCTTCATGATGAATTGTTTAAATAAGGAGAACATCTTTCTACAACTGATAAAATGGTTGCAAGACAGCAGCCGTTCAAGTCACTACTGTTCCAGGTAATCCATCACACACAGAATGGTCAGGAATCCTTCTGTGCATTGCACATTTCCCTCTGCCTGGTTAAAACAAGCACAGTGGTATTTATGAGTGGCGTTATTGTGCATTGTAAAGAAAATGGCGGTCATGAATACATACAGGATTAATCTTTCCTCATGGCGGTGTTGCATTTTGCTATTCACAATGGGGATCCCAGGTACCCACATTCTGATTCCCTCTGTCAAACAACCACATTTACCTCTAACACAAATTCATTATAAACCGTTTGGCGAATCAGGCTTTTTTTGTTTGCATTGGGGCTGCAGTTGGGAAGGACCTCCAAAGGAAGCTTACTCTCAATCTTCTGAATGTCTCTTGGTAAGGCAGAGGACTTCAGCAGCTCTGGCTCTCAAAGAGACTGGCACAGACCAAGACACTGGCACTGGTGTCATTAGATGGCCAGCCAGCTGAATACCCTTTTTCCTTCTTTGGACGGGGGCAGGGGGACATCTGCCCAGAATCATTTGCACATATCATAAACAGGCTTCCTCCTGCGTTTATGCATTTAAATGATTTCCTTACATGTGTGAACAAGCGCGCTGGTAGATTATCTAATGGACTGAACGTGTTTTTGTGTTTCTTTGGAATATTGGGTCGTGTGTATACAAGGAAGCCTTTGATTCCACTTTACAGGAGCAGTGCTTGTTTCAAAGGAAACCTAATAAAAACCACTCATTTCATGACTCACACTTCCTGGTGCCTGTCTTTGGTAGGGCATAAGCAGGTGCGTTTGTAGGATCTGAACTGCACTCCGGATCGGTTTCATGTTGCACTTTGCTGCCACGTCATTACCCACTCGTGCAGGCAACACCGGGGTTATTGTAGCATCTATGCTTCCGTGCCAATCATTGTGTATTCCTTTAATACAATCTCATCATTGCACTCCGGATCATTGTCCCTTCTGTGATGCACCCCAGGTCATTATATCACACTCATTTCCTGATCATTTCATTTGCAGTGCTGCACTCTGGGCCATTATGTACGTGCATCCTACTCCTCACCATTGTAATCTCAGTGCTGCCCTCCTGAAATGTGTATCCTCACTGCTGTATTCTTGACTCCTAGATACCCGCACTACACTCATGTTCGTTGTATCATTGACACTGCACTCTTGATCGCTGACTACACTGTGCTGCTCTTCTAGTCATTACATCGTCAGTTCTGCGCTCCTGGTCATTGTGGACTCTGATCATTAGATACTCATGCTGCAATCCTGGCCACGGCCTAGGAGGAGTTGTAGACCTGAGCTTTATATTTCCTGCTCCACTACAGACTGATCACTGTGCACCTGCGATGCTCTCCTGATCATTCAATCTTAAGTGTTGCACTCCTGATCATTAGATACTTGGTGCTTTACTCCTGACCATTCTATGCTCTGTGCTTTACTCCCCGGGGATTGTAAATACTTAATCTATTGCCTGGCTTGACGTGGGTGTACTTCACTAACCCAATGCTTTAAGACATTGCCAGAATGTAAAAAATGAGAGTGGACAAAACAGAGTGTCGCTGGTCGATTGATGGGTTTCACTTGGACTGCTCTCCACCTAAAATGGTAGCCACATGGGAGCTCCTTGTTCACTTGCACATCATTTATGCATGCCCTTAAGTGTTGGAGCACTTTGGTCACATGTTCAATAAAATGGGCCATATAGAAAAAATAAAATAGTGGTTAATATCTGTTCACTTTTGGGATATATTCAGTGGAGCGGTACCCTGGTCACCCTGCCGTCTCCCAAATCCTGAACATGGACAGTCTGTCTACATGATTTAACAACATGATAATGACTCACTAGTGCATACAAGATCTGCTGCTTTTGCATTTGCATTTCTACTATTGCCGTGGACAGGTAGATGACATTTTGTATCTGCATTTTAAAAATAATTTCAATTTTATACTCAAGTGCAAATATTTACTATCACCTTTTCACATATTTCAAATCCCGGACAGTGAATCTTTTGCTTGCAACGCATGCAGCTGGCTCCTCCTGTGGGTAAATAGGGGCCTCAATGTTGGTTGGACTGGTAGCAAACATTCTTCAGGTGGTACTTTGGTACTTCGTCATTACCGCTTGAGAAGGGATACCGCATGTTTGAAACTGAGAGAATAATAGTGGGTGGTCGACTTTATTCTGCCCGATCAGATCACTATCTGTGGTAAAAGCAGAGCCCTAGGTTTTTGCATTATTGGCAATAGTTATTGTTTTACTAATGCTAATCCCATTGACCTAAGAAAATAAGGCACGCGCAGAGCGCATCTTCAATGTCCACCCTAATCAATCCCTACATTCCAAAAGAAGGTGGGAGGAGGTGCTTGCTTTTGTACTGGAGGATATAAGGTCTTGGGAAAGGTCTGTATCCTGATCAGATAAATATCCATGAACCCCAAATATCAGTTAATCCAATTGAAATTCTTACACCAGATATACTACACCCCAAAAGGTTGACCCAACAGCTATTGCGGCCTGACCAAGATGCAAAATGAACGATGAAGGCTGGATACACCTTGTCTGTTACTGCCCAACATTAATGACATTCTGGTTACAGGTAACACATAGATTTGTCACCATTACTATTTCTGATGAACAACCTGACCCTCTCCATTTCCTATTGTGTCTTCCCTTTCATAAGAAAGAGAGTAAGTAGAATGAGTTCCTCTCCCCCACTGACAAGTGCATGGTTCAAAGAATTACTATAGGAAAATAACTGGTAATATGTTGCACCCTAGTTTCTGACCTAAAGTTATGTGGTCAGAGTTGGTTATAAGTGATTTTACTGACCACAATTACAGAGTGGTACATTTAACCGCAGGCAAAACATAGGTAAACACCACATTTTATATTATTTTTTTAATTTGGGGAGTCCCACCACCAAGCACCCAGATTTTCCACCCTTATAACGCCACCCCAACCCCATCCCGACCCTTTTAACCCCTTAGCCCACTCCCCTTTATATATTTAGTTAATTTTTTCTGTGTTTTTCAGTGTTATTGTCCACTCTGGAATGTTTGCGAAACAATGACTGGATACCATCAGAGTTGACAGCATACCAACACTTTATACTTAACAGAACATAGGCCCCTGTTAAAACGCCGAGTTGGCACCATGTGACTTAACTTCACTGACTGGCATGGATTATTTTGTGAAACTGCACCAATGTGAGACCGCACGTGTAATTACTAGCTTGTTGATGATGCTAAAGATTGTTGCTGTTGATATTATTATATGTGGTTGAATATAGTAGTAATAAAAAAAAAGAGTTTTGAAAAAGAAAATACGCTTTACTTCTCTAATGAAATGTAGATCCGGTTGCAGTTGCAAGGAAAACCTTGTGTGATGGAGAGGCAGTGGGTACATAAGCATCTCTTATTGTTGCCATAAGATCAGATGTGCCTAGATAGCTCTCGGTTTTGTGCGCTATATAAGTGTCAAAATAAATAAATAGATGTCTCAGAAAATGATGGAAGAGATGAAAGGGGGTGCGGAGAAGTGATGGAAAGCAAAGATGGGGCGAACCTGCCTGCAAAAGTGAGGAGGACACTGAAGTTGTATAAAAGTAAAAATAGTTGTAAATGAAAGGAAGGCATAGCTAATGCCCCAATTATGATCCATGTTATGTCATCATATCGTGATGAACAATACCAAGTATTCCACATGGAAAGAGGCACATATGTGTGACACATGTTTAACAATACATATTTTTCTTGAAATGATATCTTGCAAAAACCCTGAAATAGAAGTAACAAAAAAACGATGTGTAACTGAAATAAGAAAATAACACGGATATATTGGTCATTCCAGTTTATCTTCGTGCTTAGCCGGGCTGGCTTCTATGGTAAGCCTGCTTTGCTCAAGCTGGTGGACTCAAAAGAAAAAATCATGATACAAAAATGTAAGATGTCATGGGTCATAAGTGGGCTGAGGATAGCCGGGGCTGAGACCGGGAAGTCTCCAAAAACTTCTCCCAAGCCTGAGCTTCCTTGACTCCCAAGCGATTTCATTAATGCGCGCCAAAGTCTGGAAGCGCAAATGAAAATCCTTTACAAGCAGTGAAAGCTGCTTGTAAATGGTCCTCGTTCAACCTTTCAAACGCCTAAAGGACCACAAATATCTGGCTTACTGATTCCCCTCTGCACTTTCAAACTTCTAACAGCCCCTAAATGATAAATACACTGCTTTAAGCGAAGTCTTAAGGGCTGTTAGGAAGCGTGAATGTGGATCCTTTACAAGCACAGAAAGCAACCTCTTTATGGGCCCTTCCGAGGGTGAAAGAGGACCATTGAAAAGCTGTGAAAGGAGCATGTTTGGGGACATTAGAAGTGGTCCTTTGCTCAGGCCGGATGGCTCAAGGTTCTATGTGTTTTTGTCGGATGGATTTCATGCATTAGAATTAATTGATTCTTTTTTACTGGAAGATTTTGCAGCAAATATATGTGGGGAGAGATCCCCGGCAGCCCCCCATTGACGCGCTGCATCAATTAGTCACTTAAACCCACCCCCCCATATATATCTGGGGCAAAATCTAAAATCTGTGGTAAAAAAAATCAATGAATGCAGCAAAAACTCCCTATCCCTGGCTCAAGACTCAGAAACAAAGCATGATGCTCAAATGTGTGTACAAGGCTCATGGTTTGTAAAGGATTTACTGTTAAGGTGAGTGTTATGACGAATTCAATCATCAAGTCCACTTTGCGTTATGCGCTTAGAAGGCTGGCATGCTAGAACCACATTCACAAACACATATTTGTTAACCATAAAAATATGTGCGTGCACTTATTTTCGCAGAGAAATCTTTGATTTTATGCAATTGACCTATTTATGACCCCTCCACTTTCTCAAAGGAGATGTATTAACCAAATTAGGGTGATTTACTCAGTGAATAAATTGTATATATCGTGAGAGGGTTATTTTTTAAAACACAGCAATTTATCTACAAATCGAACCAGAGAGAGATTGTTTTACAATATGCAAACTCGATGCAAACAAGAGTATCTAAGACCATACCCAATGACCCAAAAGTTTCCAATGGCATATTGATTTAGGCAGTCAGCTCTTGCCTAAGCCGCCTGCTCCCATTTAGGTCACGCCCATCACACTTCAAGCCACACCCATCACTTAGGCCGCTGTCCCTTGTTACAGCCACCCTCGATTGCTCATCCCACTTAACGCACAGAAGATATCAAAAGGCACATTTAGGAATTCCTCAGGAACTACGTGGACTCAGCTAAGTGAGACAAGAAATGTACTTTATTGCTTAAGTTTACAGGTAGGAGGTTAAACGTGCAATAAGGGGGTTAGCATCCTTGAAGTTCAGGTTCTCTCTATCTACAGTCCCTTCCAACCATCCTCCACAGAATCCCCTGCCACTCCATTCCACATTCACCAGCATTCCACTGACAGCTAACACTACACGAGACAAGAGGTGCATTGCTCTCTCATGCAAGTATGCAAGACACCACAGACATTTGCCATTAATGAGTGACAAAACATGAGGGCTAGGACTGATTGATTGATTGATTGATTTGCTAATTACTATTTTCCTAAATACAAGTGTTTCAAGGCGCAACAAGGGAAGGGGAACAAAAGTAGGACAAAGCACCGTTCTTACTAGGCCTCGTGTCATTGAGATTGTGCAAGTGCGCACCAAGAAGTGCAGGGGAGAAGGTACAGGGAGAAGTGCACCCAGAACAGCAGGGCCCCGAGTTAAGTGCAATGAAGGCTGGGACTACAGGGAGCAACCCCAGCCCGTAGTGCAAGGTTAGCCAGGCAGCAGTGCAAGTAGGCCAGGCGGCAAGAGCAGGGGGACTGGTCATGGCGGTAGGGCTGTTGTCCTGTAAGACTCAGAGGACACCGAGCAGCCAGTCAGCAGATGGAGCAGGAGCAAAGGAAGGTAATCAGGGGAGAGAGAGTAAGAAAGAAGAAGAGAAAAGGGAGGTCTTGAGGAGCTTCTGGAAATTAAGGATATCCTGCTCAAGGCAAGGAGAGGCATGGTGCCCATTCCAGAGGGAGGCTCACTGCAAAGGAGAGAGATCTACCTCCATTCTCTGCTTGGAGAAGCGACTCACCCGCAGAGAGTTAGAAGGAGATGTGCGAAGGGCTAAAGGAGGAAGGTACTTAGGAAGAGAGAGTTGAAGGTAGTGAGGCCCACGACCCCAGAAAGCCTTGTGGACGATGCAGAGGGTCTTAAACTTGATCCTTGCAGCCACCGGGAGCCAGTGGAGGGATTCCAGGGTCAGAGAGATGCGGTCCCTGGGCTTGAGGCCAAGGATAAATCTTGCAGTCCTGTTCTGCATGAGTTGAAGGGGGCGAAGAGTAGAGAAAGGCAGATTGAGAAAGAGGCTGTTGCAGTAGTCCAGCCTAGAGAGAACCAGGACTCTGGAGAAAGTGAGCTTCTGGGGGAAGGTGAGAAAGGGAGAATACCTCTGAGGAAGAACAGCTGGAAATGGGCATTCTTGGCAAGGTCCGTGATGTGTGGAGAGAAGGAGAGAGTGGAGTCGAAGATTACCCCAGGGTTTTTTGCCTCACAAGAGGGTGAGGGCTCCAGAGTGAGAGAGGAAACTCAGAAGCAGGGTTCCCAGTGAGAAGGATCTCAGTCTTACTGGTATTAAGGCAGAGATTGTTAGAGGCGCATCATGGCCGAATAGCAAATAGACAGTCAAGGATGAGCAAGGAGGAGTCTGAGGACAGCCTTAAAGAGAGCTGCATGTCATCTGCATAACACTGAAAGTTAGAGGAAAAGGTAGCGATCAGGAGGGCCAAAGGGGACCGACAGACATTGAAGAGCCAGGAGGAGAAGATAGAGCCCTGGAGAACACCACATCTGGAGAGAGAGATGGTAGAGGAAAAGTACCACAGTTGAACCAGGGAATTTCGGTCCAGGAGGAAGGAGGTCACGCACACCAGAGCCTGATCCATGAAGCCAAGGGTCTCGCAGATGACGAGTATTCAGTATGTTGTGATTGTCCATGTCAAATGCAGAGGAAAGATCGAGGAGAATGAGGACAGAGGGAGAGCTAGAGTCAAGCTTAGAGAGCAGATCGTCACAGGTGCTCAGGAGTGCAGTTTCCATGCCTCTGGCTGCTCTGAAGCCAGGCTAATGGTCATGGAGACAACCAACAGATTCAGTGTGGAGGGTTAGCTAGGAGATTTCAAACTTCTCCAGGAGTATGCCCAGGAAAGGAATGATAGAGATCGAGTGATAGTTTGCCAAAATGGAGGGGTTGGCAGAAGGCTTTTTTAGTAGTGGGTTCACAAGGGAGTGCTTGAGAAGAGAGGGGAAAGATCCAATGGCGAAGGAGTGATTACAGAAATCGGCTGGAGCGAGAGAACCAATGCTGTCCTTAATGTTTCTGAAGAGTTGGGGGTCACCAGTTTAGGTGAGACTTTCATAGACCGGACTTATCTGCAAATATCTTCCGGTGTCACAGGAGAGATGGAGGAGAGAAGGAGAGGGGAGAGTGGGCAAAGAGGGCCTGCGGGAGGTGGAGAGAGAGGGAAGAGAAGAGGAAGAGAGTGCTGACAGGATGTCCTGGGTTTTAGTGGTGATATGAGAAGCCAGGCCATGCAGAGGACCTGGGTAGGTGTAGATGAGGTAGATACTGCAGTAGGATTGCCAAGCTCCGTGCAGATTTTGAAAAGTTAGGCCGCGTTGTTAGAGGCTGCAGACATAAGTGCTTGAATATGGACCTTCTTCTTGGAGAAGATAGTCTGTATTGCCTTTGGAGCAGGCGGCAGGCCAGTTTGTCAGAGGGTGCACCCGAACTCCCCACTTCCGTTCAGCTGCTCTGCACTTGCGTTTTAGAGCGGCCAGATCGGAGGCAACCCTAAAGTAATGAGTTGTGAGCTTGTACTGCAACATTGTTGACATAGCTCCTAGGGCTGGCTGGCCCTAATCAGACTAAGGACTAAGGATAGGCCTGAAAGGATGGCCTGACAGACTAGTGGTGGCCAATTTGTCGATTAATATGCCCAGCTTGATAAATACTTGCAAAGTGTGTAACTGCTAGTTTTTGTCCAGGTGACTTACCCAGTGTGTCTTAAAATTCTCTTTTCCACAAATATCGTCTGAAAAGCATGCGCAAGTTCTTTTGAGTTTGCTGCGTAACGCTATTTGAAAATGTGGACCATGTTTTTTTGTGCCTGCCCATATTCATTTGTCCCAGTCCGACCCTTGTCCGACTCATGATTGAAGCACTTTCCTACTGAGTCACCACTTCCCAGGCGGCAGTGTCACATCCACCCACGACAGAAGCTCTGTGCATTCAAAAATAAACAGAGCTGGCCAATGGCCCTGGCATGTGAATATGTGGTTTTCTTCTTCCAGGCTGCACAGAATTCAGAGAGAGAGAGAGACACCAGGCCGGGGTGGGTGCAGGGGGGAGGCAGTGAATGCAAGGGATGGGATGGATAAAGTTAATAAGTGAAAGGTGCTCAGAATAACAGCGTTAACAAAAAAAACAGAAAGAGCAAAGGGATAAGTAAGTGTAAAGATTAAAATAATGTTAAAAGGACCGGTAAAAGGCAGAGTCGTAGCCAGGATTGTGTAACAAGTTGGGCCTGGAGCTAATGTACTAGGGCCCACCATAAGGGGCGCCCGCAGATGGAAGGGGGTCTTTTCTGCACCCCTGTCGAATGAGCAGGAGCAACCGAACATGGAGGGCAAACCAATCAAGGGGGTTCAGGTGGGTTCTCCCACCGAGAAAATTTTTGAGATAATAGTCAAAATTATACATTTTATAGTACACTGTATGAGATAAATTAGGCAAAGATTCACAGTTTAGAATCGGGCTTGTAGGATCAGACAAGAAACAAATGCATTTGATACCAAGTCACCAACTATAAACAGGAGATTTTTCAGTGCAATCTCATAATGCCTTTGCAAGTGTAAAAAACATTTTCATACTGATTGTGTCCACACAAGTCCATTCTGGTGCGCTGATATGCCAGTATTCCCACTTAAGAAAATACTCCTGTTTACTTTGTCCATAATGCCAGTAATGTTACAGTAACAAAACATGTTCATGCTGGCTTTGCCAATCAATTCCAGTATCCCCATGTAAGCACGAACTCCACTCTGCTTTGCCCTAAAGGTAGAAATAGCCATTCCAAAGTAAGAAAGTATGTCCTTGCTGGCTACACACATTCCCCCCATGCCCCATATAAGAACTCTCTTGTTGTATTTGCACCCTAACATCAGTAAAAATAAATGTCATGCCACAGTAAGGAAACAAGCCATCCCCTCACCCATGGAAGAACACTCATGTTGGTTTTTGCCCTTAATCCGAGTACAACATTCCATGCCACAGTAGTACCCAGCCGGCCCCTTTTTAGTCCCCTCCCCCAACACAACCCTTACTTCACACTATAACACTAAAGTTGGCTTTGCTTTGCCCAGAAATGCCAGTAAAACATTCCCTAGCCTTATCAAAACATGCCCATGCTCCAATGTCCCACCCGAGGCCCCACCTTCCACACACACACACACACACACATACACACACAAAACCCCATTGGAAAACACCCTGGTAATTAGGCCAAAATACTCATTCACCCATACAGATTCTCTGTCATTCACACAAGCACCCCGGACATTCACACAGCCTTCTTATTCACATGCATGCTCGCACACATGTACACCATTTACACTGCATTCTTCCATGTGTGTGCACTGAGACATGCCCTCGCAAGCACGCACACATTCATACATGCACGCAATCCTCGCCCACATGCATACAAAACCACTTTATTTTCCTTATCCGTTTCCCTCCAAACTCGACTCAGTGCTGCCTCCTGAGCTGCTCTGTAGGCAGGGACGTCATTTAGGGGCCGCCAGCAGGCGCACCTCCAAACCCTGAGGTCTCCCTTGCTCCACTTGTGGTCTACCTTGCTTCCCCTAAAAAAAAAAATATATATATATTTATATATAAATATATATTCCAAAACGTTCTGCCGCCGTGTGCAACAAGCAAATGAAAGAGCACTCTTCAGAGTATGCAGGATTGTAGAAACAGCAGAGATCCGTGTCCACCAAAATTTAAAACACTTTACGGTATCTGTGCAACATGCACATTAAAATGCCATGAACAAATAAAGATCCCAGGGAGAAAAGGTGCAGAAAATTCGGTAGCGTTACGTTTCGCGACCAACTTGCCGCTTGATCACACAAAATATAAATATATATTTTTTATCAGTTATGCCCTTGAGCTGTGACCAGCAGCATGTGGACCTGTGTTTCTGCAGCGGCTGGTTTTCTGATAGCTATAGCCGGTAAGATAGTTCAGTGGATTGTGTGCTCGCTGCTGCAATGTGTGTGATCTGCAGGTTCGACTCCCAGCAAAGTCAACTCAGTCTTTCATCCTGCTGAGTTTGATAAATGAGTACCAACACAGGTTGGGTGGCATTGTATGTTTATTTGCTCTATATGAAGCGCTTAAGCGCAAGTGCTGCATAATAACACATCATTATCATTTGGCCTTGGGCGTCTGCTTGCATTCACAGCACTTTGCTAATATGGCCCTATATGCACTGATATTAACAATATATATGGTGATCCATTCTTGTATGAAATGTATATCACTTTATAGTGATATCATAACCATATTTTTGAAGTGTACCTAGAAACAATGCTATGTGATGCCACTTCCTGTTTTGTCAAGGGGTGAAAGGTGGTGTTCCATCGCTTCCGGGTCACCGCATTACATCATTTCCTGTGATGTCATCAGAGGCCGATTGTCCTGTGATGTCACTTACGCTACCCCAGGCTTTTTGGTGAAATGACATTCCTGTCTGTAGGTCTCTGGCTCCCGTGCTCCACACAGACAGGAACCAGTAAGCAGGGAGAGCTTCCTGGTTCCTGAAATGTGAATATGAGCCAGAGAGCTGAAAAAATACACTTTGCAAAGCTCTGTGAATCAGGGTGTTTGTTGGCAGTGCAAAGACACTCTGCACCAGTGTAAAGTCACTTTACACCACGCTAAAGGTTCCATGAATTAGGCCCAGAATATTCCAGAAACCCTTCAAAACTACCTCCTATTGTTTGGAGGAAAATTGAAAAGCAGTGCAGGACACGATATTACTGCATTCAGTCATATGGCATTCACCAATGGAGTCCAATGAGACTCCAAAATGGAGAATAACTGTGGGGTACACGTGACTCTGAATAATGCAGAGCTCCCCCCACCCCCTCACTCCACCCTTATTGCAATGCTTACCGATGCTGTAACAGTTAATGAGTTTGGCTGTTTTTCCAACAGAAATACCACCAAGATCTTAATGATGCCCTTAGAGGATCATGGTGAGTATGGTGTGAACTGTGAAACACGTGGTATTTTGAATACCCCTGTTATTCTTCTTTTTTTTTTTTTCAAGGCTCCTTATTTTAAGTTGGGATTGCATGGGATCTTGACGGCATTGGGTTCTCTGCTCGGTGGAAAGTATTGCATTGGTCATTTAGGGGTTGTTCAACCCACAGTGTACTTCATATGTGCTCACGTGGTCAATATTCAATGCAGTCACACATCATAATTAGGTGGCATTTTAAAAACCAGGGACATTTACAATATAATCCTTTTATCATTATCAAAATTAGACTATGCTTGCAATTAAATATGCTTCCAGTGCCAGCACAGAATTCTCTGTGAATCTGTGTTAAGTAAAGGCTATTTCAGTTAAAGGATGTTCAAACAATATTTATATTTTAGAAGTCTGTTTGTTTCAGCACGGAAAGACCATGAAAATGATGACCATTGGCTTTACAAATGGCGCCCAGCCTTACAAAACAAAGAAGGCAAAATGAAGACTTGTGTAGAAGGTATAGACCTACTATGTACTGCACAAAGGTTAGAAGCATATTTTACTCCACTTGGGAGTACTCAGCTTTTGGACTATCAACTCATCTTGGCGCAGGTGAATATCTTTACATTGTTGGGTATTGCCTTCATGTGTTCCAACAGGAGCCAAAACGTGTGGCTATTATAGAGTGATGTGATATCACCGCAGTGAACAGCCAAAGGGGTAATGCACGGACTCGACATTGGAGGAATCTAAATCCACTTCTTGGACCTTCCATTCAAACATGGGTGGCCGAAGCCAAGGGACGCATTAGATGGACACGTGTTGAACTATCTCTGAGTATTTGAGGTTCCTCAGTCAGAAGTGGTACTGCTAGTGCTGCTCCAGTCTACACCCGCATAAATAGAAGAAGCACAGCCCTGGGCAAATCAGAGTAAGTGTGAGTGAATTACCGTCACCCCAGCTCCCAACTCCATCACTTGCCTCCTCTGGCTCAGGGAGACTTCCAGAAAACTTGGGATAACGCAGGGATTTAAGTGGACTGGGGCTCGGTGGGGCGTAGCCCGGCCAGTCTCCATGAACAACCCAGGAGCCTCCCTGCAACTAAGGACCCATCACCTGAGCATGCGTATGGGTGGCAGCGCCAACCGCCCTGCGAGGAAGCACTGGTGATAGCACACAGACTCCTTGCAAGGATGCACTCGGCACCTGAGCAGGTGCCAGGGTGACTCCAGGCAGCGACAGATGACAAATAGGCTGTGACAGAAATACATGTAGGGAGCCAGCACTTGACTGCCAAAGGCTTCATGTGCAAAAACATATGAGTTGTGGTCTGCAGTCATTTTACTATTAGGGTGTTATTATAAATGAAATAAGAAGGGTGACCAGTGTTCATTATAAGATAAGAAGGGGGTTGCAGGTTTCATTCACTGTCCTCGATATGTCATATTTCCAATGCTGTGCTTATTCTTGTTTTCCCAAAAAGCCCTTTGAATTTATGCAAAGCAGCCGGTAGCTTTAGTGCTTTCTCATTTGTGGTCTCTGGTCCAGCTGAAGGTGCACGTGGGTACCTAGTGCCCATGCCCAAGCCCGCTCTCCTTCCTCTGATTTACTACACCCAGCACCATTTTGCACAATCCCATTTCCAGAGCCCCCAAATCCCCTCGATTTTGTATCTCACTTAAAGCACTGGATAAAAGTCTGGCGTCGTGAGTGGTTCTGCAAATGTGACAGAGATGCTGCTCGATTCTGAGTCCCCAAATTGGGACGAGGCATGTTTATGCTTTCGGGTGGCAAGAATCTTTGTCGCCTCACATCATATCAAATTTGAAATTGTTAGGTATGAAAATAAGAATGTTTCAAACAAAAAGTGAAACATGTCATTCAAGGGAAAATTAAAGTTCGTGATTTCACTTTGAGTTTATATTGCATGGCTCATATTTTAGCAATTAGGAGCCCATCTCCTCACACATATGTGTTTTCATAAAAAAGAAAATTCCCAAAGTGGTCAGGGCATATTATCTTTAATTGTAGAACTGGAGCGTTGTTTGTGAAAAAACTTTATTTCAAGTGTTATTAAGGCTGGGCATTTATCCCTAATAAGTAGGTGATTTAAATTGGTATGGGTCTTATGAATCTAAGGTGCATGAGCTACGATGTGCTCAGTTGAGAACAAATGTCCACCCTTGGGTTTTACAATGGTCCGCAAGGAATTGGCGTGGAACAAGGATGCACACCCTAATAGTAAAATGACTGCAGACCACAACTCATATGTTTTTGCACATGAAGCCTTTGGCAGTCAAGTGCTGGCTCCCTACATGTATTTCTGTCACAGCCTATTTGTCATCTGTCACTGCCTGGAGTCACCCTTACACCTGCTCAGGTGCCGAGTGCATCCTTGCAAGGAGTCTGTGTGCTATCACCAGTGCTTCCTCGCAGGGCGGTTGGCGCTGCCACCCATACGCATGCTCAGGTGATGGGTCCTTAGTTGCAGGGAGGCTCCTGGGTTGTTCATGGAGACTGGCTGGGCTACGCCCCACCTAGCCCCAGTCCACTTAAATCCTGCGTTATCCCAAGTTTTCTGGAAGTCTCCCTGAGCCAGAGGAGGGAAGTGATGGAGTTGGGAGCTGGGGTGACGGTAATTCACTCACTGGGGAAGCCTGCCATCCCTTCCCCCTCCTAATAAAGTCATAACAAGGAAGAAGGCCAGAAAACACTGTAACCACCCATTCTATTTTGGACAAATTCCCAACGGACCCATGATTGATAAGTATGTCGAGAGGTATCCCCTCATCTAGCCATACCGACCAAAGGACATACAGATCTATCCATGCATAGAAGAAGAGCCACAAGCCATGATTTAAAACACCTGTGTGGACAGCTTGGCCTAAAACCAAGAAGCCATGTTGCTGACGTCGATAGAGACGCCACGACATAGCAGCATTAGACATGAACCACACACGCGATCCGCACTTCTGGACACAAATGCTCATTCGAATACATGAAGAACACGAGCGTACAGTTTTACAATTAGTGAACAGATACATATACATACGGTCATTGCTTTTATTATTGTGCCATTAGCCAAACGCAGCAACACAGAAACCGCAAGACAAGAGATCCTGAGCAGAGCTTGCAGATGCTCACATGCGCATAACCCTATGGAACTGCAGGAGCACCTATGGGACCTGACAGAGCCAAGTGTGACTAAACTATGGAAATGTAGTATAGCATGGACACTGTAGGAACCGCATTATAAGGTTTAGGACATTTACAGTAGGCCTCAGGCATCTGAGCAAGAGACGAGCTGAGCGGATTCAGGCTGGACAGAGGGCAAGATGTGCGAGACAGAACCCCCAGCCAAGGTCAAGAGATACGGATGACATTCCAATACCCAGACGACAAAGGGACCAGTTGCAGAAAATACTAATAAATCCTCATAATTAAGAGCTTCCCAGCTCAA
The DNA here is from genome assembly GCF_040938575.1 of Ambystoma mexicanum. Classification (NCBI taxonomy): domain Eukaryota; kingdom Metazoa; phylum Chordata; class Amphibia; order Caudata; family Ambystomatidae; genus Ambystoma; species Ambystoma mexicanum. The sequence goes on from NC_090934.1 coordinate 577,130,230, forward strand.
ATCCGTGGTCTCTAAACACGTGAGGCGGCTGAAGCAAACAATGGACAGTGATGGGCGGTGGGAAAGGATAGCTGGTCGCAGGCTCCCAGATACAAGTATGCACCAATATCCAAAAGTGTTGCTCGGTCAGGCGATCACTCTCATAAGCAAAGATGGTACACACAAGTTACAGTGCAGACACAGCTGAGAATCTTTGCGGATCATAGCCCTGGGGACATCAGCTTTAGCCAATCACAGTTTAGTACACTAGGGGTGGGTAGCAATGGGCAAGAACCAATGGTAAGTCCACAACACTGCAACAATGTTATAGTTAGTGACTTCGGGATGGAACAGGCTAGCCACCTGACATGCGAAGGCCAGTGGGATAACATCTATAATGTCCTACATAGGTGATACAATACTCAATACCCAATAATTTGGCCCGATAGGCTTTCAGGAGAAGGGCCCAAGTTGTGATGTAATGCTGATGACATTTGGAAGTAAAACCAGCCTGCGAGCTGAGAAAGGGCGAGATGTGCATGGATATTCTCTGTTCCTGTGCTGATCCCTGTTGGTTTTGCCTGTAATAAACCGCAGATGGAACTTGCCATTGGCTGAGTCTGCTGTGTATTTTGGGGAGGGAGTTGGGCCCTCCAAGTCCACAGACTTCCCGTGTCCCTCGGTCCTCCCCAACACTATCAATGTTTGCAGACAATCTAGGCCTTTCTACAACAGCACTTGTGGATCAGCATAAGAATTTCAAGCAGAATATGCACTTTGAGGGGACACTATGCAACAGTCTTTAAGCTCGTGGTGAGATGGACACATTTAATCAAGAGTCAATATTTCTAGCTCTGGTGCAGGTTGATTGCAATATTTATAAGTACAAGGCATTTCAAGAGCACAAAGTCCTGAAGACATCAGGAGATGGTTGTATTCGTTTGAGCATGTGAGTAGTTTGTTGGTATCCTGGTTTGTGAGAGGAAAATACCTTGCAGAACAATATCCATCTTTACATAAGGGAGATCAGTGCACCCACACAGCCTCTAAGACACTGGATTGCATTAACCACCACACCACAATTGTTCAGCCCTATGACCAGAGCACCCTGACAACTACAACATGTGTATGGCAGATAAAGTAACCAGTATAGGGCCAGAGTTTTGCACTCATCCTGTCACCTAAATCCCCAACGTCATGTCCCCATAACAAAACACCCCAGCTGGGCACACATCCCGGATTACGGAAAAGTAGGCTAATACCAGCTGTGGTATGGTGTCTGTTGTCCTCTTGCAGTCTTGCTCTATGCCCCGCTGCCCACCTCTAAATCTGGAGTGACCATACCTCTTGGCTATAGAATGATGTAGCATGCATCCAGCTGAAGTCAGGCACCCCACAACAGGAGAGAGCAGTAGGGCTCATTAGAGGTTGGAGGGAAGGACCTGAGTGGTTGGAGAAGGTAGTTCCGATCCAGACCGAGGTCTACATCTGCCCATACAGTGTAATATTCTTTAGTCCCGGAGGCCAAGGATGACAAGGATGCATCTTCTGTAGGTAGGTACCTTTACTGATGGCTTGTAGGTACATGGGTTGGCAAGTCAGGTAGGAGCAGAGATCGCAGGCATCCTCACGCAGCATCGATGATAGTAACTTTTCTTAACTGTCAGACTTAAAACCTTCACATTGAACACTCACGTGAGGACTCTACACAGCTGTCAATCACCCAGGGTTCCATGCTGAAGATATAAAGCAGAACAGAATACAACACCACTTGCCCCGTTGAAAGGAGACTCCACGATAAAACACTACTTCCCCTTTTGAATTGACACGAGGAGAGAGCTGAAAGAGAGACCGGAAGAGGAAACACAGGAAATACCCACGTCAGGAATGAGGAAAGGAGGGTGGGACAGGAGATAACCATTCTTACTGACCAGCAAGACGGAAGGCATGTTAAGCGAAAAGGGGCGGAAACAGACCTTACGGTGCAAACAAGGATGAGTGTCCTCAGGACTTCACAGAAGACAAAGCCACTCACGGAGGATATCACACATGGCGGTATGCACACAAAATTGGAAGTTACAGGAAGACTGGATGCCAGGACAAGAACAAGACACAGGACATCAAGGAGACATGTTGCCTCATAATGTTGCAGGCAAATGCATTGACATGTGGCATGCAGCCAGAGGACTCCACGCAGCTGTCAATTACCCAGGGTTCCATACAGCAGACATGAAGCAGGACAGCATACACAACCATTTCCCACTGTAAAATGATAAAGGATAATGCATGATACAACATACAATCAGTCATTTATGTGTGAAAAGTGGGAGAGGGTAGACATTTGGTTTAAAAATGAGGAGCCGAGATTGGCTGTGGGCATTCATCTTCAGAATTCAATACATACTGGCATGTGATACTTAGTTATAGGGTAGAAAGCCTTCAGAAATGGCTGCAGAGGGAACATTGCATGTGTAAATTGTTCAATGTTCTCGTTCCACCGAAAAATAAAGTAAATTAACTTGTCACACTTTTTACTGACCATATGCTGGAATTTGTTTGGTATTAAGAACAAAAAGAATGCAAAATGGGTGAGTGTTATAGAGACACAATTGTGATGTGGTAGTCAGATTCATATAGACTAATAATGCAACTGAATAGGCATACTTACAGCCACACAGAACCATAAACACAGCTGCTGCAGAGATTCCCCAGTTTGAATGCTTCTTTACTGCTCAGATTGTAGGGTGTGCTTGTGTATGGTGATCGTGGTTGTTATTTCAGGTTTGTCGTGCATCGACGATGCATACACAATGTTCTGCTTTTGGTAACTCTCCACTCTTTCAGGTGACCTTTCTCTTGGATTTGTAGCACCTACCGGGGCCAGAGGCACACCCAAAAGGGCATCCATTGTATGCCACGTTAATGGTTAGCACAGTGCCATTTGGGGATCACCCGGGAATACATCAACGACCCCTATGCTCGGCCTTGAGGCTTGTGTGGCTGATTTTATTTGTTTCTAAGATAATTTGAAGTTATTTTCAATTAGTTGCATACACACTGTGGGATCATCTCAAATACTTCCTGTGGTTTTCTCACCATCAATGGATATTCGTGATTTTAGGGTCAATATTTCTGTGGTGTCATCAGGGTGGTCTACAGTTGCATGATGGAAATTCTGTTGTTCTCAGATTTTGGTGAATTGACACCAGTGAAGAGGATGTTGCAAAAGATGGCATAGGGGAAGGGGCAGCCCCTCCCTCGATTCCCGTGGGTCACTGGGAGAGTGGATCTCAGTATGCCCCATGCATCTTTCATCTTCCCCTGGTCCACTGATTCATAAGTGAAGCCTGATTGGTTAAGAGGAAGGGCCAATTCTGTCAGAGGAGGCTAGTCCAGCATAGAAGGGGAAGTTCTGGTCTGTCTATTAATATCAGTTGGCACATGATTTTCTTTTTTACATTTTTATTACTTTAGAGTGTGTTACAGTTAAACTTTCCACACTATAATCCATACAATGAGACACAATACATTTGAATTACATAGATTTCAACATAACAATTCCCACAATTTGGTATAATGTACATCGACTTCATCATAATAATTTCATCTAATTGAGCATTTGAAATAATTACAATGCTTTAGAACATTTAACAATACAAATATAATCATAACATATTTTTCTTTCATGGAGAGTCTGCGTTCAATTTTAAACTACAGGCTTATCAAGGCGCAGGTGAGCGACAACTGTATTCCTGCCAAACAGCACCACTTGAATTGTCTGTTTTTCAAAGATGCCAAATTGTGAACAAACCTGCCTAAATATTGAATGTATAAAGGTTCAACACTAGTCTTCTGAACGTGTCGAATCGTCCCGGAAGTTTAGAGAGTTGGCAGGAACATTTTGGATTGGTTTTTGTCAGCACAACGAATTATGTGGCCCGGAAAAGCTCAAATACAATATTAACAGCTTTGGAAATGTCTGGATGCAAAGACGTTATGTAGCTTTCATTGAAACCAGAACTGATGGCAGACCAGCAGTGAAAAGTGCATATTTGGAAACACGGAAAATCAATCAATCGTGTTTTTAGGGTTGTGGAGGCCTGGGAGCGTGGCCTAGAGCAGATCTAGACACGGTATCGGTTGCCTGGGGCGGGGGGCAGAGGGGGCAAACATCTTTTCACTGCCACTTGCTGGTCGCACCTCTTTTTTTTAAATGTTTATCCTATGTCTTCAACTTGCTCCTCCTCCCCTGGCACTTTCGCCCTCTCCTCTCCCCTGCACTTGCTTAATCTCAATGTCACTGGGCCTAGTAAGATCGTACTCTTGTCCCCCCATGTTCCCTTCCCCTGCCTGGTCGCGCCTTGAAACACCTGAGTATCGGCGCGATATAAATAAAATATCATATCATATCTGATGTGCTAAATCTGTGCTGTATAAAAATCCAACACATACATGCATGCAAAGAGGCTCTGTTGAAGGTTGGTTTATATGTATACAATGCATTGAAAGGCACTGAGAAAGGAAAATCATTCTGCCACTTTTAAAAACACAATACCCTTGTTCGCATGATGCACCGAACCAGAAAGACAGGAACCCAGCAAAGACTGACTCATTGCCATTGTTCATGTTTAAACAATCATCCATCTGCCACTTTGTGTTTACACCCATGCTTGCTTACCAACACATGCCAGGCAGTCAGTGCCCAGTGCGAGGTCTAAGGACGTAATAACCACGCAGCGTCATAAACTATGTGCTCTTTGTTTGCAGACGAGTCCAGACGAAATACAATACAATGAGCGTAGGCGGATTCATGTTATGTTGCTTTGCCAAGAAAGGATGATATAATCTCATCAATGTGATAGAATCATAGCACTGCTAGTGATCTAAGATGTTTGCAAGATGGCAGTGCAGAGAGTTCAGCGGGTCGAGTACCCACTCTAGATAATTGAATGTGGCTCGCCGATCACACGCTCAAATCTCCGTAGTTGACTCAAACTTTCACGCTTCTATCGTTGATAAAATGTGATTCATTGAGAGTAGAGATAAGAACACTTATTATTCAGGCACCTGGAGAGAATTCGGTTTGTGGTGTGAGTTATTTAAACATTGAGGGCACGATTCATGGAACAGTGTGCATTTACCCTGCAAAGGTCGTGCGCAGAGACCAACACTGCACAAGCCTACGTGCAGAATAAAAAATCCACGCCCCGTGTTTTCATGAAATTATCTGCGCATAGTAACAGTATTCGCAAGTCGCGGCTGGAACGCCCTTGCTACCTTTGTGTGCTCCCCCGGGTGCGAATATAAGCACCCTTCAAAAAGTGCGTGGGGTCCCCAGCAAGCGGGCCTGCATCTCGGGGACCCTGTGCCAAGTCCCCCATAACTGTTACTGGCACCCCAACAACATGCGTACGATTTATCATAACTCAGTAAAAACTGAGATCGAGGGATTTGCGTGGGCATTTTGCAAGCAAGAGGTTGCGCGGTCACATCCATGAATACACTTTGTCGTTGCAATTTGTGGGCGTGCAATGGACTGCCTGCGGCCCGTCCCTGAAAATGTCCACTTTTTCCCTTGTTCTTCCTCATTTTCCGAGTTCCAACCCCTACTCAGCCCTCTCCGCAGGCCTCACCCACGCTCTGCGTGGTGTCTCGCGCAAGGCACTCGACCGCTCGCAGAGACGTGCTGAGCCTGTGCGAAGTCCCAGCATTGTACAAAAAAGTAAAGTGCTGCCGATTCCATGAATCGACAAATAGGGATTTGAGCGCAGAATGGCAGGCAAATCCCCGATTTTACATGCAAATAATTCCATGAAACTGATATTGAATGTATTTCTTATTCACAAGGACAGCAATCAGTTGAGTACCCACTGCAGATATGTTGGTGTACCTGTAGGTCAAATAGGTCAATTGCACTGGGGTGGCTTGTCCATAATGGGCATGTGGGCAGTGCCTTACCACTGATCATCCCATTGTAAAGGAGCCACTGTGCATGTCCAATGCAGCAGAACTGGCTGGAGAGTAAACTTCAGCCAGCCAGGTATGACTCATGGGGTATTGTGGCTAGGTTCCTGCAGCAGGTGTAGTCGATCTGAAGGAGGATTCCCATCTTTTTGTGGATTTTAGCATCATGGGTACTACATTTTCAGAGCCTTTGGCCTGTATGCATAACCATCTTAGTTTTGTGGTTTCTTCCTGGGGTGACGTGTACATGCAGCATGACTGTAAGTAGGCAAGAAGGCCTAGGCTAAGGCTTTCAGGCCATTTTAAAATGCTGTGTTTTCGTGTGAGTTTATGTTTGTGGGTATGTGTGTGAGTGTGTGTGCTATGGGCAACATTGACTTTCTTTGGCACTATCATAATAGCATTTCACAGGGTAATGCTGACTCATATTGCTGTAGGTACAGACATGATTAAATATATTGGAAATGATGATATGATGATATGATATGTTATTTATAACGCACCTGTAGACAAGTGTTTCTAGGCGCAACAAGGCAGGAAAGACAGGGGGAGGACAAAACAAACAATCTTACTAGGCCTTGCGTCCTTCAGACTGTGCAAGTGTGATACGCAAAGTGCAGGGGGGGAGGAGGAGGAGAAGTGCAAGGAGGAGGGAAGGGGGAGGGAAAGGGGAAGTGCAATCAGTGCAGCATTCCTCTGAGTAAGTACAGCCAGGGCAGCGTGGCTCTGGGTAAGTGCAAGGAGGCAGGGGACTGTAGGGTTCCAGATACAGCCCCCAAGTGCGCAGTAGGTCCGGAGAAAGTGCAGAGGCTACTAGACGTGGAGAAGCCTGGTACCCAGTGAGACTCTGAGGGTAGTCAGTCAACCAGTCAGGGCAGCAGACAGGTACGGTCAGCAGGGAAGAGAGAGAGAGAGAGAGAGAGAGAGAGAGAGAGAGAGAGAGAGAGAAAGCTGAAGCTAAAAGGAAGGTCTTGCGCTGCTTTCGGGATTTCAGGTGGTTCGGCTCAAATTTGAGAGGGGCAGGGAGGCCATTCCAGAGGGAGGCACTACCCCCCACTCTCTGCCTGGAGAAGCGTATGACCCTCAGAGAGTTGGAGGTGGCTGAGCAAAGGGCTCACAAAGAAAGGTGTTTAGAAAGAGAGTGTTGGATGTAGTGCAGGCCCCGGCCCAGAAATCCTTGTGGAGGATGCAGAAGGTCTTGAACTTGATCCGTGCAGCCACCGGTAGCCAGTGGAGTGATTTCAGGGCTGGAGAGATACAGTCCCTGGGATTGAGGTCAATGACAAGTCGCACAGTCCTGTTCTGGATTAGTTGCAGACGGTGGAGAGTAGAGGAAGGCAGATTGAGAGACAGGGTGTTGCAGTAGTCTAGTAGAGCCAACCAGGGCTCTGGAGACAGTGAGTTTCTGGGGGAAAGTGAGAAAAGGAACAATACCTCTGAGGCTGTGCAGCTGGTAGTGGGCCTTCCTGGCAAGGTCTGTGATGTGAGGAAAGAAGCAGAGAGTGGAGTTGAAGATGACATCAAGGTTCTTTGTCTCACAGGAAGGTGAAGGAAGAGGGCCCAAGGAGGGCGGCCAGAGCGAGAGAGGAAAAGTGGGAGCAGGGGTCCCAAGGAGAACAATCTCAGTCTTACTGGCATTACGGCACAGATCGTTTGAGGCACATAACTCCTGAATCACAGATAGATAGTCAGGAATGAGCAAGAGAGGAGAGGAGGCTGAGGGGAGCCTGAAGGAGAGCCGAGTGTCATCTGCATAACACTGAAAGTTAGAGAAGGTAGAGATAAGGTGGGCCAAAGCGGCCAAGTATACATTGAAGAGCCAGGGTGAGAGGTTAGAACCCTGGAGAACATGACAGGTGGAGAGAGAGGTGGTGGAGAGAAAGGACTCAAGCTGGACCTGGGAGGGTCGGTCCAGGAGGAAGGAGGTCAACCAAGCCAGTACCTGATCTGTGATGTCCAGGTTCTCATGGAGATGGTTTATTAGGATGGCATGATTGACCGTGTCAAAAGCAGAGGAGAGATCAAGGAGGATGAGGAAAGAAGGAAGGCTAGAATGGAGATTAGCAAGCAGATCTTCACGTGTGTTCAGGAGAGCAGTTTCCATGCCTCTGGCTGCTCTGAAGCCAGACTGATGGGTATGGAGATAACCGACAGATTCAGTGTGGAGAGTAAGCTGGGAGATGGCCAGATTTTCTAGGAGTTTGCCCAGGAGAGGTGTGATAGAGATTAGGCGGTAGTTTGCCAGACAGGAAAGATCGGCAGAAGGCTTTTTCAGTAGGGGTGCATAATGGAGTGCTTGAGGGGAGAGGGGAAAGATCCAGTGGCAAAAGAGTGATTGAAGAAAATAGGGAAGGTTGGAGCGAGGGTGTCAATGTGGTCCCTAATGGTTCTGGATGAGCAGGGGAGCACCTACTTGGACGACACTTTTAAAGATCGGACTTGTGTAGAAAAATCATCAGTTTTGGTCAGAGAAAGAGAGGGGAAAGAAGGAGGAGAGGGAAATGCGGCCAGAGGGGGCCAGGAGAGGTAGAGGCAGAGGAATAGGAGAGAGAGGACAGGATGTCCTGAGTTTTAGTGGTGAAATGAGAAGCCAGAGCCATACAGAGGGCCTGAGGGGGAACAGGACAGGTGGAGACTGTGGAAGGATTGTCCAGCTCCTTGCAGACTTTAAAGAGTTTGGCCATGTTGTTCGAGGCTGCAGAGGCACGGGCTTGGATGTGGGCTCTCTTCTCGGACCAAACAGAGAGTATGTATTGCCGCTGAAGCAGACGGCAAGCCAGTTTATCAGAGGATGCACCCAATGCAATCCACTTCCTCTCAGCCACCCTACACTTGAGTTTCATGGTAGCATGGTCAGAGTCATATGTGAGTGCACTGTGTCATGCTAAAAAACACATGTTGGGCCACATAAAGAGTGGGCCATGTGTCTGCTGCTTTCTAGATGAAAAGAACTGGAATCTTTGATGGATTTTCTCTGTCAGGCAGGTGCAGAAGTGTTTAAAAAGAAGAACAAAGGATATTCTTCTGTGAATCTTTCTCTCTCGATTCTTTCGTAAAGGTGGGACCCTCGGGGTTAGTTGGTTTGGGGATCCATAGTCCAAATGCACTGACTCTGGGTGATCTTATTGTCCTCTAGGTCAGGTAATTTCATAGCCTGGAGAAAACCCATTAAATATTCCAGTTCTTTTCATCTAGAAAGCAGCAGACACATGGCCCACTCTTTATGTGGCCCAACATGTGTTTTTTAGCACAACACAATTCACTCACATATGCTTGAAAGCCAAGCTAGAGACATGTGCTCTATTCGAATCATCTTTTTTAACAAAGAAACTGTGTTTTTCCTAAGTGTGACTATTGAATTGGGTAACCCACAGTAGGCAATCCCAAAACGGTCCTTGTTGTTATATATAAAGGTCAGAGTCATACCAAGAGTTTCACTTGGAGGTAGGCTTCAGATGGATTCTGATGACAGGGGCAAGGACACCCAGAGTGTTGGAGGTAGGAAGATGCAGGTTAGAGAGGGCTGTGTCAGAGTGTGAGTCAGCCGCAGGCGTAGGAGGTTCAGAGAAAGTAACGGCAAAGGCCTCCACTGACACACACTTTATGGGCTGAATGACTGAGAAGGTAGGTGGCAGTGGTGGGATTGGCTTCACCTGGGGGACAGAGAGCTTCAGGTGATAGGAGAGCAGAAAGTGGGCAGTCCACGAGAGAGGAGTTGTGAGAGGGTTTGAGATGGGGATGTCTGTAGTGATGAGAGCATCCATGGTGTGTCCGGGTGAGTGTGTTGGACCAGAGGGTAGAAGGGAAAGAGACAGAGTGTTGCAGAGGTTGTGGAAGAGCCCTTAAGAGGGATCAGAAGCATCCAGGTGAATGTTGAAGTCTCCGAGAAGGAGAAGTTGAGAGGTAGAGGCAAATAGAAAAGAAGAGAGGTCAGCCTACTCTGAGAGGAAGAAGGCAACCTTGCCAGGTGGCCTGTAAATGGTGGCTATAGTAAGAGAGAGGCCAGAAGAGATAAAGAGCCTGCGGACCAGGCATTCAAAGGAGGAGTAGGCCTGTGTAGGAATGACAGAAGCAGGGATCCACTCTGGAAAGATCAGAGCTACTCCACCTGCGGGGAGGTTGGTTATGGGTTTGGAGAGGATCTTTTAGCCACCAAGGAGGTGAGTGTCAAAACACGTGACAGAGGCGGCCGTGAACCATGTCTCAGTGAGAGCAAGGACATCCAGGTGAAGTTCTTCAAGGAGGTGGCAGTATGACATGTATTGTGGGCTAGCCATCATGAAGTGATTTATGGTGTCAATACTGGCACATATATTGTGTGCAAAAATGAATGAAGAAAGTGTTTTACAGTGTCATTACTGGCATACTGTGTATTCCTTGGGCTAATGCCTAATGAAAATGTGTTACAGTTGCAACACTGCCATTTATTGTGGGGATAGGGATCATGGCTGTGTCTTAGAGTGTCAATGCTGGCATATATTATGGGGACATCCATCATAAAGGCAATGTTTGCCCATATTGTGGGCACAGGCACCATGAACCTGAGTTTTACAATTTATGTCAAGGGTGCTGCCATATAGTATACAATATGGCTACTGAAAGGGTTTTCCTGGGTAGAAATTATCATGAGTTGAATGAAGAACTTTTTAAAGATATCGGTTGGAACTATGAATCCACTATAGCCAAAACATCTAAACGGTACATCCATCTGAGGAAAGCCTTTAGAAAAATATTTGATAGATGGGACTGGTGTAATAATTATACCCATCTAGCCAATCTGAAGGGTTATGAGAAAGTATCCCATGTGGTACATCGATATTGTAAAGTACAACCGTATCTATTGCTTAGTCCGGATCCGGTACTAAGGACATTTATATTGAAACTACGTACAAATCAACTCCCATTACATACAATAACAGGCACTCGCCTGGGTTTGGGAACTGGGGAACGATATTGTCGAATTTGCACTCTTAAATTGCAAAGGGAAACAGCTAGACATGTTCTCACCCAGTATATTAAAATGGGCAATATTTACATGAACAACTATGGCCCATTTGTGCACAATTCTGAAACTATACTCAGTGAAGCATTCTGGGATACTTGTCTAAATCCGGAATCACTATCTTTACAAATTGCACTGTGGGGAGTATGGAAACAAGTGACAACTAGCTTCTTATACACACTATTATATGGCTTAAACATATACAGACATAATGGCATTGTACAAACCAGTTAAATATGCCTGTTATTAATCAGAGCCTATTGTGTGCTGTGTAAGAAGACAATATGATAAGTGACAGGAACATTATGTAATTGTGTATTAGGACCCTATCAGGAAGCTGTGGTGTGAATGAAAGGCAGTAGTATTTTAATTCTAATTTTGAGTTTTGGAGTTTTAGAGATTTTAGGCCATATACCGTTAAGCAATTCTTAGCACTAGCACTTAGTCAGTACGTCCCAATTACGATGGGATATGACTAGTATCATGCTTATTATTGTCAACCCTACTAATTTTGATAAAGATGATATATGATATATGTGACATATTATATACATTTGATACACTTGATATATGAGAATTGTGAAATGTGACATGATAATGAATTTTGAATTGTTAATTGCTCTTTGTGTACAGTTTCTAATTTATTTGTTAATTGTTTATTTGTGTAAAGTTCTTAATTGAACTAATCACAATAAAGTTTATATATAGAATACAATATGACACAATACATTTTCTTCCAGCCATTACACCCATATTGTGACAATAAACCAATGAAAATAATATGAATTTAAAGAATGTCTTAATCCAGCTGATGATGTGAGGAAATAAAAACATGTTTTAACAATTATAAGGTTAAAACTTACTTTAGATTCTTCATACACTTCTAAAGCACACACCTAGCCAAGTGCGCCAGTGCCCAGGTTTAATGGAACCACTGGCCATTAACAAACACAACAGTGCTGTCCAGCACTGTCTGAAGCTAGGATTGCACAGAACATGTATCAAATATTTTTTACACTTCATTTAGTGCATTGGGCAGAGAAGGAAACAATGTATTAACATTTCTGAAATATTATCAATGAAGGGGCAACATTCAATATTTCCCTCCCAGAGCCAATGGCTGTGTTTAAATCAAGCAGTAAAAGCACAGTCTAGTTATTAAGAAAAGTGCTTTATTTATGGGGGCGAGCTCAAGTAACTTTGTGGACCAAGGTAAATCGAAATAGTTTGTGAGACATGTTTTGATCTTTTAATAACTGCAA